>NW_004567114.1:54755938-54880935 GCF_000260355.1 Condylura cristata | reverse complement strand
CCAGTTCTGTATGCACAAATAAATAAATCTTTAAAAAAAAAAATATGCTTATGTATGAATGTACCAAGGTATGCCTAAGATATAGTACATATAATCTTTAAGAGAAAAAAAAAATCTAACCAAATTGTACAATAGTCACTTTCTATTGACAGCTGAAATACAGCAAGCCTCTGTTAATGAGATATCTTTCATACTTATAACCTGGTGGAGCAGGAACTTGCATTATTATCCATAAATAGCTTTTGGATTGACTGCCTATCATACAAAGTTTGGTTCTCTTAACAATCAGAATATAGTTGCTCTTTTATGCTGAGAGCTACTTTAACTTGACTACACTAAGACCTATTAAAGAAAATGATTACATCAACATGCACCATTTGGTACAAAAGAAATGAAGCCACTGCATCAGAACATTTTCTTACAATCAGTGTTTCTCAATTTGCCTCGACACTTACTTTCAATAAATGTCTAACTTTACCTTGGCATTTATCTAGCAACAGGGAGCATATCTTATGACAGTGTTCCAGACCAATGACATTGTCTCATCTCTATATTTTGAAAAGCATGTGCAGTAATAAGGAACATATTAGGGAAAGTAAGAGCGGGAAAAAAAGCAGCTCAATGAATGACAGTATTAGTGACATTAATAGTAAGTTTAAAAAAAGGTATAAATATACAGTATGTTGAAACTTATGTTCATTTGCCCAGTGGCCTTCTTTACATCCTACCTAGCTAGCTCAAATAGTTTCTTGTATCTATTCTTCCTTCTTTGGTTACCAACAGTGAGAATAGTGGGAGTTTTGATGAAAATCCTTGAATATATAATGATGAGATGTTGAGGATCTATGCTTCATCTCATACTAGATATAACACAGGGGAATGAATTTATTGATTCTTGGGGGAAAAGACTCAAAGTTGATGTGTTTATATCTGTAATTTCTTCAGGAGCTAGTACATTGGAAAGATCCAGTTCTGCTTATGGACAGAGACGTTTAGAGGCCGTTGATGGTCAATTTTGTCTTTCTTTTTGTGTTTGATCATATTCCCTTATGTAAGGAGGATAGTTTTCCTTTAAAATAATCATACTGTGTGCATGCAGATAGCTATTATTTGTGTTTCCAAATTAGCAACTCAACTTAGAGGAATAGTTAGGAGATTCTAAGGAGAATGTTTGAATTCATTCTCCACTACTACTAATTAACTATTAAATTTTTGGAAAAGGCATTGAAAATCTCTGGGATTTATTTTCTTCATTTATAAAATAGGAATCCTTCACCTGCTTGATAAAACTTCCCAGTGTTATCATTCTATGAGTACATAGTATCCTTTATATATATTACAGCATCAAAATTACAGTGAGATGACACTGACATTCTGATAAACTAAATTGTTATTTTACTGACCTGCCCTGCATTGGTCTTTCAAAATATAAACCTGTGCATTTATGTATTCATTTCTACTCTTAGACTAAAGTACTGTTATCCCAAGTTATCATTTCCTTTCCCTTTCCTATATAAACAGATTATCTGCAAACAACATTGTTTTTCTTTGAGTTGATGCCACATTTTGGTAGTCAGGTTGCTAATTCTAAACTTGTGAATTTGGTAGTTAGGTAGCAATGCATTTCCATAGATAAATGGCACTCCATATTTGAGGAGTAGAATGAAGCTTAGGAATTTTGAAACCTCCTCATTTTTCATGTAGATGCTCAATCATTGCTGTTTGATGAGATTATCTGGCATGCTAAAATAACAGCGCAGGTAATATTGATAGTGCTATGATATGATTAATATCACCGAAGGTATCAGGACAGCATAAAATAAAGAGAAAGAAGCAGCTGAGCTTACTCAAACTTTTCATTCTTTTTGTTTATTTTTTAAGATATATTAGCGCATACAGAACTGGGGGACAGGCCAGAGGTGCAGGGGCAGTGAGGCTCAGAGGCCTCACCAGAGACAGAGTGGGGAGCAGAACAGGCAGATCGACGAAGTACACTACTGAGGGGGACAGCGGGTGGGTCAGGAGAGGTCTGCCGCGCCATGTGGATCTCCTTGGGGAAGGCGGGAATGGAACTCATGCGGAAGTGGCTTAAGCTTCTTAGTACTGTGCTTTAACCCACTGCGCCACCAGGAAGGGCTAAACTTTTCATATTTTATTTGTTTCAGAGGATTTGAATTTTGAGTTTCTTTTGAAGAGGAAATGGAGTCTTGTACCAGCTGACATGACCATGACTCACTAACAATTTTGAAAGAAATGCTATTGTGAAATTAAACCAATGAAATTAATATGAATGGAAGTTTCATTTTAAGTGGAACTTTCTTGTTAAATGAAAAGCATTTCTATAGGGATCTGCTGTTCCAGAACTTTAAAAATGTTCAAGTAATAAAGGTAACTCAAGCAGGGTAAACAACCAATTAATTTTCATTTTATGGATACAGAACAATGCATCACCTCTGTACTATCCCTCTCACATATGATCCCATTGTATTTATTCTACAATACATCTGTTGAATTGTACACTTTAATATTTTTGCAGTTTCTATTTCAGATATAAAGCAATTACAGTATATTAGTTAAAGATTGAGACCGAGGTAGTATTTAATTATAAAAGAGAACTGAATCTACCCTGAGTTCAAACCTCCTGTTTGCTAATATCACTAATAGAATAATTCTGGAAATTATTCTGGCTAATGACTTTGATGGAATTTTAAGGTGATTCACCTAATAGTCTCATTAGCTCAAATCACTGGCTAAAGCTCCCTCACTTTCTGCATGTAAGGCTAAGACTTGAGGACCTTTACATATGAATCTTAAAATCAGTCAGTCTTCCCCAAATCCTAAACTGTCTTAAGTTTGATTCAGTTCATATTTTTTAAATAAATTCTTAACCCTAGTCAAATCAAGTGTTATCTCTATTGATTGAACAATGTTAACAAACGAACAAAAAAAAAAGACCACAGAAAGCAATTTGTGAAAACCCATTGGGTGATGTGCTTTGTTACCATCTGGAATTTTGGGCTGTTAGAGAACAGCAAAGGATTCCATTCTATTTGACACAATTTTGCAAATTTTATTACTTAATATTTAAATATTATGTTGGATTCCAGGATTTCAAAGGGTAGAAAGATATATAAATTCTAGTAGCTACCCCCTAAAGATCCATCATCAGTTTGGGAGGAGGTATGAGTATGTGCATGTATGTACAATTATTCAAAATAAAAATTTAATTGCTATAATGGTGGTAGCAAAGGAAACTAGAACTCAGAGGTAGGAATGATGCCTTTCAGTTGGAAACACTAGAAAGACTAACAGGAATATGATAGGCAAAGTGGGGGAATATCATCAGCAATATCATGGCAGAAGTCATGTGACTCTACAAGGGGAGTAGATTGCAATTCTGGTTTGGCAATGATCTAGAACAGGGGTCAGTAAATATTTTTTATAAAGGACCAGATCATAAATATTGTTGGATTCGTATGGCATATTTTCTGTTCTAACCATTTAACCCTTGCATGTAAGGTATGAAGTCAGCCGTAGACAGTGTCTACCAACAAGAATGTGTGTGTGTTAGTAGCAGACAGACAACTGAAGTGAAGCATGAGTTTGGAGCTAATACATAAGTGCATTTAGCTATATTTAGATAAATATTTATAAAAATGGTAGTCTGAATTTGGTCTTTGGGGTGGGCTGTATTTGACTTCCATCTAATTCAAAATATAGGTCAGTAAAAGATAAAAGTAATTTGAAGCTTATTGCTAAACATCTTTATACCATGGTAGGAATTTGTGCTTAATTCCATGGTAAATGAGAGCCATTATTAATAAGTGGGTAAAATTTTAAATAGCTAATGTTTACTTTGTGCTTGCTATATACTAATTACCATGCGGGTGTGCTTTCTGAGTTTGAGAAGAGGCTGACTGATGGGGGAGGGGATTTTCCTTAAGTATGCATCTTTCTAAGTACTTCTTGGATCATAAAACATGAGCAGAAGTTGTATGTGCTGGTACTAAAGACTACTTTTCAATCTGCCCAGAAAAACTTGTAGTTTATTAGCATAAAAACAAATCCATTAAATAAACACTTCCTGATATTCCTAATATGTGCAAATTATGTGATAAATACAATGGATGCAGGCACATGTAAGGAATTGGGTCATGCTTCCTGGGCATGTAAACATAAAGACAGGTAAATAGATAAGTGTAGTGTTACCTGGTATGCAGAGCTAGCAGGATATAAAACTGAATTTGTACTATCACAAGGAGTGATTCTGTTTGCTGAGGTCAAGCAACACATCACAGAAACAGTGATCTTTAAGAAAGCTACTAAAGAACATTTAAAGATGTCTATAGAGAAAAGAGTATTCCAGAAGTATTTCCTCTGGGGCTGGAAGATGGACGGGCTAGACTTCAGAACAGTGTTGTACAAGAACAACAAGGTGGTGGACCAAAGGAAAGGTGGCTACTATCTCAATGTATTAGTTTGAATTCAATGTGAAGAACTTTAATAAGGACTAAAATTGTTAACTAGACACTAAAAGGAAAGGAAAAGAATAGTAACTTAAGATAGAGGTAGTCATTAAAAGAATCAAGGCTAGAGGGACAGGACGTTTGGAATTATTAAAACCTAGAAGTCTTGAGAAGAAGCCCTCTGGGGTTAGGGCGCAGACACTGAAGTTGGGGGAGCTAGATGGCTGGTACTGTAACTCTGAGGGGCCACTATGTGCCCAGTTCTGCCACAGAACCAGGAAGAAAACTGCAAGCAGATTCCACTTGCTCTTAAGGGCAAAGAAACATGCTCACAGTTATGGGAGACAAACACAAGGAGTAATTCCTTTTTTTTCCTTTTCTAGTCTTAAACTCTCCACCTATAATTCCTATAAATTCCCTGTCAGAACTTAACAGGAAGATACCAGCAATACAGAAATGCTATTTGCCATGTCCTAGCCTCAGCATCACAAAGCTGAGTATACAGAGGGGCATGTTTGGCACTGATGATGTAGTAACAGGTGCCTGCGGCATGTGTAGTAACAGGTGCCTGCGGTATGTGTAGCATATGAGACGTACTTTTGAAAGTTAAGCAGAAGGTGTAGTTTGAAACCTGGACTTTCTCCTGTAAGCGAGGGAAGCCATGCAATCAGGTACCCAGCTTCATTTTTGGTTTTATAGGACAGTATATTCTCAGTCCTTGTAGAAACTTGCCTAGTTTCCTATCTTCACAATAATTTGATACTAGAACTATTGTTCTGAATGTCCTGAAATAGTTACCCCTAATATGTACTGCCAAATATTAGCATACCAGTGGCTTATGTTTATGTTTTGGACTTATTAGTGATGATAGTATTAAATTCATTTTTTAAAAATATTTATCTATGCATACAGAACTGGGGTACAGGCCAGAGGTGCAGGGATGGTGAGAAGATTCACTAGAGAGTGGTGAGCAGAACAGGCAGAGTGATGAAGTACATTGATGAGGGGAGCAGTGGGTGGGTCAGGACAGGTCTGTTGTGCCATGACAATAGTACTAAATTAATTTTTACTGAGGAAAGATCCACTACTGACTCACTAGTGTGTGTGTGTGTGTGTGTGTGTGTGTACACATAGAAAGTCTCTTTCCATTTTAGCACTTGTCCTATTTGAAGCTATTTTTACTTTAACTATTTTAGAAAATTGGGCATTCTTCTCTGGGCAGGGTGCTAAAGCCTCAAGTTAGGCTGTGCCTTTTCTATACCAGGCTGAGGAATGAAAAGAGGAAAGAAAGGAGAGCTGGCCTCACAGAGGTGCGACGTCAGCGAGCGTCCAAAGGCTTAACACCTTCATCTGTCTTCTCCACAGTGTCATGCTGGGCCAAGGAAGGTGAAGAAACATATAAAAGATTAAGAATTGAGCAAGGATCTTATGCTGGACTAAGCAAGAATAAAAAAGGACTTAAGAGTTACTAATAGTGGGGAGACTTGAAGGAGAACTGTTTTACATAATTCAGTGGATAAAGATAAATGCCACTTTCACTCATTAACTTGATTTTTTTAATACCTAATGGTCTTCATATAATTTTAATATAGGCACTTAGAATGCGATGGGCAGAGGAAAAGTGAAACTAATAAGAAAATTTGAAATTGTTAACTTAGTCTCACTGATAATGTACTTGTTGCAAATGTTTGCTTTCTTTTCTTTGACAAATCTCCCAAAGTAATTATTAATGATTCCAAATAATTTTAACAGAACTAAAAAATCTGAAGCAAAACTATTCTTCAGGATAGAATATTTTTCTGTTCCTGGTATGTCATCATTTAATGGACTTGCTATTAATAAATATTGCAGCAGAATCTAATAACAGTGGATTCCTATGTGACAAGAGCAAATTTTCATTGAAAGTGAGAACATATATTATGATCAGAGACAGATCACCACTCTATTAAAATAAAAATATAATGAAAATGAAATTTGAAAAGAAAAGCATGTCAAATAGAGGCATGCTATAAAATATAGATTATTTTTTGTTCCTGTTATACTACTAAGGCTTTAATATGTCAATGTTTACCACTAAAATATGTGTCATAGCTTGTTAGGTGACATGTTTTGGAATTGCTAGTCATTTTGGCTGGCTTTGATTTGAAACCTATTCTTTGAACACAATCTACAAAACCTAATTAAAGTGTACAGGTAGAAACCATAGCATCGAGGTACAGTGTGGAGGTGAGTGGCTAAAACATACCATTGCTTTCTGGAATTGAGTAAGGAAATTAGGGTCAGTGTAACTAGAGACACTTAGGAGACTTTTGTCCATAATGTTGGAATCCTCTTTGAGGCAGAACCAGAGCCAAGTGGGGTAGTGAATCAGGAACATCCAAGGAACTCCACTAGGCCCAGGGTCACATGACTGTACATCTGTGCTTTAATGGGCCTGCATCCCTGGGCTGTTTCAATGCTGGAATCCCCAATTCTGATGTTGTTTCCTTGGTACTATGATTTGAATGGTGCTCCACCAAAATTTATGTGTTGAAATCCTAAAGCCCATGTGATGTCAGGAGATGGGGCCTTAGTGAAGTGCTTAGATTTTGGGAATGTAGCCTAATACATGAACTTAGTGACCTTATCATAGAGACCCCAACAGAGATCCCTTGCCCCTTCTACCATGTAAGGATATAGTCTGAGATCTGTCAGAGGTTTGGTCCTCACCCCATGATGCTGGCATTTTGAGCTTGAACTGATAGCTTCCAGAACTGGGAGACAATCTGTTTTTTTTTTTTTTTTAAGCTATCCTCTCTGTGGCATTTTCTGTAGTAGCCCTAATGAACTAAGATTGTTTGTTTACTGCTGTATGGGATGAGATGTTGAGGGGCACCGAGTAATACTCATCTATTCTGAGTAGCAAGATTTGTTAAATAATTGCTGGACTCTGTGCAAATAAGTGTGGAGCCTCTGTTCAAAAGTGATTAAGAATTTCAAGATGTTGGTGAGCGAGCACTCAATGAAACATGGAGTCCTAAGTGTGAGGCCCTGTGCAGGGATCACACGCCCATGAAACTGTGAATGGAATGGCGGTTTCCATTGATTTTATTTATTCATTCATTTTACTAGCATATGTTTAGCACCTGCTATGTGACGGTATTTCAATCAGTGCTAAAAATATGTCATGGAACAAAACAGACTAACGTTCTACTCTTAGAAAATTTCTGATTTGTGATTGTGTATGTGGTGGTAGATATTGGAAGGACTTGAAGATGGTGTTAGGGTTTTGGTTTTTTTTTTTTTTTTTTGACTTCCAAATGATGTTTTAGAAGTTTCAAGACTAGCAGAGTGAACACAACATATGACACTGTTACCACCCTAGGAGCAAAAGAAAAATCCCAAACGATGCCTGGTCGATTGGGGTCATTTACCTTTACCAACTTGTCCATTTGATGTCTGACCATAGGTTCCTTTAATTCATTAAGAATCCTTTCTACAGCATAAAATGAGAAATGCAACCTATTTGGGTGTTAATGCTCAAGATCCTAAAGAGTGTTGGCATAACTGATTAGCAGGGATTTCATGAGCACCTGCTCTATGTCTGGCATTGTGCCCACTGCCATGGGGGTTACTCAGTTGATACAACATCCTGTAGAAAAATTAGGCATGATGGCAAGATCAGTTTGCCAAAAGGACAGTGTTCAGATGCAGTAATTGAGCATTAACCTTAACCAAGTTCAGTCATCAGTGCTACCACTTGTGTCCACATATTCCATCTTTAATCCAGTGAGTTTGTGTTACTAAAGATCAGAGGAAAACAGAACTTTCACAAGGTCAATAAATCAGCAGATGTTAAAGCCATAGACTGAAAATCTAAGTGGAACATCTTACATCCTTTTTTTTTTTTCCAAATATTTATTTATTTGTGCATACAGAACTGGGGTACAGGCCAGAGGCTCTGGGGTGGTGAGAGTCTTCACCAGAGACAGAGTGGGGAACAGAACAGGCAGATTGACAAAGTACATTGCTGAGGGGAGCAGCGGACTGGTCAGGAAAGGTCTGCCACACCATGTGGTCACCTCCAGGGCAGGTGGGAATCGAACTCATGCTAAAGCGGCTTTAGATTCTCAGTGCTGTGCTTTAACCTGCTGCACCACCAGGGAGGGCCAGTGGAACATCTTTTTGAACTAGCTTAATTGGGAAAATCTCAGTGAATGCCATGACACTGGCAAGGAGGAATGTCTCCTTCCCACACCCCTGATCTGAGCATTGCCTCTGCTCCTCTCACCAGATACACGGGGCCATGTCTATTGCAGGAGATTCCATGTGCTCTGTTACCTCAGGTGTTTGAACGAAATGTTACTCCTGCTCTAACCTGGGCCCATTATATTCTCTCTTTTTGGAGTCCAAAATCTGAATGCAATTTAATTATCCTTTGTTCTCAGAAAGTAATATAAGTAAGACCCAGGGCTTTTTTGCTTGCTTTTGTACCCTTGGAAGCAGAAAACTCAGTCTGAGCTAGGGACAGAGAAGAGGGGGAAAAGAAAGAGCCTTGCTAAGACAGAGAGAAAGAGAAGGGGAAAAAGAGCAAGAGACAGATGACTAGACGGAAAGGCACAGAAAAGGCCAGCAAGATGCACGCAGACTCCCGTCCAAATGGAGGCACAGTGACAGAAACAGAGCAGACACAGAGAAAGGGAAAGAGACAAAGGGAAAAGTCCTGGGGGGCTGATCTTAGAGGCAGAATGGGCCTATTGACCCACCAGACCCCATTATCACACAATTGATAGCCATGGGAGTGATGGCAATCAGGACAGAGCTCCAGTGTGGAACCAAGTGGTTATTCCCACCTCCTCTTCACCCCACAACCCGTTGCCCCTTCTCTACAGTCTTTGGATTTCATTTTACACTAATGATGTAGCAGTGCTTTCTTTTTCTTCTTTCTGCATTTTCCCCCCTATCCCTAGATAAACCTGCACAGCTGGTATTTATTTGGGTTTCCTTTTATAGCTTGAGCAATATTTAGGCATGTTTACCACAAGTGGGAATCTGGAGGCAGTTTATGTGTACATACATATCGGCACGTTCCTTTTCTGAATCTGGTTTATAATAAGCACATTAATTTAATTAAAAAAATATCAGCTGATTAATATACTCTAGCAGTTTCCGGTAACTCATTTCCTTCTGTCAGGCTCTCCCAGCTTCTACTTCCCCAGCCTGTGAAAACCAATGCTGTTTTATGAAAGTAACGTTTAGGAAGATGTGATTAAGAAATCAAATGCCGCCTATCTCTGCAAACTCTTTAGTTTCTATGGAAATAACTAGGCAAAATTTAATTCTCTTATCAGACACTAAAAGCTTAAAATGATTCATATTCAATTGACAGATGCAGTAGTAGGCAACTGTTATCAGAAGAGAGCATCGTCTTGCTTGTCATTTCATTGTCGAATCGTCTCCTGCTTTGCTTTGAGTGTTCCCTCCAGAACGGGGACAGAACTCTTTCCCGGCCTGAGCAGCACACAACCTCCACGGCAGAAGTGTGGGGTGGCAATCACAGGCTCCTTATCTAGCGAAATGCTGTCACTACAGCTTCCTCTGGGGCTGACAGATGGATGGGCCAGGTCTCAGAACAGTGTTGTGCAGTGTAGATTGCCCTTCACTGTGCGGGGGCTTCAAGTCTGTTCCCTGCCTGGTAAATATTTTGCTACCCCTATCATTGTTGGAATGGTCTTGCTCTGGCCTGTGGGTCCTGCTTCATTCATATTAATCATATCATCAACATTTTTCAGAGTGATCCATTTGAAGAACCAGGTGTTTCTGGAATAGCAGGCAGCCTAACAGCGACCAAACGTGGTAGCTGAGAGGAATCCCTAGAAGTCATGGTGTCATATTTTGAATCAGATTGGATTTACTGACTCTTGATAATAACTTCAAAGTCAGGTGAACTATCTCAAAGTAGATAATCAAAGGATAAATCCAAATAGCTCCAAGGAGATGTGGAGAAGAGTGACGTTATATGTGGCTCTCATCTACAGAACTCAAGAGTCTCAGAAGAGTTCTTCACACCTAATCCCAAACAGCTGTCTGGTCTCAGGGCTGTTTGTTATGCTGTAGTCTGTGGATTTCAAGAGTTGATGATGCTCTTTGATAGCCTTGAACACTTTATGTATTTCAGATCTATTTCACTTCAACCCAGCGTCACATATTTTGCTATCTGCTTTCCTTCTTTTCAATAACTAGAACCAATATATTTATTTTAGAATAAAAGTCCATTTGCTAAATTATATCTCCCCCTCAATTGATATGAAGTGTTTGTTTAAAATGTAGTTCAGATTCTACCTGTTGGTGATTTTTTTTTCTCAACATTCTTTGAATCAGGTAGCATGACCAGACTCAGAAGGAATTAGAACCATAAATAAAACCAGAGTGTATAAAGTCAGATGTGAGAAAGTAAGGGAGAGGTACAGTGATTAGAGAAAGCCAGGTATGTATATTAGAGTGAAATCTCTTGTGTGGTCACACCACCATTACTTTCTTTAATATTTATTTATGCATACAGAACTGGGGTATAGGCCAGAGGGTGTGTGTGTGGGGAGAGAATTCACCAGAGACAGAGTGGGGAGCAGAACATACAGACCTACTGAGATACACAGCTGAGGGGAGCAGCAGGGGAGATAGGAAAGATCTGCTGTGCCATGTGGGTCACTTCCAGGGCCAGGGATCAAACTCGTGCTGTGGTGGCTTCACAGTGCTATGCTTTAACCTACTACACCACCGGGGGTGTGTGGGGGGGGCTTCACCATCACTTTCTGTCTGCATAACTGGATGCACATTCTTCCCTCTGTCTAAAATTCTTTTCCCCATTTGATGGCCCTAATAAGTGAGCTTCTAATTCATTCTACAAAATCTATGTTAATTATTTCCTTCTCTGTCCTGATTTCTCAAGAAAGTAGGTGTGACCCTCCTCTGGGACCAGCAATCAACTTACATTGTGATACAAATGATTAAAGCATTCGAGGTCGAGGTAGTGTTCACTTTGTTACTTAAAGTCATGGAATACTCTTAACTCTGCTGCATTAGCACCTATAACATTGTGTCAGGTGTCAGGTACTCAATATAGTTGTGGAGAGAACTCACAAGGGAGTCATTAATTAAATGATTCAGCCATTTAATAGAAAATTTCATAGGTATTAAGCATCATGCATAGAATATTTGTAATATAATAGTGATGACTGTGGGCAAAAAGAGGTATTTGCAGCCCTATCCTAAATGTGTCCATATATAAATAAATGAACAGAAAGTGATTCTAGAAAGATATAGTTGCACTAAAATACTGCAGTGTTTATCTTTGGTACTAGAGATATAGATGATTTATTTCTGAATTTCTACCTAAGCATGCATTTAAAAAATATTTATTTTATGCATACAGAACTGGGATACAGGCCAGAGGTGCAGGGGCAGTGAAAGGATTCACCAGGGACAGAGAAGGGAGGAGAACAGGCAGAGTAACAAAGTACACTGCTGAGGGGAGCAGTAGGTGGGTCAGGAGAGGTCTGCTGTGCCATGTGGATCACTTCTGGGGCCAGGGATAGAACATGTACTGAAGAGGTTGCAGCTAGCTTAGTGTGCTGTGTCCTAACTCAATGCACCATGAGGGAGAGCCCAAAATGCAATTTTTAATATAGAAAAACATTAAACATAGGTAGTAACTATGCAACAGCTCTCTGGACTATCTTGCAGTGTGTTTCTGCCGTGTTCTTATTTGGGGGTCCTTTTCCTGGTGGGCTGGTGTCTCGGTATGCTGACTAGAAGGTCTTGCAGGTCTTGCAAATGAATTTCCATTCTGAACTCACTCTAGTTTACAAATAGGTTTGATGTAAGCACAAATGGGAACAGAACATATGGATCTTCACCACCTAAGAGCTCGGTTTAAGCTTGGAGAACAGGTGAAGGCAGAGAAGGAGATTTGGGGGTCATGGTTTCATGCAGGTATTTAACGCTATGACATTTTAACTTTGATATTTTTTATGAAGTCCTAAATGAGTCCTAAAATGAATAACATTCGTCTCCATCTTTCTATCTTGTGTTATTGTTTTGACTGTTGTTTTTATAAAAATTGCATTCTCGCCATTTCAGAGAAGGATTAATACTCCCAAATCTCATTATTGTGCAATTGTCCCCTGGTGGTTTCTTTGTTTGCACATTGTAATTATGGATAGCATTAATTGTTCATGAAACTACTATTTCTCTTCTTTATTTTTGCATATATTTCAAATAACCATTATAACTTCTCCATCTTCTGCATAGTGAATCTGTTTCATTGCAGTGTGACAATGTGCTTGTCTTTTGCACTGCCTTGCACCGGGTTAGAATGATTTGTAAAGAATTCACATTATTATTTGGGAGCAGAGCTCAGTGTGGGTTTCAGTGTAAATCTTCTCAAAGCACTTCTTGCCACAGTAGCAATGTTTTTTCTTTCCGGAGATGCCATAATTCTGGGTTGCATTTGTTGCTTCCTTTGGCAACCAAATGTCCCATCATTGCAAATTGATGGCAGTAAAATTGACCTTTATTATGGCCTTTTTATTTGCTTAACTCAGAAGGATTTACAGCATTATATTTTGTTAGCACATTGACTGTTAATGGGAACTATAAAAGAATGACTGAATTCTACATATCCTTTTTATTTTCTAATGGCCTTGGCATTATTTACCAACTAGACTTTTAGCTTTTAAGATTTCTCTCTTGGATAACTCAGGAAGGGTTTTGTAAAACCAACACTTCTTCCTTATGCAGGATATGTATTTCACCACGTACTGTCAAAATAATTAAATGCTTGTTATAAATTTAGGCATTTAAAATGACAAAAACATTGCATGTAGAATAACAGAAGAAACAAAAAAATTCTGCAGAAAAAAAATGCAAACCTTGCAAGGTCATTTAAGCTGCTTCATTTGTAAATAATAAGAATTTGAGGCTTATGTTTCAAAATTCGCTCCTTTTTAAATGCATGGTATATTTTCATTTCTTTCTCATTGCATCCCTAGTGTGACATTCACAGAGGAAAGATTAGCTTCCATAGCCTGGTAGTGCTGGCCCATGGAGCCCAACCTAGAATTTCACAGATTCTATTCAAAATGGAATCAGATTCTGGATTTGTGAGTCTGAAGCACTGGGTTTTCATGCATAGTTATCTGAGAAGAGGAGGACAGAGCATATAACCCTGGGTGAAATCAGAGGAGGGAGGAGTTGTTGTGAGGTACTGAGTAGGTGCAGGACCTCAAATCCCCAGAGGGGGCAGGGGCACAGAAGCCCCAATGTAAGATCCTGATGGCCACTGGGAGGGTAAAAACACGTATTTCAATCCATCGGCTCAGCCTTGCTAATAAATCTGAGCCAACATGCTTCTATTTTAACTAGTCACATTGCAGTAATTATCCAACATTTGCTCTTGTTTCAAAGAGGCAGATTTTTAAAGAACATCTAGTCTCTCTCTCTCTACAATAATTTCTTTTGGGGAATTAAAAAATATTAAAATATAATGTTTAATCCTTATTTATGTTTTTGAATTGGTCTTTAGATACTTCATGTCATACACTCTCCTTTTTTAATTGACTGTTTTGGTTCTGAAACATATAGTTGCTTACTTAAATGTGGTATAAAAATCTTCAAAATTTTCAAACAATAACACAAATTCAAGTACAGATGGTCTCCCACTTATAATAGTTCAACTTAGGATACTTTTTCACGGTACTATGGAATGACACTGGTTCAGTCTAAACTGTGCTTTGGATTTTCAGTGTTGATCTCCTTCTGGGTCCAGCACTTTGTTGTGAGCAGGAGGGGGTCCTCAGGATACTGGACAGCAGCAGTATGAGTGTCAGCTCACAGACAGCTTCTGCTGGGTGGGGAGACAGTGTTATCCTACACACTGGTTTTCACTTTAGTACAGTGGTTAATCAATGACCAAGATAGTCAACTATTTATTGGAAAGTAAGGTTTGTGTTGATTTTCCCCAACTGCTGGGTCATGTAAGTGCTCTGCACATGATTAAGGTAGTGAGGCTGGTTGGCTGTCTGTGGGTTAGGAGGGTAAACACTTTTTTTTTAAAGATTTATTTATTTGTGCATACAGTGCTGGGGTACAGGCCAGAGGCACAGGGAGTGGTGAGAGCATTTATGAGAGACAGAGTGGGGAGCAGAACAGGCAGATGGACGAAGTACACTGCTGAAGGGAGCAGCAGACGGGTCAGGAGAGGTCTGCCACGCCATGTGGTCACCTCCAGGGCAGGCGGGAATCGAACTCATGCGTAAGTGGTTTCTTAGTGCAGTGCTTTAGCCCACTGCGCCACCAGGGAGGGCCCCATTTTTACATTTTTTAAAGGTTTACTTACTCATGCATTCAAGAACTGGGGTACAGGCCAGAGGTGCAGGGGTGGTGAGAGGACTCACCAGAGACAGCGGGGAGCAGAACAGGCAGATTGATGAAGTACACTGCCGAGGGGAGCAGCAGGCAAGACAGGAGAGGTCTGCTGCACCATGTGGGTCACCTCTAGGGCTGGTGATTGAATTTGCACTGAAGCAATTCACACCAAAGCTGTGTTTTAACCCACTGCACCACTAGGGGAGACCAGTAAATGCATTTTCAACTAAGATTTGCCCCAATGTTTCCTCCAGCTCTCTCTGGACTCTGTTTTACTTATTGATACTACCCTGGGCAACCTCAGCTTTACTCAGAGGGACAATCTCAAGGGACAATCTCTCCTCCTGGAAGATGGTATTTGCTAGAAATTTCTGAACTGGACCATGACTAGATCCTTTCCAAACTCCAGGCAGCCAAGTAGTTATCTAGATATGGCAAATGTTCTTGGTACTGTCAGGAAGGTGGACTTGGCTGTAGATACAACATCTGTGATAATAACAATGCATAGGTTGTAAGGGCTGACTCTGCCAGGTAACTTTCTAAACACTGTGAGCATTTACTAGTGCATGATTGACCCTGACAATAATTCTATGATATGAGCGCTATCATTCTACTTGATCAGAGTAGAGATTCAAGATTAGAGCAAGCAAGCATCTAGTCCCAGGGCCTGTGGTAGTGAGTGGCAGAAATGAGACTTTTCCTCAGGCAGCTGGCGTCTAGAATGTGCTGCCCTGGGATGGCTGCATGTGTGAAGCTCACATGGGCCCAGCAGTTTGCATCCACCCACTGTGGATTGTCGCTGGTCAAGAGATTTGATTCATTGCCTTGACTGGAACAAAACCACTCTTCTTAAAGGAGAATAATAAATGTTTAGAAAATCTCAACCTAGAAAGGTGTGTATTTTTATAGAACATGAAGTAATTCTCATGGGAATGGTAGGGTCATTATTTTCAATTGGAGCCACTTAGAAACTGCTTTTGTTAAAGTACATCTTCACTTTTCAAAAAGCGTTATTGATACATGCACAAATGATTGGAAGCACTCACTGATGGTGTGGTGTATTATTCAAATTGTTTATGGCCCCCAAATGTCCATAACCTTTACCTCAACAACATATTCTCAGCTTTATAACAGTAATGATTTTCTGTTTCTACAGCAAATCATTACAAAGAAAGAAAGAAAGAAAGAAGCCAATATGCTTCCAGTAGGTGAGGTCAAGGAATATTAGTTTATTTTCACTTCTGTCTTTTATTCTTTGTTGGTTTATTTTCTGTAACACATGTGACTTACAGAAT
The DNA here is from genome assembly GCF_000260355.1 of Condylura cristata. NCBI lineage: Eukaryota > Metazoa > Chordata > Mammalia > Eulipotyphla > Talpidae > Condylura > Condylura cristata. The sequence goes on along the minus strand of NW_004567114.1, from coordinate 54,864,770 downwards.
ATCTGAAGGGGAAAAGAACCAAAGTAATGGCTAATTACTGAAACAATCTGGCTTTTCTCTCCTGAAGAAAGACTTGTTGCCCAGGACAGTATAGCACAGATTTAAAATAAAATAAAATAAAATAAAAAGGTGGCTGAACACATCTGTTTCTTTGTTTGCTTTAAGAATAGAACCATTTGTGGGTTTTTTTCCCCCCTTGTTTTTGTTTTTTCATAAGGTAAGGCATTGTGGAAGTCTTTCTAGAGAGGTTTTATAAAGTGATTAAAATCACATATTTCTTCCCCATCAGTTACTGTCTTTCTCTCTAATCAGCCTGCAGCTATTAGAAAAAGCCCATTTGTGTGATGTGTTCTTCAACTTGGCCTTTACAGACACACATAACAAATGTCACTTCTGTCCTAGAAAGTTTACAGTCTGAAGTTGTTTGTTATATTTAACTAACTGAAATGTAAAAATTGCAGAATGTCTCTTACAATTCTGTTTGCAAAACATCCATCTTAACAGGAAATTAACCAGTCAATTTAAGCAGGGACGCTTCCATATGTATGTGTACATGCTATTTTTTACAGAGTCACCCAAGGTATCAGGTAGCCAGTCTATCAACTGAGGATACAGATAAATCTTTGGGAAATGACAGTAACTGTTGCATTGCCATGTTTAATTTTTAAAACTACATTAATCCAATGGTTGCAATATCATTCTCTTTGAATCTGGACTGGTAAGGTTAATGAAGGGTTATTTAATAGCTCAAATAAAGAGAGGATGCAGTTCAGTACTGAATTTTTTTATTTACTTCATTTTTATCTCAGAATGTTTTCTATAAATTACTCCTTATCTGCATCCTTTTTGCAACATGTAGGTCAACTTCTTGATTCAAATATGCAGGACATCTAAGAAATGGCTGGCAGATCTCATTTGGCTGTTGACTAGTGGGGTCCTCTATATTTGTTCATACACTGACTATCAAGTACATTGTTAACATACAAAGAAGCTTAATCTCCTCCTCCTTTTCAATACATTCATCATTGAATCCATGCCAGCCCAAAGTGCCCACTTATGTGCCATCCCTGGTTGTGCAAGGGGTTAAAGCGCAGCCCTATGAAACTATCTGCAGCCACTACACAAGTTCAATCCCTCACCAGGGAGATGACCCACATGTCACAGCAGGCCTCTCCTAGTTTGCCCACTGCACCCCACAGCAGTATATATTAGTCAATCTGCCTGCTTTGCTCCCCACTCTGTCTTTGGTGAATCCTCTCACTCCCTGGCCTGTACCCTGGTTCTTGTATGTATAAATAAATAGATCTTTTTAAAAAGTGCCCATCTAAAGATAACAACTAACAAGAAAATTTGAGGAAAATCTTATCAACCCACCCCAAGTTTATTCAAATAGTGGGGTTACTATAGGAATTATGGAGATACTAGGTGAAGTCCTACCCAACAAGCAAAAGTAGTTGAGCAGGTGAACAGGAACAAGCACTTCTCTAAAAGTCTATAAAGTTTCCATTGTGGGGTGTAGACAAGGTGTGGGAGCTGTTCAGAGGAGGGTCCTTGTCTGTGGCCAGAGGACAGTAAGATAGGGAGAGACTCTGGAGAGGAAGTGTAACTTACTCTGGGTCTTGAAGGAAGAATAAAATTTGAATAAGAATTATTATCATTTAATATAGGCAAAAGATTAATTTATGATGTATATCTGTGGACTATCCCACCTAAATGCAATTTCTAGGTTTTTATAGTTCATATTCATTCTCTGTCCAGTCACACCAGCCTCCAAACAATATTGAATCAAAAGAAAGTTTCAATCTTTCTGCTCCTGCATTATTGAACACTCTGAATATTCCCCAGGCCTACTCTTTCTGCAAATGCTTTCCTACCATATGCAACTGTCTGAGAAAATCTACTTGTATGCAGTAGATTGCTGTTATTCATTATTCATTACAACATTATTTAGTTGAACAACCTACCAAAGAAAACTTGGTTCTGTAGGGGGAAATGTACAAACTCAGAGAACTAAATTATTTTACTATAAATGCTTTAAAAAGAGCAAGCTTTATGGTCCTCATTATTTGGTCTGTACTGAGGAAAACAAGTTCTCTCCAATGGAAAATAAGCCATAAAGGACAGAAGCTGCGTGATCCAGTGAATCCAATAAAAGTTGAAGATGTAGATTCTGTGTTACTAAATGCATATATATCTGTAAAGTGTTTACAATTCTCAATCAACTAATAGCACGTGTTGAGTGGCCACTATGTTCTTTTGCTGTTTAGTTTCAAGAAACACACATTTTTACCAACCTGGTGGCCACACGTGCTCCAGCACATTGGAGAGGGCAGAGTCCTGTGTCATGACCATCCCTGCAAGCTAGCTGCGTCAGATTTTCCTCACTTTGGGTGGAAATCTTTGGCAGATTCTGTAGCTTTTCTAGGCATTCTCAGGGACTGAAGTGTCCATTTCAGTATACTGCTCAAACTACTGGTCATCCCCTGGAAACCACAGAAGGTGTTCATCTCCCTCCGTTTCATCACTGTTTTCCTTAGCCCTTCTCTCTTCCACCGTCTGAGTTGGGTGGCTGGGGAGGTCCACCAAGCTCTCAGGATGACTCGGGATGACCTAGTCAGACCTTGATTTGGCAAGGCAGGGTGATCAAGTCATCCCAAAGGAAGGTCAGCCCCCCTTTCTTTGTTTCATTATCAGGGCATTTTGAATGTGTCTTTATCAATTTCTGTGTTCCTCAAAGGCCAGGAAGACCTGGTCTGAGTAGTCTCTGGAAATAACCTTCAGTTGGCTTAAGAGTAGCCCTATTCCTTGCCCCACTGCAGGCAAAGGAGCCTCATGAAATACTGGTGGGTCTTCTCACAGATGCCTCTTCTGTTTGCCTTTTGGCTCCCTCTAGAACATTTTCTTCTATTCCGCAGTCCAATTGTAGGCGATGAACTAATGTTATAGAGGTACTTTCAAGTCTTCTAGCACATATTTTATAGGTGATCTAGTACTTCAGTTAGGACCTAAGGGGATTTGGAAAGGCTCTCTTTTCCTTGGTCTTCTGGGCAGAAAAAAACAGTAATACTTTGGGCTTTCCTTTTGAGGTTAATGGATGATACCTTTATAAGTCAACTTTTTTTTTTTTTAAAGCATACAAGAACTGGGGTACACACCAGAGATGGTGGGGGTGGTGAAAGGGACAGTGAGGAACAGAGACAGTGGGGAACAGAACAGGCAGATCAAATGAAACACACTGCTGAAGGGAGCAGCAGGCAGAACTGGAGAGGTCTGCTGTGCCACGGGGGTCACCTCTCTGGCTGGGGATCAACTCATGTTGCAGTGGCTGTAGACTGCTTCGTATCACTGTGCTTTCACCTGATGCACCCCCAGGGAGGTCCTGATAAGTTAACTCTTCAAAAAGAAACTCTTTATAATTATTTCTTAATGAGGTGGGGGCATAACCATGAAAATATTTTATAAAAAAAAGAAAACAAAAAACTTCACTTTTGTCTGATTTAACTACAGTAGGCATGTTCTGTTACAAAGAGACAAATATACCATATTGACAGTCATCTGTGAAAAGGATGTCAGTAATTTGTTAGTAGATCATTTTGAAAAAATAAGCAGATTTAATGTGTCATTTCATGCCAAAAGTGACATATTAACAGTTATTAAGAAATTACCACTTTTGAAAGAAATTAATGCAATGGGAAGGACACTCTGAAAATGATTTTTTAATGTTTTCATTCATATTTTATATTCATATTATGTAATATTTTGTCAAAAGCAATATGTGTGCCATACACAACAGCTTTCATAGCTGTTCCTTTAAATATTTTAGAAATGTGTCATTATTATGTCACTAAAAAATGAAACAAAACACCACTGATGCTTATACACTATACCTTTTGAAGGGTTTTATATTTCCTCCATAACAAATCCCTGTTTAAGTTTTTAACGTACTTTAGAAATTCACCATTTTGAAAACAGGAAAATAAAAGGAGCAAAGCAATCATTTAGTCAGCCATTCTGCATTTCCTATTCTGACTGTATCTCTCAGCAAACTAATGGTGGATAAGGGGGAAAAATATGAACAATTCCAGCTAACAAGTACAAAAAAAAGAAACTTTGAAATAAAATATCATTGTTTTGAAATACTTCATGTTACATAGATCTAGACTCTGAGCATGAGTTCTAAAGAGATGACCGATAGGAGCTTTCCTTTGAAAGAACTGAATCCCACCTATGAAGTATTGTTACCAAAAAATCAAGTTTAAATCTGATTAAGCTTTCTGTATTCAACTAGCTATATAAAAGGGAAAAAAATTAAAAAAGGGATAAGGTAATTTAAAATTTTGAGAAATTGTAAGGAAATATTAACAAATTGCAATTTAACTCTTATTTTGATCTTGACTCAAATAAATTACAATACTTAGAAGAATTGAAAATTTAAATGTCAGCTAATATTTGATAATATCAAATGATTATTATTGTTTGGGTTGATCAGATTGTTTTTAAAATCTTTGTTTTGGTTATGTACTAAAATAATTGCAGACAAATCAGTATAAGAATAAGTATATCACATGTAATATGAATGGTACAGGGGGAAGGAGGGAGGTCTATAGAAGAAACAAAACTGGCCATGAGTTAATTTCTGAAGTTTGGTAATGGGCACACAGGAGTTCATTATGCCATTTGCTTTGCTTGTATATATGCTTGGGAATCTCTATAAATAAAAATGTAGAAAATAATCTAACCTAGAGATAGCATCCACAACCATATTATAGTCTTATCAAATATAGGCTGACTAGATTAAAAAAACGTATCAACTTGGCATGGTGATATGAAGAAAAGCCTCCCAAAATCTTTGACACTGTTCTCATCAAGCACCTTTTGAATCTGGGTGAACTCGTGCCTCCCTGTTCCCTAAGTTTCAGAGGAAGTAGTCTCTTGGGATCATGCTCTCAGGAGTCAGTCACCACACAGGCCATACGAGTCTGACATCCTGAGAGAACTTGCTGGAGATGCCATGTATAAGTGGTGTGGGAGGCAGCTGGTTGTGTCAGCCAGCGATCTTAGTCCTCTGGCCCAGTCATGCCGCAGATGGCTACAAGCCCCACCAGTGTCTGGTTATAGCCATAGGAGAAATCTCAAGATAAGATTGTCCACTCAAACTCTCACCAATTTCCATAAAATCAGAATCAAAATAAAATGCTGCTTGGCTTACACATCACAAGCATTTTCTATTTTTGAAAAATGTTCTGAAGAAATAGATTGTGTATGTGTGTATATTTGAACTGAACACCTTTGGAAAAATACATAAAACTATGTCTTACAAATAATTTTCCAGTGAAACTGAGTGACATCAAGGGATGAAAATTGACAAGCTGAGTTGATAAATATGCAGTTGGTGGTTGGGATTGAAAAGCAAGTGTTGTGATTCAGTCAGCTAGCTCAGTCAAAGTGGCTTATGTCTTTCTTGGCTTCACGTATCTTTGGGAGATGCTATGATGGACACTTGGAATAGGAAGAGTATTCAAACGTACTTGTTCTCAAAGATCTCATTATGTAATAGCCTTGAAGTCTATTATATTTCTTCTGTCCTGGTTGAGTTCTGCCTTATCTTTTGCCTTGTCCAATGCAAGAGTTTGCTGACATCTTTTTTTTTTTTTTCTTCAAATGCCTTCAGTATTTCTGCCAGTTATTTTTTCTTAAACTATCTAAATACTAAAAGTATTTTTCTAAATTCATAAAGTGAGAGCTAAATTTTGTTGTTATATCATTCAAGACCTTTCTGCTTTTAAATTTATTTATTTGTGCATACAGAACTGGGATACAGGCCAGAGGCTCAGGGACGGTGAGAGGCTTCACCAGAGACAGAGTGGGGAACAGAACAGACAGATCGAGGAAGTACACTGCTGAGGAGAGCAGCAGGCGGGTCAGGAGAGGTCTGCCACACCATGTGGTCACCTCTGGGGGCAGGCAGGAATCGAACTCATGCGGAAGTGGCTTTAGCTTCTTAGTGCTGTGCTTTAACCTGATGCGCCACCAGGGAGAGCCATACCTTTCTGCTTTTACTTAGGTGTCCTATATTCATAGTAACTACTTGAATATAATGCTCCCTGGTCTAAGCTATACTTGCACCTGGCTCACAATAATTATCTCTTCACTGATCACCTGATGTGTGAAATCATTGGTTCAGACTGTTAGTTTTTCCTGCTATCTGAAAGTTGAGCATTTCTATTTGATATGATTTGGTATGTTATTTAGCGATGGGGAACCTGGAAAAGTTCAATTTTTTTTTTCCCATATAAATTAATGTCAATAGTAGACCCAGATTCCAAAACAACCCACCATGTCATCACAAATAGGAATGTTCTACTTTGGAATAGTGGGGGAAATCTGTACTCCCCTACTCGAAACCTTCCAATGACTTCTAGTCTCACTCATAATAAAGCCATGGTCATTTACATGATCTAGAAACTCCTACTTCTCTGTGACACCTTAGTTCCCTCTGCTGCAACACCCTGATGTACAGAGACAAGCCAGCTGCCATTTCTTGCCTAACATGACTTGTCCTAGAAGGCCTCTGGCAGTTTTTCATGTCCCTTGGGTCTTGAGTTTCACCCTGCTGCACGGATTCCCGTGGCTTCAGCACCCCATTCTCACAACAGTTTGTTTTCTCTATTTTGTCTCTCTATTGAACTACTATCCAAGAAACTGTTTTACTTACTAATCATGTTTGTTCTGTCTCTTTCACACACACACAAATGTCAGCTCCATAGGCAAGGGCTTGTGACACTTTTGTTCCTGGTTTTATTCCTAGAATCCTCAATGGCAGAGTACATTGCACTTATCTACTTGATAATTTTGAGTAGATCAAGTATTAGCACCACTGAGAGAACAGCTCAGCATGGCTCTGTGAACAAGACAAGGGAGGTGTGAAGTGGAAAAGATTGACCCCTAGAACTTGCTCTGTTGGGATAAACTTGCTGTTGATGCTGAGGTGGATGAGTGGGATGGATAGCAACCTGTCACCCAAGTATATCTCAAGAAACAACTGGGGGTAGTCTTGGCCAGTGGCTGCAGGAGACCCCCAAGAATACAGAGGTTTAGGTGTTGGTGAAACCTAGCAGAGGTTTCAGAAATCGAAGAACAGAGAGGTCTTAAATGATAACTCAAGGACATCTGTTGACAAGCTGCAGGACCCAAGATGGGCCTTTACTTTACAGTTGCAAGATGGGTCCTGGGCAGAAATCAGGCTGTACAGAATAGGAGGGAAAAGTAATTGACATAATGCAGATTCTGAAGGATCTATACAATGGATGGTCTAGACGGGGTTTCTACTGATTGATTACAAACGTAGGGGTCCGAACATTAGGAATACAAACCTAGGGATTCAGAGCATTTCAGTACATCCCTCACAAAGTCTGATAGATCCTGAGGAGGGGATAGGGTCAGGATCAAGTTCTGTTATCATCCCTAAGGCAATGAGACCAGCACCAAGAGGAAGGAAACAGTCCTTCTGAATACCTTTGATCTAAATCCCAGAGGCTACAAGATTAAAATGAAGGGTGAGCTGAGAGAGGAAGAATGGTAGTGAGAACTGACAAGTCTTTGGCACTTGCCCTGCTCTGGTGCTTTATCATACAACACTTTCTCCATGGCTGTGTTCTCAGTGAAGTGCCCAAGACCAAGGCAGGCCAAATCAGACCCACAGTTATATTTTGTTTTGCCAAGAAATGGTTTGGAGATTTGCTTTGAAATCCTTTCCGTGGGGCATGGATGGTACAGTTTGCTTCCCTCTTAAGCTAGCCCTCTTATGCTTCTCATATTGATGTCATCTGGCTGGCCCTGAAGCATTTCTATTTGCTATAACCCTGTTTTTCTTACCCTTCAAGATCCAGCCAAAGCCTTTTCTGACTTTCTAGCTCTCAAAATTAAACACTCTCTTTGCTTATTGCTGTAACTTTATCTAGAACATTGCTTTGTTCTTTGAAACATGAATACCTCTCTGCATACTTGTTTTCCTGCTTCTGGTTGAAAACTTCAAGTCAGAAAGTAGGTCTGAGACATCTTTGTGCATCTTCAGTGTCAATACAGTATGCTGAACTCAGAAATGCCCACTAAATAATTCAATTGGATTTATTACTCAGAGTAGTCTTTGATCATCTGAAAAACAAGAATTGTTCAGTAAGTCACCCGTTTATCCATTTTTGCATCACATTTGTTATTTGTGTCATCATTAAAGTTAATCACAGGGAAAAAGATCAATTTGCAAATGCTCAATCCAATCTGGCTGCTTCATGATTCAAATAACTGAATCATGCTGGTTAAAGTCAAATGATTAAGCTAATTGGATTCGATGACCATTTTTTAAGTGAGCAATCCTTTCTCACCAACAATCTTTGAATAGTTGATGCAATCAGTTATGTGTACATATAAATAACTACAGCATCACATGACTTCAAAATTAGACAAAATATATTTTGAGATTTGTGTAAACACAGTTCTAGAGGTACTTGCTTATTTTTATTTTTTAAGGGGTTTGGGAAAAGGTATAAGATTCCTGGTATATATTAACAGAAAAACTAAAAACATGGCCTGGATATCTGCTAGCCTGGTCTGGAATGACTACTAGAGAGAGTTTTGATTCTGTGTTCCTTCTATCTGCACTGATTACAAGGTAAACCTACAAATCAGAAGAAAGGCCTAAGGTCTAAGTGACTGGCTTGGGTGAGTGAGTTGTGCTCTTGAGGCTTGCTTTTGCCACTGTCTTGCTTTCTAAATCTTATCTTTTCACTGACATAGTTCTCGTGACTTCTAAATGAGTGACCTTATTAATTGCACAAGTTAAATGGAGGGAGAGACTAAACCGTTAGTCAACAGGATGGAGAACAATGGTATATGTCAGTTCTGCCTTCTAGACCCTTCCTTCAGGTTACAAGAAGCCATTAGTGATCCCCTTCTACTGCATTGGGTCCTTTAAATCAAAGGGGGGGAAACACACACCTTTAGAAATGTGAAATCACAGTGTCATCACTCCAAATATTTTGTATGACTAACTCTCAATTATTCATCCAAAGAAAACATACACTTGAAACATTTTTATTTGTTTGGGGAATGACTCATTCCCTTTCCTGAAAAAAAGTTTTTCTGTTTAAATATATTTAACTTAGACTGGGAATAAAATAAACTTGGATTCCCTCAGCTCATTCCCATTGCTGGTGGCAGGAGACCATTTGAGCATGTGCTGAGTGACAAGGCCAGCCTGGGTTGGCATGACATGGCAACCTTATTTTAAGGGAAGGGCAGTTGATTTTTTTTTCTATTCAAATATATCATGATTAGATACTAGTTTTTTTTTGTTTTTTTTTTTAAGATTTATTTATTTATGCATACAGAACTGGGTACAGGCAGTGAGAGGTGCAGGGGCAGTGAGAGGCTTCACCAGAGACAGAATGGGGAGCTGAACAGGCAGAATGGTGAAGCACACTGCTGAGGGGAGCAGTGGGTGAGAGAGGAGAGGTCTGCTGCGCCATGTGGGTCACCTCCAGGGCGTGGATCCAGCTTGCCCTGAAGCGGTTGCAGCCAGCTTGCTGTGCTGCAGTCCTAACCCATTGTGTCACCAGGGTGGGGCCCCCTTTTTTGTTTTGTTTCACGAATGGTGTTCTATTATGTATGAAAGACTTCTTTATTCAGTGGGTAGAAATTGTAGCTGCTCATTTAATTGACATCTTCCAACATAAATCTTACTTTCCTGGCTAAAAGAGAAAAGGGCGACATAATCCATTTTACTTATTTCCTTTGGATTTATTGGCTTTCTTCTGCCCTCAGGGATCTGCATGAAATCGAGGCAACTGTAGTTATTACAAGGCTTTGGGGAGAAATCAGCAGCTGCGATGACAATGATCATACAGTAAATAAAAGTACAATTTGCCTTTTATGTAGATTTTTTGATTTGTTGTATGTGAATTAAGGTTTGAAGTAAAAGTCCGTGTGGAAATCAGTTTCAGAGGTGAAGGCAGAGCTGCTGGGTCTTTTGTTCACTGGGGGTTAATTTCATGTCTTGTATGCCAAAGTGGGCCTATAGTTAATTGAGAAGACACTACAAAAATGTGCCATTTGGGGGGGAAACTTCAGATTTAGAAGCCAGAATAGACTTAAAGATTTTCTAATCCAATTCTGTATTTTACAAAAGAGCTTAAGATAACACTTAAAACAGTTTGCCAAAGTTACACAGATTAGTATGTCAGAATGACTTTGGATAGTTCAACTTGAATTCTGTTTTTGCCAGATTATGTTCAGATAGGCTAGGCTTAAAAGAAATAATTTTTTTGAGTGGGTTACATTTTATAAGCAGATGTCAGAAGGCTGAAATGAACTTTGACACCAGCAGACAAGGGGTGAGATCAGAGGACTAATCTTGGCATGACATGCCCATCCTCCTTCACTAGGGTCAGAAAATCCAAGAGCACCTGCACCTCTCTCCAGAGTGCTGAGGACCTGAATTCCTCAGTGCATAGGGGATAATCGATCCTGGTTCTCATGAAGCTTCCCTTTGGGGAATGCTGGCTTGAAGAAGACAGTGGGGACCCAGAGGCAATGAAGACACTCTTGGCCTTTCAAATCTCAGGATCCTACATCTTCTCTTTCCGTGACCATATTTTCTGCTTTACAATATTCTATGCCTATTCCATTAGTAAAAAAAAAAATCGCTTTTAAGTTTTAGAGATAGAATCTGGAAGGTTTGCAAACCTTCTCCTTCTGGACTGCTTATTCTGCCAACTTCCCTTAACTCTTTTGGCTGGTGTAGCCATTTGACTTTTCTGCTGGGCAGGTAGTAGTAATTTGGGGGGTCCCTAATTAGATTCCAGCAGCTCAATTCCCTGGTTCATTTACCCTGAACCACCTTCAAATTGAATTGGTTTTTTCTCACCGCCAACCCAAGCAGGAGTGGATCCTGGGGAATTACACAGAAATAACAGCCTTCTTCTCCCCTTCCCCAGCCTCTGACTCACTTGCCTGCCCTTTTGTGCCTCTCTTCCATTATGCCTTCACAACCACATGCCCTGCGCCTTCTGCTTAAGCTGTCTGAGCTCGTTTCCTCCATGAACCATCGTGATGTACAACACGTACAGTCCCAGGGCCAGATGAATGGTTTTCCATTAGAAGTACACTGTGCCATCTGGGGCACCTGGGAAGATAATGCCACCAAGACGCCCCCATCTTTCAAACACTCAGAAGGGAAGATTTGTACTGCTCTGCCTGGCTCACCGCCTCGTCTGCTGCAATATAACATGCAGCTCTGTTCTGAAAGCTGCATTTTCTCTCCCTTCCTCATTCTCTGCAGTGGCTCAGTGCACTGCTTGGCTTAGGGCGGGAGGTCTTAGAATGAGACTCCGTATGCACCAAAAGGTAAAACACGATGACAATGCAAACTGTCAACACAGATAAAAGGATGCCCTCAATTAAAGTCATCAGGTGAAATACTTGCCTCTAAAAAGGGCTTAAAGAACAAGAGGGCTGTTTTAAAAAGAGCAGGGCTCTTCACTGGGCCACAAAATTAGTGTTTTCTTATTTTAGCACGTTAGTTATTTCCTTTGTGATCGAAAGTGATCAGTGGAGAGAAATCTTGGTTGCAACATAAGCCTTCTTAACTGATTTCTTTTGTATGTGTCTGCACCTCTTTCTTTGAATGCCCCTTAAGACAATGCAGTTACCTGAGGGGGAAAAAAAAATCCTGATTAGTATTCTGCATAAGGTACAGTCTTCATTGCAGTAGATATATAAAATCTATCTTCACTTTCACCACCTGTCACCTGAGAATTTTAGAATGATCTAGCTTTGCGATTGTAGGAAGCAGCCTTTTTGATTCTCATCTTTACTCACCCCCCTTTTTTGTCATTGGCTCCTCATCTACAGTGAACTCAAGTCCATCTTTATTCCTTTGTCAAATGTTTTTATTCATGGGAAACTGAAGGCACATGTTTACCAGGGATAGAAATAGAAACACAATAAAAAACAGTTTGATAGATGATCTCGTCTATTCTTCACACTTCCCCGTTGTCTTATTGATTTACAGAACACAAAGACTAATCCGAATTTGCATTGCTTGTATTTCCCCCATCTCACAGGACTTGTTCCCCTTTGCTCAGATTAACCAAGCCAATTTTTTTCTTTGTATCCAGTAGCCTCTGTGACAGTCAAATAGCCCGTCAACTAATCAATTGATGCTGCGAAAACTAATTTTTACTTTAAACAAACATCCTAACATTGTGTTGACACAATTAAATGATTTCTGCGTTATACCATATATCTAACACGCACCCCAGGGAGCAGGTAGGAGCTACAGCTGAAATCACAGACACGTGCTCCTGCATCAAATTAAATATTTTCCCCTTAATCCTGCCACCAGCAGCTGTTAGGTACCGTGGCTTATTGCATATGGCCTACATAATGAGACCGATCCAGGCGCTTCCAGCTTCTCCGCTGAATGTTGAGTAGCTCTCTTCCCCCCAAGGACATTAAGAGTTACTGCTATTGAAAGAAGTTCTCATGCCAATGAAGAGTCTCAGCATACATGTTTGGAGATGAGGTAAGATAGCGTTTAAAGCCAGAGCTTCTACCTTGATTAAAATAAAAGGGCTTGGCACTCTGCAATGACTCCAAGCTGGCAAACTCCCCAGAGTGATGGCAGGATGGAGAGAGAGAGAGGGAGGCACAGCAAGAGAGGAAATCTTTGCTCTCTTCGAAACCTGTCAAAAAATTAGGTCAACATGATTTTGTATTTTAATGAAATAACTTAAGGGTGAGCCTGAGACGTGCAGGCCGCTAATACTTTTATGCTAGAGTGTTTTGTCATGCTTGACGTAATGTCTGGCTCTGCGTGAGAAGTATCGCAGCTAATGTTCTCATGGCTAATCGGCCTTTAGCTGTTCCTGTCCTTTTAAATTCTCAGTAGCTGGAGCATCAATATGGATGTTCCTATCTCTAACAGTATAAACACAGTGCAGGCGGCACATCATCATTTCCATTGTCAAAACAGATGAAAGGATTTCTGATACTCCAATTAAACGAACCTGGAAAAAATCACTTTAAAATACGCTCCATAAAAATAACCTGAATGTTAAACCACCAGATCCTTCCAACTATTTCCTCCTGCTGCCGCGTCATTAGTATTCTCCCCTCCCCCTCACAGTCCTTATCTGATTTGATTACTTTTAGAATGAATTTGGTTTTGAACATGAAAGCTGAGGAAGCTAAATTGGAAGAATAATGGCTTGGCATTTTATGTCATTTGGTTGAAATTGCAGGTGTGGGAGTCAGGCTGCTCCTCCAGCTCGTGCTTGGCTATTTCCCCTTTAATTTACCGAATTTGAAATGGATTGCCGGTTCCAAATTACACTACACTTAAGGGACTTGCAAAGAATGCTTGTGATTTAGGATCTTACATTATTGCCTTGATGAAAAATTATGCAGACACACTCACAGCCCTACAAGAAAACTACTTCTTGTAAAACAAGAGTATTTGACAAACACCAGGAAGCTGAAGATGATAAAACACATTCTGAGTTCTTTTTCTTCTTAATCAAGAGGAGAGTACTGTGTTAATGGAGGCAGGAGGCATTGGATGGGAAGGATTCAGTGCAGGAGGGTCTGTACCAGAGGGTCAAGGTGGTCAGAAAGAGAAATAACCAGGCTCTGGATAATTCTAGGAAGGTTCTGTCATTTGAAGCCACGTAGATGAAGGGAGAGTGTCTAAACACCAGGGCTGAAATTACTTTGAAGCATTTTAAGTAACTTGCATTCTAACCGATAGTATCTCCAAGTATTTAATAAATGGGACATATACTTTAATTATTAGTTATGCTACCTTAAAATAGTTAACATATTATAATACTAAGGTTCAGTGTTAAATTCTGGTTTTTGATCATCTATTTTAATAACCATTTGTAATTGCAAGGTTGAAGCACTAGCAATGCTTTCTATTTTAGATAGGTCAGAAGCAAGGATAAGATGAATCTTGGGACTTTCAAGTTAGTCATTTAACTCTGAGCAGCCCTTTTAAGTAGGAACCTTCCCACATCATGTACCTGCAATGCACCAGTGAGGTGGACTGGGAAATCAGTCTGTTGTTTAGCATGCAAATGCGGCTCAGAATATGGTCGATTGTAATGATGTGCCAAGTTTACCGGAAGAGTGTGTATTTCTGTGGTTCATGGGCAGAGTGTTCCAAAGAGGTCATTAGGTTTGGCTGTCGGCTCTTTCTCAAGACTCCAGTGTTCTTGCCAGTTATTATTTTATTTGTAATCTCACTTAAAGTGATGGAAATCTCTAGGTCTCTAAGCAGATTTGTGGACTTGTTCATTTTTCCTTTCAATCTATCAGGTTTAATTTTACATATGCTGAATTCTCTGGTAATTGCTTATGCATTTAGGTTTGTTATATCTTCTTGCGAACTGACCTTTTTTTCACTATACAATGTGATTCTTATATCTGGCAATTTCCCTCATTCTGATTTTTTTCCTGTTTTTCTCATTTAGAGTTCTCATATTTTCTCATCCTCGTTTTCTCATATTAATATAGGCAATGCAGCCTTTTCTGAATTAGTGTTTGACAGTAGCATTCTAGTTGCAGTGGGTATTGTAAACAGAATAATTTTTAAATCAAATCTGATAATCTGTCTTTTAATTGGTACATATAGATCACTATATTCAAATTAATTACTGCTATGCTGCTCTGTAAGTCTAAACCTTTGATTATTTTTGTTCTTATTTTTGTTTGACCTTCTTTTAAGCCACTTGAATACTTTCAGTATCCTTTTAACTCACCCATTAACTTTTTGATTATAATTTTGTATTGTTCCATTATTGCTCTAAGTATTATGATACACACTCCCAACATTGTAGCTCATATTTTACCACTTCCAGTAAGATATAAAAACCTTAAAACCACATATATCCCACTTATACTCTACATTTTGTTGCATCTGCAAATGTTGAACTTCAGATGTTATAAATATATTTCCTTTCAAGAGTCAATTTTATTATTTAAAAAAATAGAAAAAGTCACTTATATTTACCCAAATATTTTATCTTGGCACTTCCTCTTACCTAAATTTTTACCTTTGTTTTACCTTTCAAGCTATTTTTTAATTTTTTAACTCTTTTTCCAAAATATGTATGCATACAGAGCTGCAATACAGGGACAATGAGAGGATTCACCAGAGAGACAGAGTGGGGAGTAAAACAAGCAAATAAATGAAGTACACTGCTGAGGGGAGCAGCTGGTGAGACAGGGGAAGTCTGCTGACCGTGTGGTCACCCCCGGGTGGAGGATCAAACCCTCACTAAGCAGCTGTGGCTCACTTACAGTGCTGCATCCTAACCTGTTGCCACCAGGGAGGGCCCAAAGCTATTTTTTTAAACTAATAAAATAAATTTCCTTTAGCCTTTCTTTTATAGCAGATCTGATGGTGACAAGTTCTTAAGCTCTTTTCATCTCAGAATGTTTTAATTTCACTTGCATTCCTGAAAAATATTCTCACAAGATATATAATTCTGGATTGATAGTTTTTATTTATTTATTTTTAAAATCTGGTGGTTTGGTTTTTTGTTTGTTTCTGTCATTTGAAAAATACTGTTTCCACTATTTTCTAGCCCCCTTGATTTTTGGTGCAAAATTTGCAGTTGTTTCTATTCCTTTCAGTATCAAGTAGGTAGTTTCTTTCCAGCTACTTTAGATTGGGTTTTTGTCAGTTTAATTATAATGTGTCTGAGTATGATTTTCTTTGAGTATATTTATCCACAGTAGGGTTTTCACTGAGCTTCTTGAACCTGAAACTTTGTGTCAGTAATTTATACTCTCAGGATTCAGTGGCAAGATTACCTTATTCTACACACCTCCTAATAAGGAGAGAGAAACTGATCATACATTCTTGATAGTAAATATTAAAAATTTGGTCAGATAGGAAGATATTAAAAGTGGTGAAGTTTAGTTATAAATTTATAAAAGATAAAGAGGGGTAATAAATACACAAATCATAGAATCAGTGTACATCTTATGAGTTTTAAAAGATGTATTACTGTGCAGATGTTAAGTGCAAAGCTTTCAAAGATCTTTAGGAGCCAATATGAATTGACTATGGGCAAATGTTACCAGCTAAATATCATTTCTCTTTTAGATGAAATTATTAGCTTGTAGGTTGGAACTCATACAAGTACTATATTTTTTTTAGCAGCAGGGCAATAAGTCAGATCATTTATGATTTTACATTGAGTAAAAAGATAAAGCTGTGGAGAGAACATTACCACCATTAAATGTGTCCTAACTGATTTGGTAACCATGCCAAGCGAATGCTAGTAAGTCAGTTGATTTTAGAACTGGAGAGTTGTTTGTTATGCATCTGTTATGAAAGTATTGAATCTGGGTGATAAATATTTTAGATGACTGATTCAAGATCCTACATAATAATACTTAGCACTTAATTAGGCATACAGTACTTCATTATAATGTTCTAGAGCTGGAGATTGGCCCCAATATGTAAACTCTCCCATTACCAAACCCTAAGCAGAATTCAACATGTAGTGATAATAAATTTCTCTTTTTTTGAAAGTCTTTCCCCCCTACCAGGATACCACTCTTTCATGATTATCCCTTCTACCCCCCTTATCATTCCTTTTTTTGGTCTCTTGTATCACTCTTTCCCTGTATTAAAAGATCCAAGGACACTTATGTATTCTCATTCTATAGGAAGTTTACCACCCCTACGATTGTATACATATGTATAGCTTTGAACCTTAATATTTATATTTTTATTCTAGACCTTTCTCCTAAAATTTCAGCACATGTTTTCTGCCTACCTGACATCACCATTTTATTACTTGTGGGTTCCCCAGACCCCTTGTTCTCAGGATCTTGCTTGGTGCCCATAGTTACTGTTGGTCAAAATGTAGAGTCAGGCAGGAAGACTCTTACAAGAGCAAAGTATTGGTAGGATTTCTGCTGAAAACAATAGGCAGACATTATGCCAGATTAGCATAATCAGCTAGATCACTGACAGGAAGTCAAGTGTAAATAGGGACTACAGATAGGATGTTTTGATCAGCAGCAACAATAGAGCTCCCCTCCCCCAACAACAGACCCTATTCATTCTCCTCTAGCTTATGTCAGACAATTATATATTCCCAACACATATCCCTACCATGCACATTCCTCCACATACTCTCCCAACTTCCCTGAATCTGATACCAAATAAATGAGAGACTGGCTGGGGGAAGACACTGCTTCTCCATAGATGGGAGCCTCTCTCTTTCTCTCTACTCTGAGTTGTTGTCCTTCCTCCATCCTGCACCACTCCTAATGCTGCAACCCTCAAGGCGACAATTATTGAACTGTCATTCCAACTTGATGCATCTAAAGCAACCTAAATGCCAAACCTCATCTTATTATCAAATTTCTCCTCCTGTAGCTTTCCTAATTTGGGTATTTTCATTTATAATCTTCCAATTTTTATGAAAAGATAACTCCTAGGTAAGACATTGTATCGCTATTAACAAAGGATAGTGGTACTCAGGGAAGGGAAGGTACTTTGTCAAGATCACGCAGTCAGTAATGAATAATATCAGGGTCAAAACTGAACTAGTCTGATGCCCACTATCTCCAGAATGTTTCCAGTCTTTAATAAGGTTACAATGAAGTTCTGTGCTTATGTCAACAAAATACAATAAATTTTGTATTTTCCATGAGTATGATTCAGAAAAACATGGTTCTATAGTAGCAACACCTGGTAATGGACTTGGTTTAATCTTGGTGACCTTCTGTAGGAAGCTCTACCCACACATGACACTTTGATTTTGGCATTAATTGAAATATAGTCTGTAGACTGATGGATTTTCTAATATATTACAATTTGTAGTTCTAAGAACAAACGGCCATATTCTTACTTTGGAGACAACATAATTAGAAAGAGATGATGAAGTCACTTGTGAGAATTATGATACAAAGAATGTTCAAAGTCATGGCTAAGGAGGAATTCTTGAAGGTCTGGAGAGAGGATGGCTGGGGGAAATTCTATTTTTAGGTTCATATCTCAGTTATATTCAATAAATATTGACAGAACCCCTACTATGTGTCAGATGGACACAATTATAAACACTAGAGATACAAAGATTGTAAAGCATGGTCCTTTCCTTCCATTAACAAAGACTAGGAATAGGAGTCACAGAGAGATAGAGAGATTTGTCCTTTAGATTGAGCCAAAATCTAATGGAATCATTCAAGGATGAAATGAGCTAGCCTTTTGCTATCACTAAAGATATTCAAGCACATGCTGGAAGTCTACTTGGTATGGGAAGAAGACCATGGAGTTAAATTAACCATCATATGAGTGATTGAACTACAGGACCTTTAAGCACTTTCAGCTCCAGGATGCTATGATTCTTTCATCTGTGCTAGCCTCATCCCTTAATACCATAAATAATTGAGACATAACTGCAAAATACTGCATTTACATGGCAAATGTAAATCATCCACTTGCTTGGGTAAGACTTGTCCTTCTTATTTAAGTTAACATCACTTAGTGAATCTTTCTTCTGTCCTAGAGAAAAATTAATCAGAAAGGTGAAGCTAAAACAACCACACCTATCAATGTTGTGAATGAAAGGGGTTCAAACTTAAGAACATCTGCATGTATTTTTTGTACCCTGATTATTTATAATAAAAACAAATAGAAGTTATAGAAAGGACAAGACTCAGGAGCTTGGGAAATAGCTTTGAAAGTACATGTGACAATAAGCTCAAGAGTTGGATGATTTTCGCATTTAATTCTATGCCATTGAAAGATCATTTTGCTCAGATTAAAACAGCAGTGCTCTTTCTAATCATGGCTGTCACTACTATGTTCATCATTTTAGCAGCAGGCAAGTCCATTTTTTCTATGGATTTTACAAGTCAAGACATTCCATTAGTTGATTTGATCAGGTGGGGAAAAAAACATAACAGTGAACCGAACAGAAGAATTTGGAAAGAGTATGGCACAATTTGATCAGTTCCTGTGGTTTCATAAGAACAAAGGAAAATGCTCAGATCTGAAGTTTCATAAAAAAATGATAAAGGTAATAAGAGAGCAAGGAAACTGATTAATTCAAGGTACATCTTGAGCTCTTTTGAATATGATCATTTTAATAAGCCACATATGTAGTTTCAGATCCCAGAATGTATTTTATAAGCACTGCATTTTTTAAAAACAGTGTCTAGATTGAGGGAGTAACAACTGCAATGGCACATCAAGCAATTTGGACAATCAAAAACTGACTAATACCAAGGACAAATATATCTGTATTATTGAGAAACTTCTACATGCTGTTCTATGCAATTTTATTTAACCCCAAGAATAATTTTTAGGAGTATTAGCTTTACATATGAAAACATGTAATCTTAAATAGTGTGCCAAGCCTCACTTTTTTTTGATTCCATATCTGCTGTTTATTCCACAAGCTACATGATGGCAATCTAGGATAGCTTTATAGATTTAGCCCTGATATGATTATTTGGGTATTGTACTGCTCCTGAAACATAGGACAACTAGATTTGCTATTTTACTGTAAAGATATAAAACAAATCCAGCCCATAAGTCAATCTGCCTGCCTCTGAAGGGTATTTAGTGAATCTAATGTTTTGGTTTCATCTTTAGCATGTTCTGGATTTCAATCTATAGGTTATAAAACTTCTAGATTTAGAGTATAGAGAGGAGCTATTGGCTAAGGTGGACTGAAGGCCCATAATACAAATAAATTGAAAACTCTTTATGGAAACCTAAAATTGGATTTAGATTCAGGCCCAAAATGAGCCTAGTGAAACTAAAAGGGACCCAACACAGGTCCCTTCTCCACCAAATACTCAGCCTGTGTAAATGCACAGACTACATAGACTACATAAAAATATGGAATCCCTTGTTCAAAATCAGAAAAGAAGTAACACTAAAATTATTAATAAGGAGCTGTTTCCTTTTGTCCTGTGATTTATCTCCCTGCCATAGTATTTTTAATTTGCTATTCAATGTCATTCCACATTAAAACATTAAAATGTTAGATTATTAGCATGGATTTTTACCACTTTTATGTTGTGCAATGCCATTGTAAATGCAAATATAGGAGAATTTAGCCAGTTGGCAGAATCAAGGAAATTATACAATCCAACTATTTATATCTATTTTGTTCCTACCAGAAAGGTGCACTATCTGAGCTTCTCTGTTTTAATTTCACTCTTTCCTGTTTATTCTCCCATATTCCTTTACCTTACAATGAGTGAGGAAGGACTGAAAAGAAAAGAATTTATTTCATGAAGGAATTAAGTAACAAAGGAACTGGTATTTTTCTCTTTTACATCATTATTTTCACTCTGAATTGTTGGCTAAAATAGGAAAGTAACATGAGTGAGGAGAATGTAAAGGGTTTCCTTGATCATACATGTTTCCTAACATGCCACTGTCTTTCAATATTCAAAGCAACTTCTGATTCAAACTAAAACATAGTTTCCTGAGGATGTCAGCACCCCCTGCTTGCTCAGTTATAGATATAACACACCTAGCTTCCACTTGCATTGAGTCCCACTAAACTCCTATGTTTGGTAGGTCAAAAGGGCCCATTTATACTCATAGTACACTGAATATCACAGTTAACACGGGTGAGAAGGGCTAATAGTTCTCATGCATATTATGAGAGTCTTTAGCTCATACACAAGCTCAACTTCACACCTACCAGTTAAAAGAAAAAAAAAAAAATCATTGATTTCATGATGACAGCAACAAGGGACCCAACACAGGTCCCTTCTCCACCAAATACCCAGCCTGTGTGAATGCACAGACTACACAAAAGCTGGTCTTCCCTGCTGGCACATAAAGAAAAGTCGCTGGGACTCTCATTGCCTGCCAAGAGGATGTAGGGTCTGTGAAGTCTGTCTCAGTAGTTGTGACTCCAGACTGGTTCAAATCCAAAAAGCAGCTACCTAGGGAGAACAGTATAAATAACAGCATGAAGAACAGCTAATAAAGTAGGTCTGAGTTTGCCCCTCCCCCTTCTCTCTCCCACCACCACCCCAGCCTGGGCTTGACTCACGGTAGACAAAGTCAGGGGACTGCACTGTGACTGCAGCCAGCAAGACCTCTGGGAGAAGCAAGTCTTTCTGACTCAGGGACTGGAACAAGGGGTTTGTGTCCTATGAGCTTGGGACACTCAAGCTTTCCCTGTCTTCTTTTTGACTCCCCTGGTCCTGCCCCAAGATCAGCTCCAGTGAAATCTACACAGCTGTAGTGG
Source organism: Condylura cristata (assembly GCF_000260355.1). Lineage (NCBI taxonomy): Eukaryota > Metazoa > Chordata > Mammalia > Eulipotyphla > Talpidae > Condylura > Condylura cristata. The sequence goes on along the minus strand of NW_004567114.1, from coordinate 54,843,471 downwards.
CAGTGGCAGCTACACAGTGACCTAAAACCTGAAGGAAAACCTTTCTCTAGGAGCTGGATTATATAGGAGAATGTTTTCATTTGGAGGAAATAGTAAGTATTGGCAGAGGCCAGGGGATAGCATGTTGGCAAATTGAATCAGTCTGCATTCTATATTTAATTACATACATGGAAAAGCTGAGTTCACATGGATGCATCCAATTCCAATATAACATACACTACAGGGGTTTATGGCCTTCTTCATCAGTGAGAATGTAATTCCCACTGGCCCTGATAGGTTTACTCCTTCAGTTCGTCCTTCTGTGGCTAATGTTCACCTCACTTAGTCAGTGTGTGATCTCTTGCTGTGGTCCAGACACCTCATCTGGATACTACCCCCCCCACAGCCCGCCCCCCCCCCCAAGCTATGACACACCCTGATGACTGCCTTCTCGAACTTTCTCCCTTCTCATTCTTAAGAGACTAACACTCAGCTCTGGAAAAAGTGTGGCTCGCCTCCCTGACAACTGACATGTATAGCTTTGGGATGAATTTTCTGGAAAGGAAAGAAGAACTTTGATTTTCAAGTGCTCTCTATGTCACTGCCATCTCCAGAATGGAATATATGCCCATGGATATAAGTTTTACAAAAACCACAGAACTGGTTGCACAGTTAACTCTTTTTATTTATTTTCAAAGTTGTCTTTGTGAGCTTAACTGGAATTTCCCACTCTAATGTATATGACCTTTTTTTTTCTTTTTATCCTTAAACTTGTATTTCTACATGTGTATTCTTTCAGTCAAAACCCCGTATGTCATTTGGCACTGAGAACCAATGGAACTCCTGTTCCTCAAAGCCTTCATTTTCAGTCTGAGGACTTCCCAGATCCCTAGAATTTTATTCTATGTCTTTCCTGGAATTATTAATTCATTTCCATATAGGGTCTGTTACCAAACACACAATGGAATGCATTTTAGTAAACTCTTTGTTATAGATCTGACATATGCACAAGCCTTAGCAAACTGTCACGTTCTTCCAAACTTTGTTTTCTTTAATAACTACCAAAATCATTCCCTTCTAGAGCTTTGAGTAGTTTTGCTAGACTTGAAAATTCTTATTGTTCTGAACATTTTTTTTTTCACACATGAGCACATGTTTGGGGGGGAAGAGTTCTTTCTGCTCTGGGCCTGCCCAGGGTGCTGATGGAGCATGAGGGTAATGGGTCTCTGGCTCTGAGGAGGTAAGCTGAGTGGCTGCATCTTCTGGAGATGAACTGAAAGGCAAAGGAGACTCTCAGATGGGTTTGTCAACTGGAAAGGAATAGGCAGAATGGTGAAAGCCAGATTACAGTAGAGATGGGATTGAGCAGAGGGCTGGGAGGAATAGTCTGAGCTTCACAGGAGATTGATTTATCAGAAGCCTATGGGCTCTTCAGATGAAGACAGAATGGCTGCTGTGAAAGTTGCTGATCCGGTGTGGGCTCTTATGTGGCTTCTGGGCTGCTGAGCTTTTAACTCTGTCCTTTCAGTGGCTGTGTTATTCTATCTCCAGTCTTGTGGCTTGATTTCCTCACCCTTCCTCCTTGTGGTGCCATGGACCATGGACACTTGTAGGAAACTTGAGTATTTTTCTTCTTCCTTCCTTTTCTTCTTCCTGCTGCTTAACCATAGACAGCTCTTCTAAGGACTCAGATTGCCCCCTCTCTTCACAGGATGCAGCTCATGAAAGTCTGCCCTCTGGCTCCTTGCTTCATCCATAGCCTTCCCCCAGAATCACAAGCCCTGACCCATCTCACATTCACTCCACTCATCTCATGTTATTTCCCATTTCTGACCTTGTTTCTCCCTCAGGCTTCCATGCTATCTTTTCAGCTACAAAATCGGCCACTTTCTTGACTCTGCTTTCATTTTTCTCCACTATCGCTGTCTCCCACTGAAAATAGACAACCTGGTCAGCTCATCCCCAGAGACTGTCCATCAGTAAAGCTCTCCTGACCTCTGTGCCCAGGGAATACTCTTGTGCCCTCCAAGAAGAGCACAGATACAGCCTCTTCAAACAGGGATAAGCCATGGCATTTACCACTCTCATGGTGGCTGTTTGCCTCTGGCAAAACGATGAACAGCACACCCTCTGCAGGGCACTAGAACTGGCTCCTCTGGCTTCCATACCTTTGTGTTGTCAAGTGGAATTATTGTTCTTTATGGTTTTTCCTGCTGGCTCCCTTAATGTACTTCCAGAAAACTAGTTGTATAGTACAATTCCCCTGTCTCCCTGCTCTGTAAAAAGTTAGCTTTAAAAAATGTTCATCATGCTTCTCTTTCCTTCTCTATTATACAGGGGCAATTCAGGGGGACACATTTCAGCAAATTACCACAATTATCTTTAGCCTGCTGGTGCATTGCAGCAGACCCTACATTGTCTTCTGTCAGCAGACAATGCAAAGGGCCTGAATAATCTTGAACCACATAGATAATCCACAATCTTTGTTTTGCCTAAAATGTTAGAATTTTTTTCCAACTCATTTTCCACCCTAATGGTTAACAGGAAACAAAAAGTCCTTGATTTTATTCCATTGCCCTTCTTCATATTTGTTGATAGCAGGAGTGATAAGGAAAAAAGTATATTGGCTCTTCCTCCATACTAAGCACACGGCTAAGTAATAGCTCCACAGAGATGAAAGGATGGTGGCTGTGTTTGGGGATGGGGCTCACTCTAGATTAAATAACACAAACATTGACAGAAGAGTATTTTATCTGTTGGGAGGACTTATGAGGAATCTTCAAATCTAATCGAGGGAGATGAGGGCTGATGGAGTTTGTGTGAGGTGCTGACGTCTATGCTGAGTCATTCAGGGATTAAAAGGGGTTGACCAGTTGTCTTGATTTCACACAGGGAACAACACTGCCAAGGGCTGGAGGCAAGAAAGAGAGGGCTATGCTGGGATTACAGTAAATTTGGTGTGTCAGGAGCTTGAAGTGGGAAGTGCTGATAAGAAACAAGAGTGGGAAGAAAAGGGCTTGAGGCCAGATCACGGGGGGCCTCTTATGTCTCCCTAAGGAAACTGAGCAGTGCCTAACGGGCTGGAAAGTCACGGATGGAATTTGAACAGCAGAATGGCATCATGATATTCATGCTTTTGGAGAGAATTTTTAACTCCAGTATGGCTGATGTTTGAAAATGGGACAAATCTAGAGGCAACTCGATCAGTAAATTCATACAGGGAAGAGTTATAAGGGCCTAAATGATAGCAGAAGCAATAAAAATAGAAATATCTGAAGGAGAGTAATTAATATTGCTTCAGATATTGGCAGAATTTGGTTCATTCCTCTTGTAGACAATAACAGATGGAGAAACAGAATCTCCCATATTTATCTTATTCTGCTTAAGCAATTAGATGGACTTGTTAATAAGGTGATAGTATTGTAAAATAGCTGACCTTTATTGAACTTTCTGTGTGCCATGAGGTTTGAATACATTGCTTTATTTTATTTTAAAACCACTCTTTGGAGTAGGCATTGCTAACATTTTATAGGAAGGAAAACAGAGGCATGAAAAAGCAAGCATCTTTCTCCAGATTACACAATAAGAGGTAAATTAGGATTTGAATTAAGGTATCTACACATTTAGAATCTAGTCCATGGGAGATGATTTTGGTTTAGGGAAGAGGTAATGAGTTTGGTTTCAGACATGTAGGTGGATGTCTGGCTGGCAATTGTTATATTGGCTTAAGGGTCAAATGAATGATCTGACATGGAGACAGATATTCAGGGAAGGGGCCTCATAGACAACCAGAAGTCCAAAGAGTTATCCTAAATAGGACTTGAAGTGCTCCTGTGTTGGCTTCTTTCCCCACTTCATAAAAGAAAGAAGCATGATCATTTGCAGTGGGGTCAGGTGACCTGCACCACCCTGCCCCACAGTCTCAGCCCATCTCCTCACTAAGCTTCTGTGACAGCAGTGGGTTAAGTTTGCTCTACTTTCTCTTTTCCTTATGATGATTCTTATCATGAGAACACATTAATCTTGTGCTATTTTCTGTTTTCATTACAATCTTTGTCACACAAGTGGAGCATCAGAATGTTAATGCCTCATATCTTCGGTGAAGGATAGTAGAATTCTCCATTGCTTTGACCTTTCTAACGTTCTGTATTTCGATTGGGTCTGGAAGTTGATGATTAATGATAATTACAATAATTACACCAAGGGACTCGAAATATAAATTACCAAATGTTCAAAGGAAGCCACTTGAAACCTTTAATAGAATCTTGCACAATCTCTGTCCAAATGTTCTCACTTCCTCCATCAGACATCCCTCGGTGAGTAGGTTGGGAGAGATTCAGCCTGGGTTGCATCCAGAAGAATAAAAGAGCTGTGATTTGTGAGCCATGCTTTAGTTATATGAAAGAAGAAAAAAGAAATCAATTTTTAAATCAATAGAATGGTCCTTCGCCCAAACAGCTTTGCTTAACAAAGAGTGAGCATTCCATAAAACAAGACTTCGCTTTCGATTCAGATCATTAACTACGATTCCCATTAGGCAGGAGGTGCCACAGGGAAAGGGGATATTTACTTGTCTCCTCTGCTCTGGTTTCTTGGCTCTACTTTTGAGGGTGGAGTGTCCCTTTCTAGTATGGAGGGGTTAGGACTCTCTGTGGCCATTGTAGTTTGCCCTCATTAGACTCCCAAAGCAAATGGGTATCAGTACAATCCTTTTGTAAATGAGCCTTTACAAGAAAAAGGTGCAGATATCCTTACTTTTGAGAAAAAGGAAAGGGTCTCAACTTGAGACCCTTGATTATTTTCTTCCTGCTGCAGTAAGTGCCTTATTTGTGCTACCAGTACAACATATACAGTATTCCAATCTACTTCCAGAAGCTTAAGAGAATTGCCATGATAAAGCAAAGAATATGTAATAAAATACCTGAAGACATTTGAGGGTAGGTTGTTATGGAACATATTTTTATGTGAACACTGACTGGAAAGAACCATGTCTTGCTGCAATTTGATATACTCAAACCTAGGCTTTGTGTCTACCCTTGACTCTACCAGTTTTTGTTACCCTATATGCTAATCCTAATTAACATTTGTCAGACACTTGACATTAAGAAATCTGTGAATTGAGAATGCTGTGCGAGAACATCAGAATATCTAGGGGAGAGTGGTAGGAAGTTCTCCTCTAAGGTTGTTCTCCAGACATATATATGACACTGTAAGTTTTTACTGAGGCCAGGCTTGTCTGAAACCAAGTACTATGTGTCAGAGCCTTTGCAACATGCAAGACAGGTTTCCAGAATTTTGTTTTGTGTTTAGTAAGAAGTAGGAGGAGGTCGGCAGCTCAGCTGAGGCCTGTTGGCCAGTAGCCTGCAGCTGCCCTCTGTTTGCTGCTGGATCTGCAGAGGCCTGAGAGCACCATCCGTCTTCTCAGAGGCATGTGGGCTGTTTGATGCTCAAGGCCAGGCAGGCTGATCCCTCAGGCAGCATGCATTGGTGGGTACTGTATGGGGGGGAGGGGCTGTTTCCTTTTCCCAGAAGATCCCACTGGACTCATGAGGTCTCTAATGAAAATGAATCCATAAAGAGCACAACTTGGACAATCTCAGTAAGTAATTTTGGAGAGTATTTGATATTCCTGAAAACGTGGAGCTCAGAATGTGTGTGTGTCGCCTGTCTGCATATTTCTACTCATCTTACAATACCACCTGTGCAGGGTAACATAGTTCTCTTTGACCCACTGCGGGCATGGATAGGAGTTTTAGTCCATGATGATGTTAAGGAGAGCACGGTCATTTGAGTTGAGGTTTGTCATCAGTGTTACTTCCTCTGTCCTATATTTTGCTTTGGTAACTGAAACAGAGGCTTAGAAGGATGAACTTGAACTCAACCTTGAGTGCTTGATCAGCAAGTTAATAAATCCAGAAGCACTTGGTAAGTTCTTCTCTTCAAGTGTAGATATACTTACTTGAGCTTTTTATTCTGCAGAGATATTCAGAGCTTGTAAACATGAACTCAAGAAAATTCAGACTGTGACAGTTGATCTTGTAACCTGGGCAGTTACAGCTATATTAAATTGCATCCTGATTATTTGGAAAGCACAATACTTTTGATCAGATATTGAGGTCATGTTTGTGGGGTCAAGTATCTCATTACACTTATATTTTCTTCCAAATGGATTTTGTACCTTTATTTTATTCTGCAGGTTGTTTTTCTGGCCTATTATTACAGCACATTATTGCAGCCTTAAAAATAACTCCTATTCCCTCTCCCAGAAGCTAAAAGCAACATTCTTTAAAAAAAAAAAAAGCAAGTTTAATGAAAAAGTTAATATACTAAGTTCCCCTTTCATGTGAATGCTTGTGAGTGTGTATTTTGAGAGAAAGAGTAATTTCTATTTGTTCCTAAACTCACATGATAGAAGACAGAGTGTCATGTTGTCTTTGCAGGAAAAAGACAAAGTGTCTGTGCCAGGACAAAAGTATGGTGATGTAGGGCAATATGTAAGGAGCCTGTGGGAATATTGAAATTCAGTGGTGGTTTGGAGCTGCCTAATGGGGTTAGAAACCTCACAACTTTTTACGTTTTATGAGTGCCTCACTTAGCTTTGATTTTTATAAATAGTCATATTTGTTCCAACCCCTGTCTTCATTCATGTACGTAATGTTGGTCAATTTATATATGTTGAGTGGGAGGTACATTAATTTAGATTCCCTGAATGCTGGCTGGTGTCTAGATGGGCTTGAACCAGAATAAAATTGCTGAGTCCACATACATACTTTTTGAGCAGCCGGTGCCTATGCAGACTCTCAGAAGCTCCCCCTCCCCCCCCCCCGCCCTCTGTGTAGGGATACACACAGGCATTGTGAAGAGCTCTGGAAAGACAGTTGGGGCAGAGGCTGAGAATCTGCACTCTTCTTTCTTTGTGATGGCTGCTGTGCCCAAGATGTTGATTGGCTGAGACCTCAAGATTACTAACTTAAGAGTGACTTTTCCCCATTGATCGACACTTATCCACCTCTTTTTTTCTGGTCTTGCTACTCCACATTGCAACCAAACCATTTTCAACCCTCCTTCCCATCTCTTCATCTTAATATTGGAAGGGGCCTTGAGGTTGGGCAGGGGGTATTCGACAAGTCCTCACTACAGGGAGCTCTAGGCCAGGCTCATATTCTAAATGAGGGGGAAACAGCAAGGCCTGGCTGTCCTTGGCTTGTCCTGAGGGCATTGTTGCTCTGGGCATGACTAAGTGATCTTGAGGGTCCTTTTGCCATACCAATCTCCACAACTTCATTAGTGCTGATTGTGCTTGGTGAGGCCTTGGCCCATTGCTGGGTACAAACCAAACCAAGCGAAAGGGTAAACTCCTTTCCAGTCCTGGCTCTCACAACCCTGCTCACTCTTTCCTGTCCAAATCCTGCAGGGTGTGATAATCACTTGCTCATTGATTCTCCATCTTCTGTGGCTGAATTGGAAGCCTCTGTAATCAATGAAGGTCATGAGGACTCTATTTGTGTTCCAGAGCAGCAGCCTCAGGAAGATACCTACTGATGAGAAACAGTCAGCTGCCGAAATGGCCCCTCTTAATACAGAGATAAAGTGCCCCACGTGTCTCCTCTTTCTTGTCACCTGTATTATTATGCAGCCACCCTGAAGTCCCTTCTCACATGATCACGGCCCAGTGCCATATCTATCTGTAGGTGATCGAGGTGATCGTCGTCTTTGCCAGCATTAGCCACTTTACAACTTACAGATGTTATGGTATGAAGAGTAGTTCGTGGACCCCTAATAAACATGAAATAATCACCCTCGCCAGAATCTCCTGACCCAAATCATTCCATTCAGTCAACACCTTCCAGTTCTTGCTTTTTCTCATGACCCATAGTTTGTAAATGTGATATTGACCTTCCCAATTTATAATTTTGTCATTTACGGTGCCTGATAGCTTACTTCTTCCATGACATTTTCTAGCAGCAACATGTTGCGTTGTGAGCCTGCTGGAGGCTGAAAACTCAAAACATTCAGACTGAAAAGTCAAAGCAAAGCCCCTTGGACTCTTGATCGTTAATCACTGGCTGTGTGTGTGTGTCAGAACTATGGGCTGCTCTGATTTGCTCCTATGCCCTTGGGCAGAACCCTTGTCTCATTTGTGTCTTCTGGAGCACCCAGGACACTGCTGGAGCTCCATAAATAATTAATCTCACCAATAATAACGGGAAGTAGAGGCTTCCAAGAGCATTCCTTTCCCCTGTTCTGTGAAACTGGTATTATGGTATTTTGACTATCAAAACAATGATTAAGCAGCTTTGGCACACTTGATGTTTAGGCTAAATGCGATTTTGCTAATGCACCATCTCATTCCGCCCTCCCCCAACACTCGTATTTTAATGATTTCTAATTAATATTGTAATATTTCTTGAATAATTCATGTTTTTAAACAAGAAAGGCTGGCATAAATTTATGTCAATCTGTTTGTGTATTGCAGCACTGTGCATAACAAACAAACACAGTCTGCTTCCCCTGGAGACAGGGAAGGGGCCACAGAAACAGAAGCATTTGAGTCTGGGGCTGGGATTCACCTTCCTGCTAGAGAGGCTGACATCAGTGTCTCTGCTATCACACCTTTATCTCATCTTTTCTCCTGACAGGTTCCAGAGACCTAAAGCAGCTTGGTTAGTCATGTCTCCCTGAAACCCCTCTCTCACTCCCAGTGGGTCCTGAGCGCTACACCCCTCACCTGCAGGCCCATCACAGCTTGCCTTTTCACCTCTCTGGTCTTTCCTTAGGAACATAGCACATGATAATCTGACAGACAGGGCTAAGTGGATAACAATTGGGGGTGGACTTATTCACGTTGCCCACAACGTATTCATTAAGCATCAGCTGCCAGCTTGGAAATACACAAATCCTGCGGGCACTAGATGGATCTGTTATTGGGCACAATCTTGGCCCAGTTGTGCACTGGCTCCTGTATAGGTGTTCCAGAAGGTTTCATTTGGGACTCTCTGGAAGGCTAGAGGGGATCTTTTTTAGGGAAGGCTTTTAAGCCTCCTTCTGGAAAGCTGCTGATTCTATCTTTATTCCATTCTGGTCACAGTCCTCTGTGGCAGAAAGCCATAGGTGGGTTTTAAATTTTAGTTTAATTTTTTTATTTGGGAAAAATAACCTAGGAGTGAAGGGAATAATGTCAGAATACAAGCTTGCCCCATCTGACTCTGACATTCCTCTTCCTAACTCCATGTGGTGGTGGTCTCCTTTACTTTGTTGAGGAGTAAGTTCTCATTTTTTAAGTTAAACATAAAATTATGTAGAGACTCAAAGCTGGGAACTTGTCTTCATACAGCACTTTTTCCTTCTCTCAGGTTTGGGGAGCCTGCTGCTTTTGCGGGCTGCTTCCTTCTGCTTTCTGCTGGCAAGTGACTTTTATTTCCTCCCTTCTTCCTTGGGGCTGGAGAAAAGACTTTAATATCTATCATTTCTGCCTGCAGTACGGCACTCCTAATGCTGCCTTGACCCTGCCGCTGGGGCCATTAATGTGTGTCACTGTTAATTAGTAGCCAATGGAATACCCCGGCCAGCGACATGGTTCCCCGAGATGGATGTGGTTGTTTTGATTACATCGCTATTGCTAGCCTATCATTTGTACTAATGATTTCCAAGTAGGTAGCAAAAGGGTAGGAGGGAAATGACTTAATTTGATTTTCTCCCCACTATCTCTAAGAGCAATTTCAGTGGTGAAAACACTCTGTGAGACAACAGCTCCTGAATTTGTTAAGGTCTTTGGAAAGATGGATCGTTATTAACTGACCATATCGAGAGAAGGGAGTGCTGGCGATTATGTATATGGTGGGATGGTCTCAGAGGGAGCAAACACACCTCCCATGGATGGGTTCTAGCAGCCTCTGTGGATGCTGCCATACTACAGAGTCTCTGTTGCTGTCCTGATGGCACTGACAAGTGGAAAGGGGGGATGAAAATAGAGTAGTAGAAGTGTGCTGGAAGAAGACAGATCTGTTTTGTTTCTGCCCAAGGGGCCTAGAAAGGCAGGATGGGGTTTAGAGAAGATGATTAAATTTTCATGAAGCAATTGGAAAGCTTTAGGATGCCTACTTGGCTCCTTGACTCCTCTGTGTCCTGTTGACACTTGGGTCCAATGTAGCTGCATGTCACATGCCACTGCCACATTTCTCAGCCCTTGGGCTAGGAGTGACCATGGGCATCTGCCTAGTACTAGACTGAGCCAGACATGCAGATCTCTGAGGTGTTCTCCTTCAGCATTAATGAGCCATGATTGTGCATAACTGCCAGCTCACTTCCTGTCCTCACCCATCACCTTCGGGAACTTTTTTTTTTTTAAAGATTTATTTATTCATACAGAACTGGGATACAGGACAGAGATGCGTAGGGTGAAAGGATTCACCAGAGACAGAGTGGGGAGCAGAACAGGCAGATGGACGAAGGACACTGCTGAGGGGAGCAGTCAGGGAAGGTCTGCCTTGCCATGTGGATCGCCTCTGGGGCAGGCGGGAATCGAACTCATGGGGAAGTGGCTTTAGCTTCTCAGTGCTGTGCTTTAACCCGCTGCGCCACCAGGGAGGGCCTTCGGGAACTCTTTTAAACTTTCCTCTGCGAAGATTTTCTGTCACCTTTTCCCCCACTTCTGAGAACTGGCCATCAAAGGTGAAAGAGGATCATCCCAGAGAGAAGTGTGGTGGACACCAATCCAAATGAAGAAAAATATTCATCCAGACAAGGAGTGATCAATTGCATCAGGCCAGGCAAGCAGAAAGGGCAGGACTGTCTGTGAAGAAAGTCTTACCCCACCATTGAGAAGCACCTCTATTTCAGCCCATCTCCCATTTGTTTAAAACTGTTACTGCACCAGCGCCGGCAAGTCTCTTCGCTCTTTCAGACTGCTCTCATTTCCTCCCTTTTGTAGGCCCTTCCACTTGGCTAGCTTGTTTGGTTTCTCTTACAATAAAAGAAAAGCCTTACTTTCACCTTCAGTTTTTCTTGAGCACAAAGACCCACACTTCCCCTCCCCTTCAGAGGAAAGTTTCTTGAAGTAAGCCTCCAATGACTGTCTCCACTTCATTGACAATTGTCCCTCCAGCCACTGGAGCCAGCACCAGTGTCTTTTACTGCACGAGGCTGGCCAGCAGACAGCACAGACACGCCCACAGCCCAACAGCCAGTGAGGTGCCCCTTTCAGCTTGCCTGGCGTGATGAAATTGATCACTCCTTGTCTGGATGGATATTATTATTATTTTTTAAAAATTTATTTATTTGTACATACAGAACTGGGGTATAGGCCAGAGGCTCAGGGGCGGTGAGAAGCTTCACCAGAGACAGAGTGGGGAGCAGAACAGCCAGATCGATGAAGTACACTGCTGAGGGGAACAGCGGGCAGGCCAGGAGAGGTCTGCCACACCATGTGGTCACCTCGGGGGCAGGCGGGAATCGAACTCATGCAGAAGTGGCTTCAGCTTCTCAGTGCAGTGCTTTAACCTGCTGCGCCACCAGGGAGGGCCTGGATATTATTTTTTATTTGGGTTGGTGTCCACCACACCTCTCTCTAGGGTGGTCCTCCTTCACCCTTGGCGGTCACTTTTCTCAGGATTGTTGGTAGGATGTTCATTTTGTTCCTGTCACTCAGATGTGAGATGTGGGAGTCCTTGCAAGCTCAATTTGTCTGTGCTCTTGGCTTTCTAACCCTGTGGCCTGTTGACCAAATCTTAGTCAGGGTTTAGTTTAGTATGAGACACTTTGGGCAGGAGCCCGAATCTTCAAGTTTTCTCAAAATCAAGGCAACCATCCTTTCCTCTGAGCCTAAAATCTCATCTCCCTTCTCCCTTCCTTGTTCTGGAATATACAGCCATCCACTCAACTAGCCAAGCTAGAACCTTTATTCTGCCTTGTCTTTGATCCTCATTCATTTATCTCACTCGGTGTATGCCTAAGTGCTCTTCAATTTCTATTTTACATTTTTCTATCTTGCTTGTGCCTTTCTTGCTCAGAATCCTTGACTCCAGTTCCTCACAAGTTAATAGCTGCTTGGTTCTTTCTCCTTGTGCGACCCGTGGCCCTCTGTTGGCTCCACTGTGTGCTCCACTCAGCTACTTCTGGTCCCTGGATGGGTGCCGTGTCCTTGGACAAGCCTGATCCTCTCTGAATGTCCTTCCCTGGACAACTTCCATTCTTCCATGGCCCAGTTAAAGAGTCTCCCGCCTGTGGGAAGGCAAGGCCATGGAGAGAGCTGGAGACAACTTCTGTAGCTTGTTTTCAAGCTCCACGGTTTTGTTTTGTTTTATGCGTCCTTTCTCATACTGGACTCTGCCTCCCGCAGGAACGAATCGTTCTTTTTATATTTGTAGCACCTGCTCGCTACTGAGCACAATGTTAATGCTAAATAAATGTTTATTGGTGTTACATAACTACTCCACCTCTCACTCAAGGTCATTCTGTGTTGTCTTCAGTTCTGAATTCACATTTTATTCAGAGTACAGTCACCTACAATTCCCAGATACAGAGAGCGGACTTGTAGTCATGTCCTTGTAACTTAAAAGGGGTGTTATTTGGGATAGAATAATTGATCTTTCTGGTCCTCTGATAAGGGCTAGCATGAGATCAAGGCTTTTTCACAATTTCTGAGGAGACTGGGATTTCTGGAAGGCAAGAGGGAAGATGAGGATGAGGGACTCTGGGCCCTCCTTACTTCTTTGTTTCAAAGAGCAGTTCCACTTTCATCAGTTTTATGTATTGTGATCGCATGTAGAATTTTCTTTAAACTAAAGATTTCACTGCTAAAATATAATTTGGAAACCACTTCACGGGGTTATCTCTAATTCTCTTCTAGCTGAAAAAATGTCTGTGGTTCTGTGAGCTGCATAGTAATACTGGCCTGACAAAGCACATCTCCTGCAGCACAATGGAAATGCATTACCTAATCTTTGTATAAACATTCAATTTTACACTTGCTACTAAAAGAGAGGCAAAGAGGTAAGGGTATCAGGGTGGATGGAGAGGGGAGCGCAGAGAGGGGGAAGGCGAATTGGGAGGTCAGTGGAAAGGAGGGTTAAAAAATGGAAAAGGTGGTTAGCTACCAGAGGAGGCTATCATTGCTCTTCCATTCTGTGAGCCTGTGCAGCAAAAGGACCAGCGCCTCGGGGTGTAGCTGAGCCAGGAGAAGAGGACCTGCTGTTTCCTAAACCAGGGAGCGAGCATCTCCCGGCGCTGAGCAGAAGCTAGTGTTCTGAAAGACATATTTTTCATACAGCACAGACTGAAAACACAAGCCAACAATTTTAGTGTCTCATCAAAGAAGCAGTGGTTTGTTCCAGAATTGGAGGACAAACCAAACTGTTGGGCTTGGAAAGTCTGAGTTCATCTCAAAATGATGTCCTTTGAGCTGTGTTTTATTGTGCAGTGTAAGGGGTATTCAATCTTTCACGTAAAATTGAAAGTAACATGCAATCCCATGATATGGCAGTTGGGTGAATTTTCTGTTATCAGGAATCTTTTCTATGCAGAAAGTGCTTTGTATGTAAACGATAACAGTGTTTGCTCACCTGGTAGAATAGCGATTAAGATAAACCAAACGTGGAATGTGCTGGAATCAGGGGAGGAGGTGCATGAGTACTAGGAACAAGCAAAAGCTGCAGACAGTGCTCAGAGTGTCAGCTCTGATTTACATCATCACATTTAAATGCAAGAAGGAATGTTGACTCTAAAGAAAATCAAATACATTAAAACAAAGCTCTTTGCATTTTGAGAGCCATAGACAAAACAAGCCTGAAATCCACATCCTGCTAAAATGTCCTTGATAGAAAAGATGGAAATTCTGCCTAATCATGGAGTTGAGGAATAGAGAAATAAATCCAGACATCAAAGGACAAAAAAGGAAGTGCTACATAATGATCTTATAATACAGAAATATTTTTACTCACAAAGTACATTTTAAAATCCCATTTAAAATGCTGCGTAAAGTTGAATTGCCCTCAGACTTTGAAAAATAATGTGGAGGGTGACTGGGATTTCAATATTGGAAATAGACTGTTTCTTTGCAATCCAATTTTATAGCTAAACTCTATTGGATTGCACTATCTTTTAAGAGATGTGTATGTTGTTGTCAGTTGCATTGAAGGCACCTACCTATTTATTAACACCTCTCCTGGAAACTGCCAAATGCTTAAACAATAGCAGATTAGAAATTTATTATTTTTCTCTGTGAAAAAATTTGCCAGCTGAGGAAGAGATTAGGTATAAATGTTCATAAAGCAGTTTGTCATTCAAAAGTCTTATAATGTGAAATGTTCTAGCACAAGTGAAATCAAAGGAGAAGCTTTCAGAAGCAGAAAACTGAAGTATTTTTGTCAATGTATAAACCCAATCTCTTGAAAACATGATAGTACATCGGAAAATCATTTCCCTCACTTCTTTAATTGGCAAAATATACATTCCAGAACCTTATTTGTTCAGATAAAACTAACATGACATAAATGATCTTATTTGGGTCACACAGAAAACCTTTCATACATGTAAGGTGGAGCCCACGTTAGCGCTCACCTGTCATCACATACGGGTTCTTGTGTGAAGCAGGTGAGTCAGTTTTTTGGGAGCAGCTAGATCCGGCGCTAGGATGTAAATCCTTTTGAGACCTTAGGGTCAGGACATAGAATCCTTCCTTTCTCTCCGTTGAGGCCGTGTGCATCTCACGCTACTTAGAATACCATCTATCTTTCATGTCCTCAAATGTCACCTTAGTTTCCATCAATACCCTAATAATGTGGAATCTAGAGAAACAAACCAATGTGTCAGAGAAAGTCAAACTGATAAGAAACCCTAGAAACCTGACAGTAAAACTGAGGCTACTTGAGAGGGCAGGGAGAGGACAAACTAGGGAGGGGCCCAATGGACCATGGTGGAGGACTTTGGGTGTCGTGGACGTGGCTTGGTAAACACAGCTGAGGGGCGAGCTTGTACCTGTAAGGCACATGCAGTGTTGTAAACCAATATTTTCTTTCTTTTTTTTTTTTTAAGATTTATTTATTCATTCATACAGAACTGGGGTACAGGCCAGAGATGCGGAGGGTGAGAGGATTCACCAGGGACAGAGTGGGGAGCAGAACAGGCAGATTGACGAAGTACACTGCTGAGGGGAGCAGCGGGCGGGTCAGGAGAGGTCTGCCACGCCATGTGGATCTCCTCCGGGGCAGGCGGGGATCGAACTCATGCGGAAGTGGCTTAAGCTTCTTAGTGCAGTGCTTTAACCCACTGCGCCACCAGGGAGGGCCCACCAATATTTTCTTAATTAAAACAAAATAGAGCCTAATAGTGAGCCAGATTGTTGCATCCCTCCTAAATGATGTTTCAAGTTACGCTCCTTCTTTCCCATCCTTTGTACCTCCCTGATTTTCCAGCCCCTGGGTTTCCTTTTAATCTGCTGGATTGTTGGATCTCTAAATGGTAAACAGGATTGTTTTGGTCTTTATTTGATATGGTTATCATTACGTTTGTGCTGGAAATTCCATACTATGACAAAGTTTTCTGGACAGGTATCTTCTCTTTGTTTTATCAAAGCAAAATGGACAGAGCATAGAGCCTGAGATCTGGGTTCCATCCTCCCAGCGCAACTTCTTCGCTCTCATTCAGTTACAAAGCTCTGCCTCCTCAGAGATTTCTCCCCAGCCACAGCAGGCCCCTTTTCTAGTGTCTCAAGTTTCTTGGCATTTTTCCCTCAAAGTACTTGTAGTGAGGTGATGTTACATCTACTTGTATGATTATTTGAGCAACACCTGTCTTTTCTACTAGACTCTCAGCACTATTTAAGAAGAGACCATGGGGGTTTAGTTTGCTGCTTTAACCCAATCTATAGCACAGTCTCGGGAACAATGTAACGGTAAAGTCAAGTTTAGTTTTTAAAGAAAGATTTATATATATGTAAATAAGTTTCCATTATATTTCCTGCTCACCTATAACTAGCAGGGCAATATGCAGGAAAGAGTATTTGATAAAATTTTTCAAATATTGAAAGTTATTGAGTCTTTTGGGTATTTTCAGAGTTGAAGATTACCACAGACAAACGAATTCATAGATTTTTTATTTCAAATTTCTGGGCTTTTCACCATGTATAGAGAATGAATATTCTTTTTTATTCCAATAAATCTATCATATATGATATGGAATCTTATAATTGCAGAGATGATTTGACTATTTTAAAAAAATGCTCAAAATACATTGTGCATTTAGAGAAGTCGGGATGCAAAATTGTAATGCTATCTGAATTTTATCAGATGTGGGCAATTTTATAATGTGTAGATATAATAAAGAAGGGGAAAATTAATTCATTCTTCTAGTGGAATTAAAAATGAATTCAATTTTTGTTATTTCACAAATTAAAAGGCATTTAAAAATTATGATATATATAAGCTAGGTACATGGAACAATTTAGCTACATCATTGTGACAGTCACATAGTATTACTTTTATAGACAGGAGATATTTCAAAAGGGAATAAAAGAAGGGTAAATAAAATGCTTTCAAAAGCAGTTCACATATTGTTAATTCTTTGTTTTTTTAAGATTTATTTATGCATATAGAACTGGGGTACAGGTCAGAGATGCAGGGGCAGGGAGAGGATTCACCAGAGACAGAGTGGGGAGCAGAACAGGCAGATCGACGAAGTACACTGCTGAGGGGAGCAGTGGGCGGGTCAGGAGAGGTCTGCCCTGCCATGTGGATCTCCTCCGGGGCAGGCGGGGATCGAACTCATGCAGAATCGGCTTAAGCGTCTTAGTGCTGTGCTTTAACCGGCTGTGCCACCAGGAAGGGCCGGATTTTTTTTTTTTTAATTGAAGTAACATTGGTTCACAGCACTGTGTATGTTTCAGAACATTTATATGTTACATCCTTCCAGTGAAGCACCCAAACTCACCCTCCATAGTCCATTAGGCACCCCTCCCCTTTGTCACATCCCCACAGCTCCTCTGTAAGCTTCATTTTGACAGTTTTCTAGGGTTTCTTCTGTTCTATTCTCATTTGTCTATATTCTACATGAGTGAACTTAGCTGTATTTCTTTCTCCTTCTAACTTGTTTCTAATTCTGCCCAGGTTGTTGCAAAAAGCAAGATTCCATCTTTTTTAAAGGCTGAGTAGTAATCCACTGTGAATTTGTACCACATTTTCTTAATCCATTCATTGGCACTTATGTTTTTCCATGTAGCTTTGGCCAGTCAGGGACGTTTTGGGATTCATAAAAATTGAAGTTTTATTTGCTCTTTTCTTTGAAGAATTCCACTGAAACTTTGTTACGAATTTCATTTATTTCCATTTCCCATGCCATATGTAGACTTCCATCTATATATTTTGCTTTGAGTAACAGCCATTTTAATAATGTTAATTCTTCCCGTCTATGAGCACAGAACTTTAAAAGTTTGTTTTACAAAGGAATGCAGTCAAATTTTGCTCTTGTAAACTGCGCCTTTACTGATTTTTATTTCTAAGTATTTTTAGCTGAGTCCTTAGCAATTTTTAACTCTATTGTCATATTCTGTAAGTAGTGATAGTTTTACTTCTTTCCCAATTTGGATTTCTTTTATATTGTTCTCTTGCCCCATTGCTGAACCTGGGGCTTCCAATACTATGCTGAATACTAACATTGAAAGTGGACATCCTTGTCTTGTACATAATTTCAGAGGAAAACTTTTATCACCATGAGTATGATGTTGGCTGTGGATATTCCCTACATGGCCTTTGTTATGTTATTGTATGTTCCTTCTCCTCTTTCTTTGAGTTTTTGTCATAAATAGTTGTTTTATCATTTAATAGATGTCTTTTCAAATGCTTTATCTGCTTCTATTGATTTAATCATGATTTTTTTCTTTTGTTGATGTGATTATCTTGATGGCTCTGTGGATGTTGAACCACACTGTGCCTCTGGAAAAATCCTACTTGGTCATGATGTATGATACTTTTAGTGTATTGCTGAATTAGGTTTGGTAAGATTTGAGAGTTTTGCATTTATACTGATCACATCAGCCTATTTTTAAATGAAGAAACTTCTGTGTTCCTCATTAAGGTACTATTTCATTAGAATAATTTTTTGAAATGCAGTGAATTATCCAAACTTCCCCAAGTTTAAGTTGGATCCCTGTTTATATATAGGACTTTGGCTGAGTCAAGTCAGAGGATAGCCGATGGGAGAAGAAAGAATGATGGGTGGGTGTGGCATATGGTGTATTATTTTAGCTCATGGGAAGTGGCATCTCAGATCACAAATGCAATGCTGTGTTTAAGTCTTGGCTTTAAGCTTAAAAAGAAATATTGAAAGTGTGGTATGGGGATAATAAAATCTTATGTCATGGAGTCAAGTTAAACAAAACATTTTAAAGAATTCAGGTTAGGGGACAGGCATAATTTTCTCCAACTTTTAAAAGCTCTGTGATATAAAAAGATTAGTTTTTGCTGTAATTCACAAAGCAGAATAAGGAGCAATCGTGACAGTTAACCATAGCATTTTCTGAGGCTGGGTCCTGGGGCCCTGTCGCCCTGGATAGAGTTTGGTCCTTGATGTAGGACAGCTTAAATGGGAGTCACTGAATCTGCTCATACTCAAACCATGCATATCTGAAAAGTGGTAAAAGTACCACCTACATCAGAAGATCTATAAAGATACAGCAAAAACTCAAAAGCACATAATAGATTTTAAAATGTATAACAATTTAAAAGCATATTTTGACTTAAAACTATAATGGGCTAAGTAAATAACTGCCATTAAGAGCAGCTACACCAGTGTTTTTCCCTTAATTTAAAATTTTGACTTTTAGGCACATATAAGCCATCTTCTCCTTCAGGATACTTCTGCTGACATGATTTTCGTTCCCTACCTATCCTATCTTATATATCCAGACACTTGGAGAAAATGCCTTTTTAAATATTGAATTCTGTATTTCAAATGTACGAAATTTCAGCCGATGCCTAAAGGAGTATTATGCTTTTCCCCCCCAAATCTCCAAATTCCCTTCTCTGGGCATACAAAATTTTGCAGTTAGGTTGTGGCTATTTGCTTATGTTTTGGTCAAGGGCAATAGACAGAAATAAATCATGTCATTCCTGGATTTATTGACCTTGCCCAACTTTACCTCCCTTTCTGTAGGGCAGGTGTTAAGATGTTAGTCAAACAATACAGACATAGACTGGGTCCCTGGGCCACCACTGAAGGACAGTCACCCCAAAGAGCCACTTAATACACATTAGTATGTTACTTGAACAAGAAACAACCTTTATTGTGAGAATTTGGTTTTACTTATTTTTAAATCACAAAATAACCTGCTTTATGGTAATACAGAAGTTAGGTTTTTAAATTGTAGTTTTTTCTCCCTAACACCTGAGATAACACTTCATGTTAGGACATAGGTGACCAAGATGTGTATAGTTTTATAATTTAGGTCTGCTTAGGTCTCAGTCCAGTTCTTGTCATAGTATACTTTTTAGTCTCTTAGTGATTACTGAGGTGAAGGGGGACTAAAAACGATAAATATCATTTGGTGAACTTACTACATGCTAGCCACTGGACTACAGTACACGCATTACTATTGATTAGGTTCTTGACAACTTTATAATGGCATAATGGAGACACTATTTTCTTTTTGGATAATGCTATTGAGAGTTAAAAGAATTCCAGCTTCTATTGTCACCACTTCTACAGTGAGGTACCTGGAAAGTTGGGTTTTCCTCATTTTTTATTCTGGGGATATGTAAGAAGAGAAGCATAAGAGAAAGTACATAGTGACTTTGGTTACTAGGTAACATGTTTTCCCCATTAATATGACTAATATGAGATTTAAAGTGACATGTGTGGCTCACTTTTGTGCTCATATCATATTTCTGATGATTCTGATAAGCTGTACTAGGCTAGAGCATCCCATGTTTCTACTTTTGCAATTACTTGGATTCTAGTGAAGGTGATCCTTCAAATCTGTTTTGGAGGGATTTCCCTGATCATTTGCTCTTTTGGTTTGTTCTGATCAAGGTTCCCTCCTGGTCTCTAACCATATAGATAATCTCAAATCTTTTTGTAAATAATGTACTTGCTTTCTAGCAAAAGCCCTATCAGCCCCCTAAGTAGCTATAACTGGATCACTGCTTCTTAAATTTAAAGTGCACAAAAATCATGGGGTAGGAGAAGGGGGTTGCAGAAACTGAATTTAGGGTCAGAGATGGTGTCAAGGCTACAGGTTTTGAAACACATGTGAAGGAGTATCTAGAACACACTAGACCCACCAGAACATCTTTGTTTTCTTTGGAAACAAAGAGAAGTGCAGTGATTGTCATAAACTGTCAGAGTGAACCCTCTATCCTCAATTAACTTACTGCTTTTTTGTTCAAATTGAGCTGTATCTATAGAAGGTGAAATGAATAGGCCATAGCACAACTAATCGGCACAGTCCTACTGGTGCAAAGATTGATGGAGACCATTGTGTGATCAATTTGGTCATGACACAGAGTATCAGTCATGAGCATGACTGAAATGAATGGAATCACTTTACTCCAATCTGGTTTGCTTTCACTGTGTAAACATAGCTGATCCTGAGGGCTCGGGGTCAGTGAAAACAGTGCTACACCTAAGTCTACTAACTTCCTGAGATAATCTGTTAATGAAATATAAGTGTATACACACATACTAGTCATGGTGAGGGACAATCAATTTGCCTGTCTTGTGTTCTCAGAGGGTATGGTTACTTTCTGTTACAATTAGAAAGTGTGATATTTATAAAAATAAAATTTTGTGATAATGAAATCTCAAATTAATGAAATCTGCTGAAAATAATTTTAAAGAAAAATTCTTAGAACAATTATATATTTGGAATGAGCTTATAATCAACCCAGTGGCTACTTTGAAAAGTCTGACTGTAATTTTTTAAAATACTCAAATGTGATGTCATTTAATATAACAGCTCGTACTTTCTTAGAATAACTTGCAAAGGGATAGAGAGTAATACTCAATGATATGATAGAAATAAATTTTGCATAGCATTCTAGGGCTTTTGAGGACTTTTAGATAGAAACTTTAAATTCCTGTGACCTTGACTCATTTTCTGTCACTCTTCACATCAAATTACTTTACTGTTGACTCTTTTTCTTGCTACCTCTGCAGTGGCCTCCTTATTTGAATTCAGATCTGGTTCGAAACATTGGCTGCTACTTTGACCTACACTGACATTTCAAAGGCTGAAGAATAATTAGTGAAATAAAAACCTCATAATTACTTTCTAACACACACCCACACAAAGCCTTTTGTTGAGCTGGCAGAATGGATTAGGATTTTTGTTGTGTTGTGTTTTGTTCTAAATGATTGAGCATGGAACTAAAGTGAAGTGACAGACATTTCTTGAATGCACAAAATGAACGGGAAGCTAAAGATACTCAATGTTTTACCTAAATGTGTTGAAATCTTACTTAAGCATCAATACCATTTAATATCTGATTTAAAATGTTACAGTTTAACAAAAAGAAATCTCTTTGGAAATAATTGGACTGATATTAATATCATATTTTAATTTTTTTTTTTTGGTTAGGTTGTTCTGATTCAAATTGTAAGGTGACTTCAACTATTCAAATACCCTAGAAAACTGTTTCCTACAGTGTAGACACGATGTATATTTGTATTGTGCCCATTCCTTTTTGTATGATTTGTTGATTGGGATTGACTTGAGTATGTGGATTGAGGCAAGTTTGTTGAATCAAGTCAGATCTTGTTTTTACATAGTTTGCCCAAAAAGAGGAACTAGGATAGATACTACTTATATGGGTTTATATAAAGATTCATTATCAGGCCTTTGTGTTTCAGATGTTGTTTCTATAAAAAAAAAAAAAAAAACAGAAAAACTTGAATTCTGGATAGTTATCTTACAACAACACCTTCTAGAGTACTTTCTGTCTGGAAGTTGGGCATTTTGCCTTGCTGTGATTCTTTACAGTTCAGATTTGGTTTTGCTGATTTTGTTCTGGCTTTTGTTATTCAGAGAGTCTGTATTAATAGCTAGTGTGATGAATATATTGAACAAACATAGTCTTTATAAACAAAATAGAATCTAAAATGGTACTTCTCAAACTTTTGATCTCTGGGTCCCTTTCCACTTATAATAACCAAAAATTCCAAGATACCTTTTGTATGTATGTTATATTTATTGACATTAAAATTTTAAATTGACAAACTTAAAATAATTATGCACATTATATTTTAACTTTTTTTGGTAAAATCATTTTTATTAAAGATTTATTTATACAACCAAGAATTGAGGTACAGGGCAGAGGTGTGGGGTGGGGTGAGAGGATTTACCAGAGACAGAGTGGAGAGAACAGGCAGACTAACCCAAATACACTGCTGAGGGGAGCAGGGGGTGGGCCAGGAGAGGTCTGCTGTGCCATGTGGGTCACCTTCCTGATCAGGATTGAACTTGTGGTGCAGTGACTGCTGCTAACTTTGTAGTGTTGTACTTTAACCCCTTGTGCCACCAGGGAGGGCCTAGTAAAAGCATTTTTTAAACAAAAAAAAAATTGTTTTATATCTTTGCCAATTTCTGTTATTTTCCAGTTGTCTTCTATCAAATTAAGTATATCATAGGTCATGTAGCCTCTGGAAAATTCTACTTCCATACTAATACAGATAATATCTTACTATTATTGTGAATAGTTTTTATTTCATGGACTGTCTGAAAGTGTCTTGAGGAAATCCTCATGTCTTTTGGACACACTTTGTGAACTTCTGGTCTGCAGTTTCCAGAGGAAACTGGAGGCATAACTGAAAAACTATTAAAACCTCAGGGAGATTTAAAGTGGTGCCTCAAATAGAAGAAAGTTTCTCTAGGAGCCTTAAGAGTGTACTTCACGATCCTCTCATTCAACAACAGGGCTCCTAGGATTAGTAAGCATAATGGCATATAGGAGCTTACCAAGAATCTCAGGTAGAGAAGGATATTTTTGGCGATGTAGATTTTGTTTAGTGGAATATAATCAATAGCTTTGTAGGGAGCTCATAGGTGTTTAAGAGAAGTATATTGTAGTGGACACTAGCATCTTGAATTAAAAGGGACAGAGGATACAAGTGAAAAGTAGACTTTTGACTTCTGAACTTCCAGAGGCAAGAAGAAGGCTGAGAAAACCATCTGCAAATACTGTTCATTTCACAGGAAGAAGGAATGGTTCAGAGTGTAGAATAAAATCTAGAGGGCAGAGCTGTGTTGATTATTCCCAGAGACCAGGGCCCAGCACCAACTGAGGACCTGTCAGTGCTTGCCTGGGTAAGAGACTTTTGGGGGATTTTGGCGTGGGTCAGTATAATTTGAATGTGGAGGTATCCATGAATCTTTTGATACCTTTGGACAGACTGGTATTGAGCCGTTAACTTTGCGCCTAATAATATGTCTCTTGTGTGGTCTCTTCTTGCATTTTATTAGAACTGGTGTTATGTGACTAGTAGACTTTAGTAAAAGAGATAGTGAATCTTCTGAGGCTAGGCATAAAAGGAAGGACTCTTCAATTCTGGTCTCTTGGATTTCTCACACTAGGTAAAGCTGGGCAAGGCCTGTGTGAAGAAAACCAAGGTCTGGGCATTGATCAGCAATAACATGCAAGCCCAGTGAACAAAGAGCATCCAGCTCCAGCCTTCACTTGACTGCAACTCAAGTCAACATCTCACAGAATCTCAGAACATACACTGAGCTGCAAGCAAATTTCTACAACCTAGTACTTACTGGCAAGACATTGTTTTATGTGAACTTTAAATATAGCAATCAGTTGTTTATACATAGGTCAAACAGGAAGACTGTGTAATACAGAATAAGAAATAGAAGTATTAATGACAATGGTTGTGATTCAGGCAGAGATTCACAGATCTTTAAAGGGAGTATTTCAATTATTTCTCCCTAAAGAATCAAAGCCTTAGTTCTACTGGTATCAGGGATATGAGTCTTTCCAGGGTTTTTTGAACTTCCTGGGACTTAAATAAGCTTAAGAGGTTAGTTACATGATTTCAAAGGGTCCTACATAATTTGAAAATACTAGACTTTGTAAATTTACTCGAGTACATCAAACAACTCATAGGGTATTTCTGTCATTCCCCCTCTCCACTCAGGATATTCAATATTTTCCAGTAATTTAAATGAATGACTAGATCTTAGGTCATTTCTTCATGTATCGTCAGTTGAAACTTCCACCCAGACCCCCATATAAGTATAGGTTTTCCCTCCTTAGTTAAGAATTAAAAATGTATTTTATAACCCATTTTTAATTTAAAAATATAGCTTGACATTTTTGGCTTTACTTGGTTTTTGGCTGTTAAACTATCTGAAAATATATTGAAAACCAACTAAATGTTTAGAGACTAACAAGATAAGTGAAATAAGAATTTTTGGTTGGAAGAATGTGTGGTAAATTCTAAAAACTCATCATATTAATATTTATAACCTGAAAAGGCATACTCACTTCAAATTACTCATAGTATTTATTTTGTGTTAAGTTTTTTTTACTCAATGAGTGGTAAATTCTGAAGGTAATTTGGGCATTTAAGGATTTCTGCCTTTATATAGCAAGGAAAGGTAATGAGGAACTACTGTCCTTTCATATTAGGATCTCTTTAATTCAGTAATAAATATTCACCAAAGTGCATGCTATCTTGAGATAAGGTCACTTTGACCATCTCTTCCATTAAAAATATGTTTATTTTACTTGCAGGTGTCATCCATTAGGACAGGCAATTGACGTTTCAGCTAGTGGCCTTTGTCAAGGAAATAAAGCTTACTTTTAATCGAAGGGAAGTTTGTAAGTGATTCAATCTCAAGAAGCATACACTTTAGTTTATAATAAATAAATATTCACCAGTCAGCTGAAAATACAATTTGTGCTGCAGAAGATGATCTGGTTATTTATGAATAGCATTATATCTGCTGTATTCACTTAATTAGAAAAAAAAATCTTTGAAGTATTTAGAAAATCATGTTGGCATTCAGCACTCTTTTTGATTTCTCTTATTTAGCCTTTTTCCTTCCCAATGCTTTTTTGATGCTTGTGTAGTTCCCCCTCATCTGTCTCTTATTTTGACATTGTTTCTCTATCATCTCTTTCCTTAAGTCATTTGTTTTACCAGGAAAAAAATGAGAAAAAAAAATCAGCCTGGACATACTTCCTTTTACTTTCTTTCTCTCCTTTTCCCTTTTTTTTTTTTTTCTGTTTTAACATTTTTCCCATTTCCTTCCGATTAGACAAGCATCCAATCCAGTCATTCCAGGAAGGACAGCCTGAACACTATGGGCTCTCAACCCAAGCAAATACAGACAATATTTCAGCAAAAGAATAGGGGGTGGGGGAATCACTTCATATTCTATTAATACAACCCTCAGATCAGTGATTATCTTAATATTTCACAAGCCATTTGTTTTGATGATGAGGCAACACAATGACCAGAGTTCAATTATTTTCATGCTTCTTAAAATCAAACTAACAGCTTACCTCACCAACTTTTTCTTGCTTGATAGCAAGGAAGTAGCAAACATACTGCTGCTTGCTTTTGGACTAGCTAATAAAGTGGTTGCTGGTCTAGTTCTATAAAAACCCTAAAGCAGACTTTCTCTAGTAAGACTGTGCTGATAAGCCTGTCGTAACAACAAATTCCAGACTTTTAATGGCATACAATTAAAACTGATTTCTTTTTCACTGTGGGTTGGCTTGGGGCTTTGGACTTTATACTTACCTGGGGACTCGGGCTAATGGAAGCTCCTTCTCAACATGTGGTTCCATTACTTCTGTGGCATGGTGGTACAGAGTACACTGGCTTTTCTCTCTTCCATGCAGGGGTGGCTCATGCTTACTCTTCACATTTCACTGGCTGAGGAGTCTTATGCCCTGACCAGACTTCTAAAGGCACAGTTGAATCCTCAGCCTCAAGAGCACTGAGGACAGTTATGGAGGGCTGCATTGGCTAAAGAACTCAAAGGAATCACTAGAAGTGGGGGAGGGGCGGGTATGTGTGTGTGTGTGTGTGTGTGAGAGTTATGGGCTCAGATGTCACCAGGTCTTCAAAGAACAATGCACCTCCTCTTGTTTACATGCGAGGCCCTCAGGTTAGTCCTCTTGTTTTCACCAGCCAGGAGAGGAGGATCAAATTTATACAAACGGAAAGGAACAGCTAAACTAGAAGCCATACTCCAAGCAGTTTTATAACCAGATAAAAGGAACTTCACATTTCATGTTAAAATTATTTCTAATACCATCATAGATAATTACTTTTTCTATTTGAATGGATAGTGCTGATAACCAGTGAGAATATTTACTTGTCTATTGTAGCAGTTTAATCAAGGTTTTTAAATTTATGAGTAAGTGACGAATAATTGACATTCAACATTACTATAGTTACAGGTGTATAATATGACTGATAATGTGATGATCATTTCAAAATGTATTTTCCTATTTACCAAATTTCCTTAGCAACATTCAAATTTGCATGCCATATTACTACTCTTCTAATATCCAAAAGGGCAGGGTGATTTAAAGGAGAAGAGTGAAGGACACTTGCATAGACACAGTGGGCAGAAAGCGCTGCTCCCCCCCCCCCCCCCCGGTGGGGACAGGTTTGGGCCTGCATGGTCACAGGGGCTGCCTTGGCGGGAGAGCTGCCTCTGCTGCTTGGTGGAGGGAGAATGTCAGTGAAGAGAAGCCCGGCGGGGTCACAGGAAGGCAGGAGGCTGCTGCCATCTTAGAGTCCCCAGGTGGGACAGTTCCTTGATTTATGAGCTCAAAATGGGCTTAAGACGTAAACCAATAAAATTCCTAGAAATAAATTATTTTAGATCTTTAACCCATTTTGAAGTAATTGTTGAGTGTAAAGTAAGGCAGCAGTCTAAACTTTTCTTTTACATGTGGCTGTCCACTTTCCCCAGCATCGCTTATTGATGAGACCGTAGTTTCTCCATTGTATTTTTGACCACCTTAGTGGTTAAGTGACGGACACATGTGGGCTTATTTTGGACATGCTATTCCGTTCCATTCTTGTATGTTTGTTTTAGGTCAGACCCACACTGTTTTGACTGCTGTAGCTATGTGATAAAGTTTAAAATCAGGAAGCGTGACACTTCCAGCTTTATTCTTTTTCAAGGTTGCCTTGGCAAGATCTTTTGCAGTTTTTTTGTTTGTTTGTTTACAAATTTTAGACTTATTCCATTTCTATGATAAATGAAATTTCTATAGGAATGCACTAAACCTGTAGATTGCCTTGGGTAATATGGACATCTTTCTGCTTCGCTGTGTCTGATTTCTTTCACTGGTGTCTTATAGTTTTCACTGACAGGACTGTACTATCTGTTAACTTATTCATAGGTATTTTATTCTATTTGGTGTGACTGCAATCAGCTGAGGGGCCTGTAAATATCCTAGTGCCTAGACTTCATGACCAATCAGTTAATTTAGAATTAGGTTGGTGGGACCCATATATACATATGTGTGTGTATATATATATATATACACACACATATGCATATATGTATACACATATATTAGGATATATTTGTTACATATATAAATATATAAAAATATTTATGTATAAATATCTATTTATATGTATTTATATCTAATATATATTTTTAATCTGTTTGATTAGTTTGTATCATCTTGGGGATGGGAAGGGGTTGCATTTGAAAAGTAGCCTCCTTTTGTCTTCATCTATTACCTATGAATTAGACTCTAGAACTGTGCCTGAGCCCCTGAGAAGCAATTTGAATAGCTAAAAGCAGATTTGCTATATAGAGCCCACACCACAAATACACTTGTAATTAACAGATTCTCATGGGAGCTAATGCTACTGATAAATGCTGGGAATTAACAACAATTTCCCCTTTTAGAGTTGTATTGAATATTTTGTATACTACATTTTCCCAAACATGCTCTTATGTGTTGACTGAATGGCTTCACCAGAGACAGAGCGGGGAGCAGAACAGACAGATCCACAAAGTACACTGCTGAGGGGAGCAGCGGGCGGTCAGGAGAGGTCTGCCGCGCCATGTGGTCACCTCCTGGGCGGGGATCGAACCCATGCGGAAGTGGCTTTAGCTTCTCAGTACTGTGCTTTAACCCGCTGCGCCACCAGAGAGGGCTGTGAAATGTAACTTGTAGGAACAATTAATATGGTCTGTGGCTGATCCATTTGATAAATGCTACAGGTCAGACTACTTTTGTAAATACTAGAGTCCTCAGTAGAATAGAAAAAGCTTCTAGAAGCCCTGAAATAAAAATGCAAGTTTTCACTTAATTTTTAATAACCTAGGTGAATTTATAAGCTTATTAACATGTATATATGGAGCTACAGAACTATGTATATAGTATATTTCTAGCTCTAGGACACTGATTTGTAGAAAATCAGTATACTAACCTAGAGACATAAACTACTATTTAAGAATAGCTTTTTCTGAAAAATATTGTCATTCTCATATAGACAGAAGTGCGAAATATTGAAATATTAGCAATAGGAAGTTTATAATAAAGGGACATGCTAAAATATTTTAGTGAGATGTGTAGTCGTAATATAGTGACAGGGTCCATAAGACACAAAAGGACAGTAAGATATGTACCTTCCAAGATTTTAATGAGATTCATGAAGAGTTCTATGTGATAAGAAATATACGTTAAAATGCTGTAATGAGATGAATACATAAGATGGTTTAATGAGCTGTCTCAGGAAGTGCCCTATGAGATGGACATCCTTCAGGGCTGAAATGAGATGGGTGAAAGAAAAAGTGTAATGAGCTGGTCATATAAAGGAGAGGCAGTATAATTAGATGCATAAAAGAAGGAAGGGAGAATATGTATAAATTTTCAAAATATGTAAGATATAATGGGAACTAGGTTTGAATGTAATAAGATGCAGAAATAAAATGACAATGAGACACAAAAATGGAATCATGTAATGAGATATGTAAGGACTGTGTAATGAGATGTGCATGTTTAAGGGATGTAATGAGATGCAAGATGGGAAAGGTGTAATGAGATGAGCACGTTAAATAATCTAATGAGGGGCATGAAGGAAATGATGTCATGTCACATGAAAATTGCAGAAAGTAATGAGATGTGCATTTTTAAGGACTGTAATAAAATGGATAAAAGAAACTAAGGAAAATGAAGAAATATAGAAATCAAATCTTACTGCAATGTTAAAAATTCCAAAAATTAATGGTGGGGGGGCTGCGTGTTGCACACCATTTCTAACACCATTCTCTCCTATATATTTATTTTGGCCCATTAAACCTTTTTTTGTTGTTCAACCATATTCTTAACACTTTATATAGGAATATAAAGATATTAATGATTCCTGTTTTCAGGGTTCACAAAGACAGATTTTTAATAAACTAATCTATAAGAAATATTAATCCAATATTAGAAAAGCTCACAGAGATTATTTTAGGTCAAGATATTTTACATAACCCCTGAATTAAAAGTTCTTGAAGTTTATAATTCTGAATTCTTTGAACCCTGAGTGTTTTCCCTTTACTATTTATTACAGAAGTAGATCATAACACTTTGCCCTACAGACTTGATCAAATACCCCATCCTCAAAGAAGCCTATTCAAATCTCTCCAGATTAAAATCAACCAAAATGAACCTTTACTTTACACTTTATTTTAAGTGAGTAATGAATATTAACTATTTTCCTAACTGTTTGCTATTCTTGGTCAAAGGAAGATCTAATCAGCTTTATTTTACCCATTGAGACAAAAGTGCTTACTAATGAATTCTTGAGTGAATGACTGATTAGGTAAGACATAGAGCCTGACAGACTCTATTCAGGAGAATGCAAATAATATAAATAAGCCAATTCTTAAGATTGATTCAGTTACGTTAGATGGACATGTTCCTCACAAAAATCAGAATTCTCCATGAAATAAAAGCTTTGACTCTTGACTTTGCCAAGGGAACCTGGTTTCAGCATAAGTCCACTGCCCTTTGTGTGCGCATGCCCCGTCTTGTTTTTCATCAGACATCTGTTTGCTCATTTATAAGCACTTCAGTATATTCAGGAACTCAAGTGCTATTTTAATCAGTCCTGGAAGGAAATAACAGAGCAATTCATTACTGAGCTCATCAACCTGAGGAACTATTGTTTCAGATGTCACTCTTGAGTATTTGTCATTACAAGATGGCCTTCACATGATAACAAGCTCAGATGGAACTATATTGATCTAACTTTTTATTTGAGTGTGTCCTGTATCAAATTCATCTGGGAGGTAGACCATGGCAAGGAAATCTTGTTCAATTATTTATAAACTTGATGCAGCTGTGAGGTGCAGTTGCAGTAATCCCAATCATTTAAAGAGGATTTCCCCCACACAGGTCATGCATATGATGAAATAACATTCATAACTGATCAAAGCCCCCGAGATGTCTGCAGGTCACAATTTGTGAAGCAGCATACACTTGTCATCAGATGGATGAGAAAATCCATCTTCACTCCATTAGTACATTGACCTGGTTATTTTTTTCTCATGTATTCTCTCAGCAAAAACATGCCTGCTAGCTTGGTATTCATGACTTTACAATTTCTCTATCTAAAATATCCAAATTGTCTCTCAGGTTTTCTTTTCTCATTTCTCCTTGACCTTCCTGCTAATATCTGGTGACCCTTTCCAAATATTCTCAATAAACTTGTCCCATACAGCCATCTCCCTCATCTTCTGGACAGGTTCTACTTCCTGCTACAGCATTCGGTGTTTCCTTCCATTAAGTTGACTAGCAGCAACTGCATTAACAGTTCTGTAAACTGTACTTTCCTGTGGTCATTTTACTCTTTTCCACCCAGTCTTAATCCATCACCTTATTCTAAACATCCACTGAGAGTATACATTCTGACTGCTACAGTTGCTGCACTCCTGTCAACAGATTATGCAGAAGAGATTCTAGAACTGCTGGACACTGGTTATCCCTACCATTATGGGTGACCTGCCATCCCTTCATTTGCAAACAACCAATTTACCTGCCACATGTAAAAAAGGAGTTACTTTTGCTCAGCTGCCCTCCAAGTCCTGAAACCACTACTTTTTGGGTTTTACATAATTATTTGATTTCCTGAAGTAGAAGGGGTCAGTTGAATTTCATACTCCTGATACATCTGGATCTTCAGGTGTTCTCATTCTCCAAACAGGGCAGTAACTATGAGGTAGGAACCTTTCTGTCAGATAAAGTCAGGCTTCCTGATTGTCTGATTTTCAAAGTAGGCCCAGCATTTAACTAGTTTGTACTTTGTTCATCTTCGACACTGGAGGTTAGTAAAAGGCAAAATTATTAAATACTAAAAAATAATGAATTATGATAAGAATCGATTTTTCAATGTTGTGCACTGCAGTTTTGATTACTGGATATGTATGCATATATTTTTTTGCACATTCCTTGCATATGATCTTTTTTTAGTAAGTTTTCTACTATCCCAGTTTTCTACTATCAAAGAATGGGATTCTGATAGTGGATCCTTAGAGTTAACTGCAAACACTTCCTAAGATAACACTGGGTCATATATTTTAGACCCCAGTGATGTTACTTGCTCCTGTACCATCTCTCTAATGAGATACTTATTCATTCTGGAAATTTAAAAAATGGTTAAAAGTATTATCGGAAATGTAATTTTAAAAAGTCATTGTTCAAATGTGAATTAGTGGTCTGAAATATCAAGAGATAAAATATAGAATATATCAGTTAAATATAAACCTTGTTGGAAAATATACCTAGGAAAGAGATACAAATTATATACCAATGAAAGGAGACCCAGAAGGAAAATTAGTGAGGGAATTAATGGAGGGAAGACAATGATTAAACAACTCTGGAAGAAAATTTAGCTGAGCTAAAATGAAGAGTTCAAAATGTAGATTAAAATAGCTCACCAAGTTCCAGGCAAGATGGATAAGAAAACAGATTTACATAGACATATGTAAAATACCTAGCTTCAAGAGTAAGATATTAGATGCAAGGAAAAGAAAAGTAGAAATAGCATTTAACTGGTTTGTACTTTGTTCATCTTCAACACTGAAGGTTATTAGTAAAAGGCAAATGGATAGTAATAGATAATGGAATATTTGTAAACCACATACTGCAGGGGAATAGATTTTAACTAAAGTATGAAACTATCTTAACATGACTTGGGATGTGGGACCAAGTGGATGGTAAAGTAAAAGGGTTCTAAAGGTCTTGTTTCTATTGGCATGAGATGGAAGACTGGGGATATAGCATCTTGATAAAAAGAAAGTTGAATAGTTGGAATTACTAATATAAAGTATTATTGAGAATTTGGAAATGAGGTGGACACTAGTGAAAGAATACAGAGATTTTCAATTTTAAAGAGGAAATCAGTTATAACCTGGAAGATATGATGAGTCAGATGAAAAATAGAATGAATGAAATAAACCTTACTGGTGGATATATTAAATTTAAGGGAACTGGTTTTACTTTCTAAAAGATAGAACTTATAGAGAACAGATTAGTGGTTGCTCAAGGCAGGAGGTTGGGGAAAGGGAAATGGATGAAGACGTTAAAACAATACAAACATCCCATTATAATGTTAGTAAGCTCTGCGGCTTTAATATACAGCCTGTTGACTAAAGTTAGCAATCGTTTACAGTATGCTTGAAAGTTCTCATCACAAGAAAAAAAAATTATGTATATAAAATATTCTAGTATGTGTAATAGATATTAACTAAACCTACTACTGTAATATTTTAGCATTATATGTATATATCAAGTCACTATGTGGTATACTTTAAACTTAACATGGTTGTTGGGTGTCACTTATTAAAACTGGGGAAAAAAGGAAAAGGTAAACCAAATTGAAAGTTTCACAAAAAAAATAATGTGGAAACTCTAATACCATGTCACAAGTCAAAATTCTGCTACATATCACTCAACAGAAATGTAAATACAGGTTGAAGAATGATGGAATGGGCTAAGAGTTACTAAGAAATACAAGCAAAAAGAAAACAAGTTCAGTGTGAATATTTTACAGGGTAAAGTCTAAGAATAAAAGGACTAACCAGGATAAAACAGATTTGATGATCCCCTGGAGGTGTAATTTATAGACAATAAGAAAATATGAATTTCTCAGGGTTAAGCAACAGTATATCTAATATATATTAAAGTGAAAGTTAAAAATATAAAAACTGATGAAGATATATTTTAATGGGATATTTTAATTGAAGTCTTTCAGATATTTAAGTCATGAAAAAGTAAATACATAATACTATTTTACTGGTACCTAGGTATCTTAACATGCTTTAAAAAAGAATATAATTGTTTTATACCCATGTTACATATGTAAAAATATGTACTTAACACCCAGAAACTACAATATAAAAATAAAGATATGGCAGGCTATAAATTTTTATCATTGTTTGGTGGAATTCAAAATTAGTTGAAAATTACAATATTACTAAATATTTGGAACCATTTATACAGCAATGGAATAGAAATTATATATGGCAAGTCTGATAAGGTAGCAGAGGCTTAATCAGGAGAATGTATAGTGTTATATGCCTTCACAACTAAAGATGAAAGACCAAAAATAGAAACTTAAAACACTTGTGAATTTAATTAGCAAAAAAGGATGAAGCATGTTTTAAAAATTTATATAAAATTGGAAGGGGTAAGAAATAATTGTAGCTGTGAAGGAGATGACAAACAATTATAAGGGAATATAATATCAACTCAAGAGCATGGGATTTGAAAACCTAGAAGAAATGTTCTTACTTTAATCCAAGAAGTAGAAAATTAAAGCTACCATGAAACAGTTGGGAAAGGTAGTTATAGATCTAAGATTTAAAAATAAAAGTAAATAGTAACAAAAGATGACTTTATAGTGAAGGCCTGCCTACTAATCCTTTAAATATTAGATAGCTTTGATGTTAACTAAATATGAAATTCCCTCAAATTTTACAAACTGATAAGAATCTTAAGGCAAAACTTAATAAAGGTAGGCAAAAATTTGCCTTTTTTATTTATATTATGAATATAGCAGGTACAGTTCTCTATGTCACATGATTAAGTAAAAGTCTGCAGCGATATAAAATCTAGCATGACATATAGGAATAATTGAAAATTGTAAAGATAGTTCAATATTAAGAAATCTGCCAAGGCAATTCATGATACCAACACATTAGGAAAATCAGAATGTAATTTAAATAAGTCTTTTAAGTTTTTCTGCAGAATCCTACCAAATCAACTCTCCCTAAAAGGAAGCTTCTTTAAATTATTTACTCACAAAGTGAACAGATACAAAATCTTTCTAAAGTGGAACTTGTAATGTCATTAGAACACTGAAGACACACAACAGGGAGGACAGTCACATCCATGGGCTAAATAGTATCTAGCTTCTTTGACAGAACTGTTGCCAACATCTTTAAACATTCTAGGGGGTTTATATGTGAAAACCACTCCCTACTACTATTATACCACCTAATATAGTAAAAGTAGTACTAGCACTTTCAAATTTATTTAATACCATAAGCAGTACACATACAATTAAACATCAAAACTTACATACTAAGTTTGCCAGCCAACTTTTTCCAAATATTTCAATAGACAAACTTCCAACTTCTTTGAATGCATCAAATCTTTAAAATTTTATACTGATGACAAAAACCTCTATTATTAGCCACCTAACATTTAACAGAAGCATGCTATAGATGGTTTCATTGTTTCTGTGATCAGATCCCTAAATATTTGAAAAACACAAGTTCCACTCTACTTGTCCACCCATGTTTGTACGGGATACTCCCTCATACAGAACTGTCACTGTGTATGACGGTCTCATCCTGTCAATACACAGATCTAGTCATATGATAGATATTACTCATGCTTGAATCCTTTACTCATCTTTTGATTAATTTAGAACCTGAGTAGGTAAGAATATGTCAGTGATAACTAGCTTATGAAAAATATAAATAATGTAGCAATAGTAATTGAATTTTTATGAATTAGAAAATAAAATGACATGAAATTTATAAAGGTACATGTTATGGTAGAATCTAATTGTAATATCTGGGAGGGTGTAAGAAGCTTTAAATCTAGAAATTAAGTTGGCATGTTACAATATAAGTTAATACCTGAAGAGGTAGGATATTTAACTTCTAATAGAGGACTATTTTAAGGAGAATATAACAAGTATGCAAGAGGGGGGAAAGATGATATAGACAAAGTGATTAGAATTAATCCAAGCAAATAGTTTATCTTGGTAAATGCACAAGCTTTCTAGGTAAAAATTTCAGACTGAATACAAATCCTACAAAAATCGAGCTGCTTGCTATTACATAGCATCAGCTTAGAACATAAGAACCCAGAAAGATGGAAGGTCACAAAAGGGAATAAAGTTGTGCCAAACAAACACTGCACAAAGGGGACAGGTGTGCCTGTATTAGTTCTGGATGAAATAGACTCTCGAGGGGTAGAAGCATTATTGGAGATACATAGGATCATCGCGTACTGATGAAGCATCCACCAGGAAGATGGACTCAAACCGAGGGTACCTGGTGACTTTAAAGCATGTAAGCTGACGAAATTATAATAAACAAATCCACAGTGAGTACTGTTCTCTTATTAACTGATGAGTAGAACAGCCCCCCCCCCCCAAAAAAAAAAAGGTAGGTTATTTATACTACAAAATAAACTTAACCCAAGAGCACTGACACCTGCCGGTGTGTCCTATGCAAGCTTGATGAAAACCATCCAGTGGGAAATAAAACCCAGCTTTCTGAGCCCCAGATAATCCTGGGGGTCTGGGACAGCCCATGGAGGGAGCTAGCTTTAAGATGGCCTGCAGGCTGCACCATGGGGTTTTATTCCTTTCTGCTTTTGTATTTGAAAGCATGTTTTGTAGCCATATCTCACCCCCCTCTTTTTAAAAGTTCCCTTTCCCTGTTTTCAGAGACTGGAAGTGTGGCAAGTGTATTTCAAACCTCCCTTACCTTATACTCCATAGTTTGGTTTCTATGTGAGAGGCATCCTGTGCCATTTTGAAGAGAGTAGAAACAAATGCTTTGACTATTCTGGTGAGTTGGCAAAAGTAAAAGAGGGCAAACACTGTCTGGGAAAGCCCCAGTTTTCTGTCTATTCAGAACATTCCTACTATCAGTGGGTGTGGGATGAAGCTTAGCAAATCTCAGATTGTCAGGACACTAACTGGGAACCCTACAATTAATTGAGTCCATTCTAATACTAGCTGGAGTGAGCTTCAGATCTGCAGGTCCCAAAGACCTGCTCGAGACACTCATTCCCAAGCCCAGTATTCTCACCTGGACAGTCAGTTCTTGTGTCCCCCTCCTTAGGCGTGGTCATTTGCAAGAGAGGCTTGCAGGATGCAGGCACACAGTTCACTTAATAATTACTGGGTTGTTATAAAACGATTCAAGTCAGAACCAGGTAGAGGTGGCACAGAAGGCAAGATACAGAGAAATAGACCTGGAACATCCACACCCTCCCACACATCCTCTCTCTAAGCACCTCCATGTAGTTAACCCCAGGACAGATCCACTAGTACTTCAGGTTTGAAAGAGACACATGACATAGGTATGATTGCTTAACTGAATCTCCTGCCCTCTATCCCTTCCCCAGAGGTGGAGTAGGGCTGAAACACTTCACCTTCTAATCAAGACAGTTGGTTCTCTGGCAACCAGTCTCTATTTTAGGGACTTTACTAAAGCTACCTCAATGTGAACTTTTGAAAAGGACTTGTTATAACCAATGAAGGTCATCTCTAGGGACTCCAAGGGTTTTTAGGAGGGTTGCACCAGGAGCTGTGATGCAGACCAATGTGCATTTATTATAAGTTACAATATTGCTGCAGGCCTCTTGGGTCTTCTGCGTATCACCCGCTGTAGGAAGCTATACCTGCCATTCCTGATTACTTAGAAAATTACATAGATTTTCTTTGACCTTTGACCTGTAAGGCCTTCTAATTGTTTTGGAGGCACCTAATTTCCCAGCTGCTGTTACCAACCTCTTCAATGGTAACTGAAGTCAATGGCTCAGCAACCATCTTCAGTTAAGCAGAGCAAGATCTTATCTGGCCTGACAATGGAGAAAGGGGGAGGAGGGGTGGGGCTCATGTTCCAAAGCTACTTTCTCTGTGTTTGGGTTAGGTAAGGGTATAAGGTTTTGCATCAGGGGGTGTTCTGTGTTGCTCATCTTCTGGTTGGGGAGTAGGTTGGGCATGCCCTTTTCTGCTACCTGCTGGTACACAAATCATACATCTCTACCTCTGGGAGTAATTTTGGTATTATAATGAGACAAAGATCACCTTTAGGTTATTCCAGTCCCTTTTTCTCTAGGAGTGCTAGAGTGAGCCAGTCATCTGTGGTTTCAGCTGTTTCAACTATAAGGATGTCCTTTCTGCAAAGTAACATAGATGGGTACAGGTAATACCTTTACTACCCCAGATAGGCACCACATTTATCCCTGCTTGAAACTTCAAGAAAACACACAAGAATGATTTTTTTTTTCTAATTGAGAACTCCTTTAGTAATTTATTTTCTCTCAAAACCATGCTTTATAATTTGCATATGTGTTATTTGCATTAATATGTATACATGTAACTAAAAATAATTGTAACTCAATATTTAAATATTTCAAATTAAATGGAGCCAAGGAAAAGATAATTGCAATTTTAAAGTTATGAGTGATTAGAAATTGGCTACCAAAGTATGTCACTTGAAGCTCAAATGTTACGATATTGAGGATTGCCAAGACTACCTTCTTTAACGATTTTATAGGGCTCAGCATATTTAATACAATCAGAGAAGTTGAGGGACAATAAGAAGCATATTTCCAAGCGTCTTCCTCAGGGGAATCATAGCAGATATGCTTAATTCACTCAGCAAGGACTTTTGACAGCACATGAAATGTTATCAATCAGGGCCTCTACTAGAGATCCGATGGCTTAGGTTTTTATTGGAAATGTAACACAGATATCCCTTGCTTGGCAAGTACCCTAATTCCTATAATGAAAGCAGGTGTTTATAGTAAACCATTCTGTTTGTACAAATATTTTAGGCACAGTGAGTCACTTACCAATTAGTGGCAGGCACACTCCCAAAATTCTAGATATCAGCGAAGGTCCTTTTCTAAGAAGGTCTTTTCAATGGATAATAGTCACATTTGCTATGGTATATGTCTTTTTTGGTAGTTACTTGAAGAGGAAATATATCACTTTAAATGCATGTATCAAAAGAAAGAATAACAGCAGACTAAAAAGGAAAAAAATACATGGAATGAAACAAAAAGATGATTAACAAGATAGAAGAGCACAGAATAAAAATTAAGTGGAAATGTTATGAATAGGATATTTAGGTGGTAATAAAACAGAATAATTTTATGTGTAAATTGTTAGGATAGATTTCTTGACACTCCTATGGCTCAAGAGATTTTTATCTGTTGTTCTTCATTCTGGAAGACTTCTCTGATGATTTGAGTAACTGAATATAGAAATATGATGGTGTACTCCTTTTCTGGATTCCTACTCCAAGAGACTGGCTGCTTCCATTTCCTGCCTTGGAACACTCAGGCCTGGAACCAATCCATCTTGTATGACTGAATCCAAGCAATTCTAAAAAGACCCACATGGAAAATCATGGTAGCCTCAAAAATCCAATAGCCCAGTTCAGGTCCCAGCAGAGAGCTTCCCAGCATGTGAGTAAGCCATCTTGGAAGCAGACCAGTCAGCTTAGTTAACCTCCCCAGATAATGCCGTGTGGAGCAGAAATAAACCATCAAACTAAACCCTACCCAAATTGCAGATTAGTGAGCACAATAAATTACTGTGTTGTTTTAATCCACTAGGGTTTGGAATGGTTTGTCACATAGCAGTTAGAACTCGATAAAATTGTCAATTCACTGGAAAACATACTTTTCCAAAATTTACTCAGTATAGAAAGCCAGAATAATCCCAGTGCTTACTGGAATGCTATTGGAATAATTGCAGCTTGGTTACAGAACCTAATCAGAAGTTGAAATTTTCCCACAAGGGAAAAATGAATCTAGTTATATAGCTGTCTTCTAGCAAACCGTGGACAAATTATTCCAATGTATACACAATCTCCAAGTCATAGTCTAATTTCACACATGATTATAGAGAAAATATGTAAACCAACAAAGTATATTAAAATAGTAGTAAACTGATCAAGTTTTATCTTAGAGAGCAGGGGTAAGTTAACTAGTGATTCCATTTTTTTTTTTTTACTTTTTAAAACTTTCATTTAAATGTGATTGGCATTTAGGATCAAATTACATATTTTTCTAAGTTGTTTTCCTGATCTACAATATCTTTCATGAATAAATTTACCTTTATTATTACTGAGGTCACAATAAATTTAGACTAAGTTGGGGAAATTGATACTTTTACAATGTTGAATCTTTTGTTGTTGTTGAAGATTTATTTATTTGTGCATATAGAACTGGGGTACAGGCAGGAGGTGCAGGGACGGTGAAAGGATTTACCAGAGACAGTGAGGAGCAGCACAGACACATCGACAAAGCACACTGCTGAGGGGAGCAGCAGACAAGACAGGAAAGGTCTGCTGCGCCATGTGGGCCACTTCCAGGGCAGGGATGGACTTGCACCCACCCATAGCCAGCTTCACAGTGCTGTGTTTTAACCTGTTGTACACATAGGGCCACAATGTTGAATCTTCTAATACAGAATATGGCACACTTTTTCTATTTTCTTATTTTTCTCCATATATTCCATACCCATTTTTTTTTCTGGCCAGATAGTATTATTTCGTCTATTTCCAGTTTTCTCTAATCTCTTAGCCTAGCAGAGATAAAATGCATCTTTTACATATTTCATAGAATCCCCAGAAGTCCTAAACAAATTAATACTCCATTTTCATTAAAACTATAAATTCATCAATTTTTACATTACTTTTACAGTTTTCTATTTGAGTATCATTATAGATAGTTGGCCTTTTCCAAACATACTTGATTCAGTCAGCTGGATTTTTTATTTTTCTTGTGATGCTCATGTTGCTATAATTGGCCAATGCAAACCCTTTTAAGATGTTCCTTTTTGTTCTCAGCACTACCTACCACAGACATTTTAAAAGCATCCTTGTTTTCTAGCAAAATTTTGCAGCACCATCTTGATTTGTCTCCTGCCTTAAAGAACAGCATTGCTTCTAACAAAAAGTATTTAAAAAAAAAAATTAAGAGCTAGAGGAACAAAGCAGTTTTATCTCCATGGATATTTTGGTAGGAAATATGACTTTCCTGTTAGACCACTTACTTAGTGATAGACCATGAAATAGCTCTTTTTAAAAGTTATTTTTAGGGCCCTCCCTGGTGGTGCAGCAGGTTAAAAGGACAGCACTAAGAAACTAAAGCCACTTCAGCATGAGTTAGATCCCCACCCCAGAGATGACCCACATGGTGTGGCAGACCTCTCCTGACCCACTCGCTGCTCCCCTCAGCAGTGTACTTTGTCAGTCAGCCTGTTCTGCTCCTCACTCTGTCTCTGGTGAATCCTCTTACCACCCCTGCAGTATACCAGTTTGGTATACATAAATAAATATATATCTGAATAAAATGGAAAGATATGATTAAAACAGTAACTTAATTTTATGACTTTTCTAATTTTAACCTTTGGTTTACATATGATTAAACTTCTGATGAAAAAAATGACATATCTGTGTATGGTAAAAATACACGGAAAAGAATAGATACGATTCCTAGAACTCAGGTTTACAGCTTTCAGCATTTCTTTTCATATGGGTTGGCTGGAATGTCTGCTACCTGCTTTGCATTGGTTAGGCTTGGGTTGAAGTTTCAGGTCTTCCCTAACATTGCTGTTGCATTATGGGGTTCATTTTCTTTTCATGGTGGTTTACAGGAGCAGTTCTGGCTTGACTAACTTCTGTCCACATTCTGTTACCTTGAGTTATATGAACTCTTTATAGAAGAGTTAGAAACATGATTGTGAAAATATTTTCTATAGTCTCTATGCTAAACTTTTTGGTTTAGTGATAGTTTCTTGCATGATGTACAAGTTTTTTTAGTTTAGTCCCATTTGTTTATCTTTTTTTTTCCTGTTGCTGATGGAAATGAAACTACTAAGACTTCAGTGAAACCAATGTCAGAGTGTATTGCCTGTATTTCCTATGTATTTTATGGCTATTGTTTGTGGTACCATCCCCAGAGCTTGCTAGAAATTGCTGGGGCCTATTGTAGTTCTTCAATTAAGATTTCCTTTCCATATTTATTCCTGCTTCTACTTAAAGCCTTTCATATTTGGAGAAGTCACACTAACACTTTCTCAAATGCTAGTGTAGTGTTAATGAACTCGTATACATTTTTCTGGTCTGGAAAACTCTTTACCTTGCCTGCGAATCTGAAGGAGAAAATTTCTAGGTATAGAGTATTTGGTTGAAAGTTTTCTTCAGTGCTTTCAATATTTCATCCCTTCTCTTCTGGCTTGCAACAACTTTTTGAAATATACTGTTAGCCTTATCTGTATTGTTGTGGGTCTCATTAGATTCCTCTCGTTTGCAATTTCTTTTGGCTTCTTGTGCTTGGATACATTTCCTGTGGAATCCCGGCCCTCCTTGTTCAGGGGCTCTTGTCTCAGTGCCCAGAGTTCTTGCTGGTCAAGGTAAAGACAGGCGAGGGGAGGTCTCTTACCAAGAACAAAGTCCTGTTATGAGGATGGAGGGCCTAGTATCTGCTGAAAACAGCAGGCAGATATTATGGTCAGATAAGCAAGATCAGATAAATACCTTACTTGCATGCAAAGTCTAGCAGAAAGGTAGATTAAGAATAGGGACAAGAGGTAGTATGCTTTGATTAGCAGGAACCAGGGGACCCCCAAAGCAATAGCTCCTCTTATTCCACCCTAGCTTGCACCAGGTAACACATCCCTACAACATAATCGGAAAAGGTGGGGGATGGTCGTTAAGTATGAGACTGCCTTTGAATTAGGGCTGCACTCCTTGGTGTAATCCCTCTAATTTTCTCACTGCTCCAACCTGTTCTAGCCTGTGAGTGATCTTGCTCTTATCCTGCACTGCTCCCAACACTACCTCTCTACAACGGGGCATTTCCTTTCCAGATAGAGGAAATGATCAAAAATTTGTCCATATTTTTTTATGTGCTCTATTTTTCTGGGACTCTGATAATGCAAATATTTATTCTTCTTGGTGTGGGAAATATTTTGTAAGTATGTGGCATTATACTTAGCATATGTTGACTAACTAGAACGTAAAAAAAAGTACTTTTGGAGACATAATAAGCACAAGTTACAAATATGTGTACTAGAGAAGGGAAAATGCAAATCATAAATGTGTATGTGAAAGTTAGGTAACATCGAAAAGTTATTTTGCATTCATTATAATGGAAGAAGTTAGAAAAAGGATAACACCTACTGTGGTGGTTACTATAGAAAAAAGATTTTCACTTATTAATGGCTCTTGGGAAAATTAATTTGGCAGCTGTTATTAAGCACATCTTTCAACCAGAAATACTACACAATGGGTTTGTATCCTGTAAAAATAAAAGCATGATTAGATGAAGACATTTGTACGGTCAATATCTGGTGGGGAGCATTATACATAGTAATAAAATTCTGTAAGTGGTAGTTTGCAAGAACTACACTATATTTTACAATACACTTGTATTATTTTGATATAACTATTTGAGAAAAAGAGCTACGTTTTTTAAACTGATAAGAAGTGGGTATGGAAGGAAAGTAGCCATGGTTGGGATGTTAGGAGCTTTACTGTGAGTGGGAGATGCAGCAGGCCTTAGTCAGGCACCTACTGTAACTTATGAAACTCATCACCAACAGTGACTGGGAAGTTCACTCTATATTCACACACCTGAAATTCTAAATTGACACACAGCTCTTGAAATGTAGTTGTTTGTAACCTGACATTTTTATACTTGGTTCCTTCCTTATGTTCTGTGAAACCCTGGGGGAACTGGAATAGAGATTAAGAAGCTAGAAAGTCTGTACAGTAATTAC
The DNA here is from genome assembly GCF_000260355.1 of Condylura cristata. NCBI lineage: Eukaryota > Metazoa > Chordata > Mammalia > Eulipotyphla > Talpidae > Condylura > Condylura cristata. Next base: position 54,800,478 of record NW_004567114.1, on the reverse strand, counting down.
TCAACAGTTCTATCTGGATTGACATTCTTGTTTTCCCAATGTAATCCATGGAAAAGCCACAGGAGTTTAATGTAGAAGCCAAGTATTTCATTTAACTGAAGGAGTAACTGGAACCCGTAGGTTAAATAATTTACCTCCTAAATATAAAGTTCTTAATTCTCTAGTCTCTGACTCCATATTCACCTGACCAATATTTCTCCATATTTCTCTGACCAATTTTTCAATATTGTTTTTCCTCAATTTGAATCTGAATTTTAATTTTGTATTTGAAATACCTCTAGTGATTACAATTTATTGTAGTAGCTATTACGTGCCAGATTCTTTGCATACATTGTCCTTAATTCTTGCAACAAAACTAATTTGGATAATGCCATTTTAACTTTGATGAAATCACCACCTAAAGATAAATTTTTCAAGTTCCACAGCTAGGAAATGGTGAAAAAATTGAACTTATATCTGCACCTACATGTTCTTGCCTTCACTATACCCCACCAATTTGAGGCACTCTTCTTTGGGGTAAGATATTTTTTTTCCCCTAAAGAGTTACTACTCTAGGCGAATGTGAGAAATATTGTCTAATGTTAAACAGTTTGTCATTCCAATATCTGAAAGTAGTTATATTGTAGGATTTGTTTTTACTAATATTGCTGTGAATTCAATAAGATAATAAATCCTAATTTATAATTAATAATATAATACTACAGATATTTGAAAAAAATAGTAGAGGCATATTATCTTATTTGAAAATGTCTAGAGCTGAATATTCCAAATAACAGTTCAGTGGCTCTCTCGGGATCCTCAATGCTGAGACTGGAAGACATTATTCTATAAGATGTCAGCATTTGACAAAAGATGGTATCAAGTCATCAACCTTCAGTTTTTACATGCTGACTCTTACCATACCTATTGATCTTTGACTTATTAATTAGTTCAGTTTCTACCCTTCTTTTGTATCCATTGCATGATCAGTAGCCTGAAAAGATAAGTGATCTGCTCAAGCCAGTCAAACAAGGTTAATATTAGACCCAGCATTCTGCTCCTCTAAGCACTTTTTGATCACAGAGTAACTAGTGAGCACATGCCCTCTTGAACTCCAGCTTTGACAATACTGAAGCTATTTTGTGCCACTTACACAACTTCTTGGCAATTCATTTCAGAAAACATCACCCTCTTTGTCAGTGGCTCTTGGATCATGCTATGACTTGCTACCTCCTCTCCTCCTAGTTTAAATCTAAATAGGTACTCCCTTTGATAATACAACCCATGATTTCCAGCCACACTAGTGTCTATATTCAGTATTATCTGAGAGTTATGGAAAGGCAGATAGTGGTGGGGAATTCTGATCTGAGGTTTGTTAAGCATTTGTATGTAAATATAGTTAAATTTGAAATCCCCTCATACTGTCATATGGCAATGTTAATTCTTAACTCTAGTATAAGGGACAAACATATTCAAAATAACGGACTAGTTTGTTAATGGACACAATATAAAATTGGGACATGAAATCACAAACAAGACCAAAATTAAACAAATGGGACAACACCAAAATATAAGGCTCTGTGTAGCAAAAGAATCAACAAACAGGTAACCTACACAATGGGAAAACATTTACAAATCATATCTGATAAGGGGTTGATATCCAAAAGAGTTCATTCAAACACCCAAGTAATGCAAAAAGTGCAGGGACTGAATAGACTTGAAAAAAAAGCAAAAAAACAAAAAACTTGTTTAGGTTTTCATGGTAAAGAATTCCTCCCCTCAGGAGTGGTCAAAATTATTCAATTATTTGCCCACCACCAAAGTGCCCACAGCCTCCCCCCATGCTCTCCTGAGCACTCAGTTTTTCCAAAAAAGACACACATGTCTACCATGTGTGAAACATGCAAAAGATGCCTAACATCACTAATCACTAGGGAAATGCAAATCAAAACCACATTGACTACACCTCTCAACTAGCCTGTTTGTTCTTTTTGATAGGCACTCTCACAGATGTGAGGTGGTAGCTCATTGTGCTTCTGGTTTGTATTTCTCTGAAATGATGATGAGCATTTTTTTCATGTGCCGACTGGCCATCTGTGTTCTTTGGAGAAGTGTGTCTGTAACTTAGCTGTTTTCTTTTCCTTGAATTATGTGAGTTCTCTGTAGATATTGGGTATCAGCCCCTTGTTAGATGTACGATGTGAAAATATTTTCTCCCATTGAGTGGGGTATCTTTGTTTTAATGTTTTTTTTTTTTTCCTTGCATAAAAGCATTTTACTTTGATGTCGTCACTACTGTTTCTCATGCCACTGGACCCAAAGACATCAGGAAAACCAGTGTTGTGTGGACTGTTTGGTCCATGTTTTCTTCCACATGGTTATGGTTTCAGGGCTTACACTAAAATATTTATTTCACTTTGAACAGATTTTGCATGTGGTGTCCAGTTTTCCCAGCACCATTTGTTGAAGAGACTTTTCCTGTTGCCACTCTATCTATACTCTTGGCTCCAAACTGGTGAAACCCACACGGAAAACAGAATGGAGGATTCTCAAAATGTCACCTGGTGGGGCCACAGTGTTGGGAGAGGCATAACATGGAGGAAAGAAAAGTTAAAGTCCAAATAGAGAAAAGACCTACAGGAGCTTGCTTGCATCTCTGGAAATGCAGACCCTTTTTCAGGGGCAGTTTCACATTTATTGGGATCCAGTTCAGGGAGGGTGGAGAATTTGTGGAGGCATGTGGTAGGGATGTGTATTGGGGGCGCATAATAGCCTGGCACTAGGGGGAAGGACACAGAGGCCATTGCCTGGGGGGCTCCATTGTTCCCTGCTGAGCAACACATCTTGTCTCTAGTTTCATTCAGCTTTTTGCCAAAGTGGTCTAGCTGGTTATGCCAAGCTGGCCATGTCTGCCTGCTGTTTTCAGCAGATACCAGTTTCCCATATATGTTCCTCATACCAAGACCTTGTTCCTGGTAAGAGGCCCCTGCCTGACTCTGATTTAGTTTGACCAGCAGAAGCTCTAAGCTTGAAGGCAATATCCCAAGAACAAGGAGGGGCTAAGAAATCTTTATAAAAGTATTAAAATTATACTAATTTGAAGAGGTATATGCACTCATGTGTTTATTACATCCCTTTGTACAGTAGCCATGCCTTAGAACATTAACCTATGAGCCCAGGACAGATAAGTGGATTAGGAAGATGTATATAGACATAATGGAAGACTACTTAGCTATTGGAAAATACAAATGTTTGACGTGTGTGACAACATAGAGGGAACTGGACAAGATAATGCTGAGCAAAATGAGGCAGTAAGAGAAAGACCAATACTGATGGTTCCACTTATATACGGGATATAGAGGAAGAAAACAAAGGGTCAGGAACCATACCAGCAACAAATCCTGAGTCTGACTAGAACTGAGCCCATCAGAAGGTGAGAGTAAGAGTGGACAGCTGGCACAGTAAGTGATGCTGGAAAAATGGGAAGAGTGGTAGGTGTGATGACAGACCACTGAACAGATGTGCTCTGGTACCTCTGAATCAGATAGTCTTATAAACTAATATATCAATATTAGAAAAAACAATACCTCTTCTATTGGTGCAGCAGTTTGCAATGCTGCACTGCTAAGCTGTGTGAAGGTGTGGCTGCTTCAATGCGAGTTCGATCCCCACCACGGAGGTGACCCACATGGTGCAGCAGACCTTTCCTGACCCACCCGCTGCTCCCCTCAGCAGTGCACTTTGTCAGTTGGTCTGTTCTGCTCCCCACTCTGTCTGGTGAATCCTCTCACTGCCCCAGCACCTCTGGCCTGTGCCCCATTTCCATGTGCATAAATAAATAAAATAAACAATACCTGTTACAATGACCCTTATCAAAACAGCAGGTATTGGTGAAGATGTAGAGAAAAAGAAACCATTGTCATGGTTGGTGAGAATGTAAGTTGATGTGATATAAACAGAATGAAATTTAAAATTCAAATTCAAAGCAGAACCAACATACGGCAACTGACTTTGGGTGTGTATCTAAAGGAAATGAAACCAGTAATGAACCGAGAATCTGTGCTGCCATGTTTACGTCAGTGCTGCTCACAGTAGCTCGGAGCACGTGCTGTGATAGGGGAATGAATGCATAAAGAAGTGTCCTATTTGATTCCCTATGCCACAATGGGCAGCTATTTAGCAATAAGAGGAAATTGCTACTTTTAGGAACATAGTTGGGCCTAGTGAAGTAGGTCAGATAAAGACAAATAGTCTTTGTTAAAATCATTCCATTAGATAATAGTGTTATCAACTATAGTCACCATGATTTCCATTAGATTCTCAGATTTGACTTAGAGCTGAACATTTGTACCCTTTATCAATTTTATTTCCCCATCACTGGCAACCATTTCTACTGTTTCCAAGTGTGAGCTCACACTTTTACATGTCGTAGAAATGCTGTGTGATCTCACTTTTCTATGGAGTCTAATACTATCTGATTCATGGAAACAGAATGGTGCTACTGCAAGGGGTGGGGCTGGGGAGATGCTGGTCGAAGGGGCAGACGTCCAGTTACAAGGTAAGTTTTGGGGATTTAGGTACTGCCTGATGACTATATTAATAGTATGTTATACCTTTCACTCCTAGTAGAATCTTAATTACCATTTGTGGTGTGTGCATTTATGTGAAGTGCAGTAATCTTATCACAATATAACATGCATCCATTAGCATGTGGCTATGTGGCTTACCTTATACTTATGCAATTTTAAATATTAATTAACCTGGAAAAAAAGTAAAACCAACAGAGAGAGAACAAAGAAGAGTGCAGCCAATAAACATCAGGAGAAAAATGAAATGTTAGTTCAAGGGGGATGAGGTATCAAGGAAATTGTATTATTTTGAAAATGGGAGTTTTACCAGTATGCTTTTTAATTTTGTTCTCCTTGTTGTTTCCTCTTTTTTGACTGATGGGAAAATACCAGTACAGAAAAACCTTGGGTACTCGCTATACTTGAGACACTCTGATCTTATTTACTGCTCCCCTTCCTTTGGAAGGGCAAGGAAAGATTGAAAACCATGGCCAAAGCTACACATGTGTTGTTGTACCCACTGTTTTCTGTATACCTAGAAAGTGTCCAGCTCCCAGTAGGCAGGCAGTGCCTGCTGAATATCAACCAGCATTTGAAGTCACCATGTCTCATCCCTTACCTTAACTCTGGATGGTTGGATTCTGGAACCCATTCCATGCAGGTGTGTCTGCACACAGCAGTTTACTAGCTAGCTTTTGCAAAAAGACAAGAGAGGGCACATTCTCTCACAAAGCTAAGCTCCCTGAGGACCAGAAGTGTGCTTTCCCATTTCTGTATGTGACCTAGGACAATGTCTGGCATGATTTAAGTATTCAATATAATCAAGGATTTGTACATTCCAGAGCCACTTGATTGTGTGAGTTGGATTTACATTTATTATCCTGCCAAATAATTCATCTGATGAATTTAAATTTAAAATCTGTTTTAAGTGCTGATGTTTTACTGATTATAAAATAATATATGCTCATTATAGAAAATGTAGAAAACAGAGAAAAGTTTGAAAGGAGGAAACCTGTTCACCTCTAATCCCAGTGTCTAGAGAAAACCACCTTTGATCAGCTTGGTAAATTTTCTCCCACCCAGCGTTTACCCCAGATCATGGTTCTAGATGTTTTCAACAATCATAGTAACTATATTGTTTGTGCATCTGCAATATATTCTATCTTCCCCAAAATTAATAGCCAATCCCTGAAGAAGGAATTAGTGCTCTGACTTCCATAAATGAGAAAACAAAGGCTGTGAGTACAGCCATATTAATGCCCTTTAATTCACCCCTCTGATTTCAAGTGCCATTAAATCTAATTATCAGGTTGATAAGGGTCTGTTCTGCTTTTAAATGTCTGTCATACATCTTTTAACAATTAAACATTCTCCTTGAAAGCCTTCATTGATTGGAGCCCCTTGAAGATTCTAGGACTTTCTTAGCCTCTGCTCTCTGATCTGCAGCGCCTACTTTGTAAACAGACATTTGCTTCATGGGCCTTTTGTTCTCTTTAACAGTTCTCAATCAAGCTCAGGAAAAATAAAATATTTCTATTCTGTTGTATGTTCACAGAACCTGAAACAAATTCCTGACAAAGTGGAGGTGCAGAGCAAAAATCATCCCATTGGTAAGTTCTTCCATCTCTGAACCCTAAGTCCTTCTGCTACAATTTGGGTTTGCTTACTGTTGCGTAGATTGGCAGTCAGTGTACGGTGATGAGAAATAGGTGAGGATCATACCTTCTGTCTAATCACCTCTAAAGACTTCACGGGGGGAGGGTGGGGGGGGAGTTAAACGACATTTTGAAGGCAGAGGTAGAAGAATGGCCAGTGAGATTGTGACATTTCCTGTATTGTGTGGGAAGTGATGACTATGGTCAGTTCTAAGTAGTGTTTCTCACATGGAAGCCTTGTTAGGCTTGTCTGCTGTAAGTGATCCCTGCTGTGTTAAAAGGGGAAATAAATACCCCCGTTTCATTTTCATATTATTTTTGCTAGAGTAAGGGAATGATTTTTGTGTGTGTGTGTGTGTGTATGATACCCAGCTTTTTAGCAGCCTGCCAAGTTACTATAACCATCGTTTGTTACACTGGCTTTTAAAAATAAAACAAAAAATTCCTATATTCAGTATGTCTGTTCAGAACCTATTTTATTTTTAACATTTAGTCATGCCTCCTTGCTGATCTTTTGTAACTGCTGCTATCTCGGCATTAACTTTGCTATTTATGATTTCTGCATTGCTATCATGACTCTCACATGTTCTTATTTAAGGGTAAAAATATCGTTGACCTGTCCAAAAAAACCTGCTTATTTAAATTGTAATCCCTCTATCATTGTTTCTGCATGTGCCTTCCAACTCTTGGTGACCAAATCCAAGTTCAGGCGGGGGATGCTCCACCCCATCTCTATCCATTGAAGTGAAGCATGTATCCTGTTGTCCCTAAGGTCTTCAGGAGGGCAATAATCAATTCCTGAGAAACACCTATTATTCAACCTCTTGAGCCAGTGAAATCTATTTGCATCATAGGTGAGACTATTGGAACACACTCTTGCCCTATTTTGTAAATTCACTTAGATTGACCAGCTCTGACCCAGTTGATGTGTGACAACCCAGTCTTCTTTGTGAGCAAGGTCTTAGACCAGAGTTCAAAGTTTGGTTTTACTATTGACCAGGTTAGAATTCTCTTCTGTTCTTTTTATCAAAGGAGACATATTGATGTTTTAGTTCTGTTTTGATTCCCCATGTACCCCTCTCCTTCCCCCTTCCCCAAAGGCTTAATATTGTAGCCTCTGGTTTGTCCACAACTATACCATTGTATTATTTTCTTCTCAAGGTTAATGGGATGACTTGTTAAGTTCATCCTCTCCTGATATTGCTTGTTTTCACATGCTTGTGTGTGTGCATTTGTGTGTGTATACATATACACTTTTCCCTTCTTTTGAAGTTCTAGTCACATAGATGAGGCCACTTAAAATGTTCCCAGAGACCATTGCTTGTTTTAAATTTTCTTATGTATATTTTATTTTAGTAAGTTCTGTTGCTATGTGTTTGATGTGAGTGCTCTTTCCATCTCTTTTGCAATATCATCATTATGGATTCTATCCCATGAAATTCATTTCAGAGATGGTTTCCATCTACAAAAGTTTTGTTTTTGTTATACCTTTCCCTTATCTACCTGACTTTTTGAACACATGGAATGCAGTTCTAATACCCATTTTTACTCTTCTGCTAATTCTAACATATGGATATATGACATTTCTTTTGAATACCCTTGTCATTATAGGCTATATTTTCTTGGCTTCTTTGTATATCTAATGTTTTGAGTGGAAGATAGTCATGATGAATTTTAGGTGATCAGTAACCCAATAATAAGAATTTCCACTCTAGTTGGTATGAACCTCTACTAATATCAGCTCTCTGCATGCCTCTGTTTTCTCTAGTTCTGCCATGTGGTTCTTCTCCCACACTCAGCTAAATCATACAAACGCACCAACCAGACATGGCCGCACATGGCCATCATCAAATTTTAACATTAGTTTGTCTTCTCTAGTGAATTTAGAAGACATTTAAAATAGTTTCTGACATTCAGTTATTAGAGTTGTCTTGGATGGTGAGGATAAAGGGTTTAAATGTTACTCCCTTTACTCCACATCACTTGAATTTACTTATTTACTTTAGATGGATAATCTCATGGGATAATAATAAGACTTGGACTTGATCACTGAAGAGGTTCAAGGGTATACTCACATATCAAAGAGACTGCTGTTACTCTAATGAAGGTCTTTTCAGGAACGGAAATAGGGCCCATGAGAGAGATTTCTTGGTAAAAGACGAAGACTGAAACACTGAGCCAGACAAAGTGGACCAAAGGGAGAAAGGGAATATTGATTCTAATATATAGCTAGGTGATTGGTACCAGAACTCTTCCCAACTCAGTCACAGATGAGTTGAGGAGAGGGAGGAGTGGGAATTGGATAGTAGGAGGAAACCTGGGGAATATAGTTAGATGCATGTACAAATTAGAAAAAAAAAAAAACTGAATAGAGCTCAGATAACTTTTCTGAGGAACTGTCCTAGGGGGATATAGAAGATAACAATCATAAAAATTATTGTCTCCACACAGGTAGATGGAGTTCTATATTATAATATTACAACAGGCTGCTTGATCAATAGAACTTGCCATGTCCAGTGGGTCTAGGGACTGTAAGCTCTGCAGCAATGCTGGTAATGTCATTGACTTATCAGCTTTAACCACCACTGCCATAGCAGTGGTGAGCCATTGTATCAGTAAACACCACACTGTCAAATAAACCAGAGTCATGGAACAAGCTATGATGGCAGGATGCTGCTGAGAAGGCAAAACCTGGCCCTTCTATTGATTGATTTTACAGAGTCAATTACTCAGAGCATTGAGAACAGAGAAAAAAGTTTGAAGGAAATGAATGCATGCTTAAGTTATCTAGGCCTTTTGGGGAGATGAGTCTCTGATCTGGGTTAGTTTTATGACCAGTGTTTGAAGAATAAAATCAGCTTCCAAACTTCAAGGTGGTTCCCATCTCATTAGGAAGGCATTCCACTGATCAGTCTCTGGGACTCAAAGTTACTTACCAGTCTATGGCTTCCCATGGGTTTCTGGTCAAGTCTCATGATGTATACTCATAGTTTCAGGGGATTAAGTGTCTTGCTCTTGTTTAACTTGAGAGGAAAGTTGCAGGGTCAGTGGTTTGCATTCCTTAAGTTTAGGTCATTGGTTGACTGGGCAAATGGATCCTGGACTAGAAAGGCCAAATTGCATAGCAAGAATGGCAGCTTAAGCAGCCATTTCAGTCTAGAAACCCCATAGTGGGGAACAGCTGTGACAGCAGTGATGGTGCTAAGGTTTGAGACAATAAGGCAAATGTAGCTCTGAGAACAGGTAGCTATATTTGAGTGGCATTTCTGTGTGACTAACAAACTGTACTGCACAATGAAAGTTTTACTCCTGGTGACAGTTATTGATAACTGCTATAACTCCTTACAGTTCTGTGGTCTAATTAAAGGGTTCACTCCCACCCTCACTTCCATTCCTATCAGGTAAGCACAATGCAGAAAGACTTCTCAGTTCACAAAGCAATGATGACACTTTCTGATGAGGGGCAGCAATAGAGCTAGAAATGCAAAGGAGCCATTCGTGAATGATTCTTTCATAGGGTTGTGGTGCCTGGGCCTCATGAACCTTCTGGGTAAGAAGTTGCCTTTACTGACCATCGTGATGTATCCATGGGCATATGTTAGGACTCTTGGTGAATCTCAGGAATAAGAGTATAAAGCATCTCAATGCTATTTGAGTCACAAACACTGAGAACAAAACAGCTGCATTATCTGTCTAGGGAAAGCTCAGTTATTGAGCTATACATGTTAATGTGTAATTAGTTAATATAGTGAATTAGATGCATCTTGATTGAGGCCTGTCTTGTATGGGCCATTATGTACAAGTTCCATAAGTGATCAACCAAATAATGTATGGGCTCTGCCTGAAAAAAATGCTCATTTCATAGGAGAAACTACATAAGCAAAGAATGTTTACAGCATAATGTTGGAAGGAAATCATGTATTTTTCCTTAATACTGTACGCTGGCATCTCATTAAATTCTTATAATTTAGCTTTAACAAGACACACAATGGGAGAAGTACAAAGTCCCATAGCAAGAAACAATCAATGTGACTCAGGAATACTGTTGCAGGTGAGAGCTGAGCCAGTGGTCGATTGGTAGATAGAATTTTGAACAGCACAGATGAGAAAATGAGAGAATTCCAGGGAGAGGGAAGCATGAGGGGCTGATGCAGAAACTGCAGGCGTTCCACAGCTTGCATGGATTACTAGGCATAGGTAGAGGCACTGCTGAAGCAAGACTGGAAAGGTAGTTGCAGGACATGGTGAGGCAATGGGGCGTCAATGAGCTTTTGTTGTTATTTGTTGGAACAGAGATGATAGAACCTTATTAGCCGGGGGATTATTTCCCCTAGCTCCACACAACTGGACTTACTTAACTTCCTCCCTCAAAACATAACTCTACTCAAGTTCTTGTGTCAGACTAAATAAAAAGCAGGACTATTTAAACAGGGCATATCTACCCCCAAATCCACTGTAGGTTATCCTTGGCCATTCTCCACGACCCAGAGTTCCTGTCAATCCCATTTTATTTCCAAAATATCAGACTGGAAACCTGATTATTCTTAGAACTGCAGTATTGCCTGTGCCTGAATTCCCTCACAGTCTGCTCTGCCCTTGCACCACTGTGGGTAATGTGTTTTCCCCAGTATCTGTGGTATTCTGTTTGCTTTAGGTGACAAGCCTTGTGCCAATTCTCATTTTCTTCTTCCTCTCTTTTTTATCTTATTTAGTAAAGAATCATTCACCTTTGGGGTAGATTTAGAAGTACAAAAATGATGAAATTAATTTGGAAGCAGTGTAGGGGATGGTATGATACCTGGATAAATAGCTGTGGAGGTAATAGAGAAATCCCAGCAGAAGACCACTTCCAGGGGAAGAACAAGGTAGAAAGGGATTGTTAGTAATGCCAGTGGCACAGAAAAATACTCTTGCTGAATTAATCAAAGGAAATGTTCAGAGTGGATTCAGGACGTGGTAGCAAGGTGCAGGAGACGGTGGGGAGAAACTATGTGGCTTGAGACTCCACATTGGGATGAGCAGCAGAGCTACTTAGCTAGGTACCTCACTCAGAAAAATATCAGAGTTACAATGGATCTTGGATTACACTACTCTCTACTTGGGTAAAGTGAAAAATTAGGAGAAGACATGTTGATCTTAGTGGGAAAATTATTAATGATATAGCACGAAGGAATGCAGTAAGTAGCATATATGTTGACATGGGAAACTCAGGTCTTGGTATAACAAGGTCAGTGTGGCAGAAAAGATGTGTAGAAAGAAAATGGTGAAGGGAACAATCTAAAATCAAAATCATGTTTTTCAACATAAATTTTCTAGAAAGAGCTAGAAGAATTGTTGGGATCAGTGACAGTGGGCAAGGATGGCTGACAATATGGTGAGGGAACACAGAATAAGCATGTAATCTGAGAAGAAGCAGGGGATTAGCTAAGCAAATGCAATTTCATTGTAAGTCATGTGTTTTTCTCCTTTACTCACTAGAATACTGCTTCTAAGTCCTTTGTATATGGAAATACTGTAGCTATGGTTGACTGCCTTCCCTATACTCCAAATATTCTGATTATGTTAGACAAAATTACCATTTAGTAAACCCAAAATGGCCAAACTGAAATTGAAATTGTTTCAGGTTCAAACTAGTAATAGAGTGAGTTTCCAGTGGAGATACACAGAGCAGACACTCACTAGGCAAATCAGTAACCTTAATTCTCAAATTCCAGCCCTGACGATTGGGCTGGGCTGCCTGCGAAGTCTAAGAATTTATTTTACATGAGAGGAGAAAGCCTTAGCTCAAGTGTATCTAACTGTTTGCTCCTCAGCCCTCAAGTAGTCAGGGTCCTAGCACTGTGTGTAAAGAGTGGTGAGGTCCACACAGGGTAGGTAACTGCCATCCAGCATCTCTTTGGCCATCTCTGGGCAAGTTGTTATATAGAAGCAAAGGAAAATTCTCTTTAGAAGTAAAGGGAAATCAAAGACACCAGCCTGAGGCCTGCTGCTCATGATAGTTGACTGATCTGTGGTGACCTCATTCCCAGGCAGTTTCTGATACCCAAACAGTACCTGTCAGGAAGACGCTACAGCTCATGTCTGCAAAACAGACACCAACCAACATCGCCGGTACTCCCACAGACACCATGACACTACTTCCTAATGCAGGTAGAATTTATATCAGGTTGGACAAGTAAGCATATTTCCTCTTTGCTTTGGTCCAAGATACTTGTTCAGTATTCTTTTTTTCTCAAAAAAAGATTTATTTATTTATTTGTACAGAACTGGGGTACAGGCCAGAGATGCGGAGGGTGAGAGGCTTCACCAGAGACAGAGCGGGAAGCAGAACAGGCAGATCAACGAAGTACACTGCTGAGGGGAGCAGTGGGCGGGTCAGGAGAGGTCTGCCTCGCCATGTGGTCACCTCCGGGGCAGGCCGGGATAGAATTCATGCGGAAGTGGCTTTAGCTTCTTAGCGCAGTGCTTTAACCCGCTGCGCCACCAGGGAGGGCCACTTGTTCAGTATTCTTAACTAAGTAATTCTGTTCCTTTCTTTTCTACCTTCTCCAGAATACCCTGCCCTTCCCTCACTTTCTTTTAAGCTGACCTTGTTGAATTTTTATAACCCAATACCAAACAGATTTCCTTTTAGCAAACTTCCATGAGAGGAAAGAAAATTTAAATGTCCAGCTCAAAACAACTGAATATTCACTATCTGCCAGACACCAAGTTGGCTTCATAATGGTTAGGAATGATGACTTGCCTTTACACACCAGATGAGGACACATTTTGTGGAGTTCTGTGCACACAAGAGTGGTAATGCTAGAAAAGTTTTCTATAAAGGATTATACTAAACTGTGGCTGAAACACTAGGGAAATGAAATCTTTGTGGTAAACTGTATTTATCATGTAAAGTTTGGAAAGATTCTGATCTGCTTATTGAAGGACTTTGTCATTCTTCTTGCTTCTTTTGTCTGATTGGCCACTAGATGATGTCTTCAGAAATAAATGGAAATTTTCCAAATTACAGTACTTTAAAAAATTGCTGGGTATTTTTATAGCAAAACTGACAAAACATGAGTCCATTGTGTAAGCACTGATTCTCTGAGCAAATGTCTGGGCTGGGGGATTTGGGCTTCAAGGGCTGAGAGGCGAATTGTTTTCAATGACATTGCCCTAAATTTAAACACGCCTACTGTGATGTGTTTCTGTGGAGGAGAGAAAGTGCAGTACTTTATTTCTAGCTAGTTATCTGGAAGAAAAGGCAGGATTTCTATGGAGGAGATAATGTCTTCTCTGTACATTATAAAGAATGAAGATTTAAGCAGTTTAGCTACACTGCTCTTGTGAGGACAAAAGGAGAGTAGACAGCTGGGAAAGAATGGTGGTCCTCATCTCTTGCCGTTCCTCCCTCTGACTCACTCATTCCTCTAAAATACACACCTATGTGTCACCAGGACCTTACAAACATTCTTTCAGCCAGATAGTAGATTTTGGTGCCTTTTGTGGGAAGTCAGATATGCAGTGTTCATTATTATTAGCAGAAGCGATTGAATCTAATCCACACAGAGCAATCCGGAGGGTAATTGGCTGAGGGTAATTGGCAGCAGCTGGTCCCTGGGCTCAGCCACTATGGTGACACTATTTTTTACTCCACCTTGTCGTGACAGTGTGGTCACACTCGGAGGCCTTCTCAAGTGGAATTGAAAGTTAATTCTTTTTCCTCAATATTATTTCCTGTTTCCTTCTGACTCTTAACTACCTTATAAGAGAAAGGTAGGGAAAGGGGGAGCTAGAGACATTGAGGCTTTAATCAGGGAGGAGAGAACTGAGGAAGGGATGGATGGTCACCCCTGAAACAACATTCTCTACCACATTAGTGCAGGTGCTGAAACCCTAATCAAGTGGAAACAATAGACCGTATTAGGGTCTTCAAAGGGACAGATTTCTGAAATAGATTTCTTTGTAGAAGGGAAGATCTGAGTAATCAAATCTATTTCTCAATGAAGACACTTGTTTAAAGCAAGAAAGTGACTTCCTCCCTCAACATCTCCTTATTGAAGGTACAGAAACGAGCAAATTGTAGAATCTGTTACAGCAAAAGGTAGCTTCTGCCAAATTAAATGTAGCTGTATAATGAGCAGATGACCGCAGACGGGGGCAGCTACATTAGCTCCATTCAGCTTGTGCCATCTCCATCAAGCAATAGCAACCTGGCAAAGTCTCAGATGATGCTCTCCTCTGGCACACATCCCTCTAGAACCTCTAGATGTGCCATCTCTGCAAAAAGTTCTGTAGTCATTTTCAGAGCTGTATTTTAATCTTAAAACAGGCTTTTTTTTTTTTTAAAGATGGTCATGTACTTTTAAGAATCTCAGGTTTTTCTTTTGTATTTTTTCCCCAAAGTATAACAGAGTGAGTAAGGTAGGAAGCATGTGTGTGCTGGCGATGGGGGAGGCAGTAACAGGGAAGGGAGTCCCAGGCCTCCCTAATGGTGCATGGATTAAAAAGAAAGTGCTATCACTGATTGCTAGCAACTGCAGTATGAGTGGGCCAGGGAGCCTTCTCACGTGGCACAGCAGACCTCTCCTGTCTTGCCTGCTGCTACCCTCAACAGTGTATTTCAGTAGATTTGCCCATTCTAATCCCCACTCTGTCTGTGGTGATTCCTTTCACACGCACACCCTACCCCAAAGCCTCTAGCTTACGTTCCACTTCATGTGTTATTAATTTTTTACAAAGGTGGTCCTTTTCTTGGTTTATTGGGTACTGATGGTGATTGGTTACTCAATCCTAAATGGGGTGGCTCATGAGGAAGATTAATAAAAAACAGTGCTAACAGGAATAGAGAACATTTCTAGTCTATACAAAGATGAGCAAACCAGGAAGCCAAACCAGTTAGGCACCTATCTAGTCTTGCCTTTTGCTCATAGCAGAGTTACTACAAGACCAGCAGTCTATTCTCTTCCAGGACAATGATTTTAAAAACTATTAGTGTAATATTCTGGCTAGGGAATATAAGACACCTGAGAGCTGGCTTTACTACTGTGAGTGAATCAATCTCAGATAAAACCCCAAGTTTCTCTAAGTCTGAAAGTCATAAGGGCTATTTTAGTGATCTCTTGGTTCTGTTGTGGTGACTGGATGCCAAGTGAGTGAAAGCTTTTTTGAAGAATTTTACATGTTGGATGGCTATTAGAGTTTTTTCGCCTCAACTGAACATTTCAGTCATTTGTTTTAGGGGTTGGGGGATGGTGTTTGGACTCTTGAAACAGAATCATTGACAACATATGTAAGAAGCACTAATGCTGAAAATGGGTCCTGATGAGTATTTTAAGGTGTATGTGAATGTCTCAAGCCAGACTTGCTAAACTATAAAGATGAGCATTTAGAGCAGAGTATGTCATGAAAATGAAAAATATAAAAGTGCTGGATGAGGGGAACACAGGTCCCCCTTTTCAGGCAAGATGGGCTGAGCAGTCTCAGGCCTGTGGGTTTCCTTGAAGCTGTGTCTCTTAATGGCCATTGCCACAGCAGAAGCCAGCTGCAAGCACAGACACCAGCGTGTTCCAGATGTGGAGTGCTACACAGATGTGCCGGAGGGCAAGTTTGAAGAGCTCGGGAAAGGGACGCAGCAAAGATATTTCAAAAACTTTTAATCTACTCATTTTCATCTCAAGCATTCCAAAATGCAGGGCTCTTTCCTGCATATAGTCAAAATCCTAGAATTGATTTTAATTCCCATCTCTTAAGTCAGTAGGGAAATACCCAATTTAAGTAAATGCTCAACCAGTATGATCACGTGACTAAATGAGCAAAGAAAAAAAGGAGGGGAAGGACATTTTCCAGCTAACAGCTGTTATACCTTTTGCAGCAACTATCTTGCATGAAAATCTTGGAATATTGCTATTTGTTTATATTTACACAAACAGCAGGCCACTCCATCTATGAAATGCTTTGGTGATGAATTATAAACAGGCTGAGAATGAAAAGGCCAGTGCAACTCTTCTGTGGCTGTCAGGTAACAGAAAACACTACCAAACATCCACCCTTGTGCAAAGGCTCAATTTTGGAAGATTATTTCATTGGAGGAGATGAACAATGTTAGAAACAAAGGCAGAGAAACAGTGGCGTGAGGAGGAATACTTCAGAAACAAATGGAGTCAGGAAAACAACAGGACAGTGTTTTTCTCCTAAATGTAAACAGTAGCACCTGAATTTGGACAGAAAACAGAAAAGACAGCACACAGGAAGTCGGCATCTGTCCTGCTATCCTGATACATTCGCTGTAAGCAGCAGCAGCTACATGCCATAAGATCTAATTACCAAGAATTGCCTTTCCTGCCCCACAGCAATCATTTTGATGACAGGCTTCTCTGCACTGTAAAACAAAATGGGAACCTTGCTGTATAAACTGCCTTGGCGCTTCCCTTCCTTCCTTCCTCTGCTAGCAGCCTCCCCATCTCATTTATTTTCCACACATTAATGGTAGCAGTCACCTTGAGCTGGTGATGCAGAGTAATTTTCACAGAAACCTTGATCAGAAACCATAAATCAGCCTGATGTGCTTTTATGGTCTAATAACATTCTGGGTGCTCCTACAGGCCTGTATGTAAAACTGCACTGCAGTCAGGCCTCTGCGTGTTCTTTTCCTTTTCAGTGAGGGACACGCACTTGCGCCCCTGGGCTCTCCACCCACCCCTGCCCTAGGGCGTGCGTGCACACACACACACCCACACCTATGCACCTCAGTCTCTCTCTCTCTCTCACTCACACATAAGCCTGAGCACCTCAGACTCATGGACACCGTTCACGCCTCACGGAAACCACATTGGAATAACATCACATACGCCTCGTCATGGTGGTCGGGGAGGCCGATTCTTCTGGAAGGTAAAATGATGCTTCCATAGCATTCTTAGTTGTGTGTCTTAACAAGTGGACTGTCTGACCAAAAAATAAAAGGGCTATTGGTTCTGTTAAATGATTCACTTTTTTTTTTTTTCTTGTTAGGATGCTGAGCCCAGCAAGACGACTGTCCGTTCTTCAAGGCTACATTGTGGCTTGGCAGACTTGAATTTGAATCGTATCTGACCCTCTGTACCAAGGCCTGTGGTCTTCAGTGCTACTGACTGCTGCCCTGATGGCTTTGTGCTCCCCTGACCCCTTAAGAATTTGAAATGATAGGGAGTGACACAAGATTAGCAGAGGTTGCAGGAAGTAGATGGCTGGGTTGGAGGGGAAGGAAAGGCCATTTGGATGGATATGACAGATAAGCAGTGAAAGGGAAGGTGGGCTGGCAGCTTACAGGGTTCTGTGGAGGCTGCATTGCAGACCCATTGTCTGGAGTGGTAGAGATGTTGGGGGCAGCCACTAAGCCCTAGTCTGAGTGGACTTGTGTGGGGTGGAGGTAAAATCAGCACAGGCACCTGAGTTCATGGGATTAACCATCCACCCCGTTTCAATAATCTGATCCATTCCACACATTTCAGCTCAGGAAATAATGGTGGTCCAACTGATACCTCACTCACTACTTGAGAGCCAGCCACCCAGACATCCCTGCCCTGTGCCAGTCTAGAGCACATAGCCTTTTTTGGCTCTGAATGAAAAACCACTCACAGCCCTGTTTTCCACAGAATGGAAATATCTGCAACCAAAGTCAGTGTCACCGCTTCACTGCCACTGGGTGAATTAGTGCAGAAATTAACAAAGACTATTTGACTCAATCTCAGAATGTTTAGCTTTGCTTTGGAAGTAGAGAAAGCTGGCAACCATTCTGATTTTTCACTGCTAATGCATTGCGTGATAATTACTCCCCAGTAGACCTCTATAAATTCCAACATTCTTAACTGGTGCTTCATGAATATACCAAGGGGGAAAAAGTACCCCAGGACATTAATCAAATTTGCCAAGATAGTACTCCATGCTTAGTTAAAAGATACATCTCCAGTTATTTGTACATGTATTTTTATATATCTATTTTCATGACTTATGCAGACTTACACATTCATCTGGAATATACAGCACACATTGCTAGGGACACCCCAAATGACATTGTAGGAATAGTAACTACAGACCACGGATCTAGCCTTTATCTACAGGTTCTTGGTTTTCAACTGTAAATTATGACATCTAATTTCTTTTCTTCACCTCTCACGTAATCGTGCTCAGGTTAAGCAGTTGCCGCAGACTTTGTAAAAATCATTTCCTGTAGAGTTAAAAAAGTTTTTCACTACCAATATCTCAGGGAGCTGCAACCAGTCCTGTACCCTGCATCTTCCATAAAAAGCTCCTTGTTGAATTTTCAAAAATTGACAGGCAATTTCTCCTTTTGCAATAGCCTGGGCTTTTCAGGACTGCAGTAGCAAAGGCTAAGTGTGAAAAGGAAATAGGGGTGAGCAAAAGCCCTTTCTCTCCACAGTGTCCGCTGCCCTTCGATTCACAGACCAGCATTTGTTGTCTGTTTAGGAGCTATTTCTAAGCCCTCCTAGCTGGAGGCAATGTACACCAGACCAGTGGGGTGGGAGCAATAAAGAAGAAATGCAGTAAAGAACAAATTCTTTTCAGATTAGCTGATTGGCAGTTGTGAATAATGCAGCTCTAGCACTAAAGCAAGAAAGAGCAGCTTCAACCTTGGCACTCATTATTTTGCTGTAAGCCTTTTTTGCCAGGAACATTTTTCTCTTTCAAGTCTTAAAACTATGTTAACTCCTTGCAAGCTGGTCATTTGTCCAAAGGGCAAACTCCAAAGACCTTTTTGCTGAATCACTAAGTTGTGGTTGTGACAGGCAGGCATAGAAATGGCATTCTTACTCTTCTACCCAGGTCTTGAATTATGATGAAAAACATTAACCCTGTGAGTGAATCGAACACCATCCTTTCTGTAATGGATTCAATAGGCATTTTGAAAATAAAGGTATTAGGCACATGGGAGGTTTGCATAGATGTGTGGCAATGTAAAGAACTGAAACTAATGGTGGATGAGAAGATAGCAAATGGCATGTCGAACTTCTGGAGAAGTCTCTTGGGGACCATTAGAGTGCTGTCAATCTGAGTGGTCCCCTGACCTAGATCTGAAAGTAAATCATCAGATCAGTTATAGGCTGGGCTAATTTCAAATTGCTTTAAAATAAACAAAATAGCCATTCTTAATTATTCCTATGATGTAATAATATATTGGTGTTGGCCCTCCCTGGTGGCGCAGCGGGTTAAAGCACTGCACTGAGAAGCTAAAGCCACTTCTGCATGAGTTCGATCCCTGCCTGCCCCGGAGGAGACCACATGGCATGGCAGACCTCTCCTGACCCGCCCGCTGCTCCCCTCAGCAGTGTACTTCGTCGATCTGCCTGTTCTGCTCCCCACTCTGTCTCTGGTGAAGACTCTCACTGCCCCTGAGCCTCTGGCCTGTACCCCAGTTCTGTATGTACAAATAAATAAATCTTTAAAAAAATAATAATACATTGGTGTTAAAAGATGACATTGAGAGACAGGGCTTGGATTTTTAAAAATCATTTGACTTGTCATATATTTCCATTGATTTTTTTATTAAAATATTTTTAACCAAATTGTTTATCTTTTAGAGCCAATGATTACATTATAATTTTAAAATATTGCTGCTGTTTTTCTTATTATAAAATCAATACATGTTTTAATAAGATACTAAATGGCTAAATATGTAATTTGTCCAAAAGAAAATTTGATCTGTCATACCCTGTGATTGTTTGAAATAATTGATTACCTAGTTGCGGCGCTACTAGTGATGGTATCTGGGGGAAGAATTGATGTTCCCTTTTTGATAAAACCTTTTCCATTGCATTTTTTGGCATTTTAGATTGTGACCCTTTATGAACAAGAATCCTAATTCAGTTATCTTCACACTCACTTTACCCTTGTGTAAAGCCTAACTCATGTAGTAACCAAAATGCATGTTCTGAATATATACATTAAGTGAGAGAGTACAGGTCACTAGTAGCCAGAAGAATACAATTGTTTTTGTCTAACAAAAACAATTTGGGAGAAATATTAATCTTTTGCAAAACAATTTGCATATATTTTGATCAAGTTATGGCATGCTGAGGTTGCTAGGAGTTTCTGTGAATTAATATGCAAATTCCAAAGAAGACTATATAGTAATTATTTAACTTGCAGCTAAAATCTAAAATTTTATGATGCTCAGTAGATTATTGAATGCTCACTATATAACTTAACGACATATTCAAATTTGCTATAAAGATATCCATGTGAGTCTTTAACCATTCACATAGGTGCTCACATAGAAAAGCTACAGGTCATGCAGCTATTGGCATAGAAACACTAGGCAGAAGTATTTAGTTTTTGAGGTTCAGTAGTGGCTTAGTCTCTTGAGATTCATAGACTCTTACTCCCATCTCCTGGATAAACTCACCATTCAAAGTACTAAACTCTACCCCCACTTTTCTCTCTATACCTTGGCAGTAGTAATTATCCTTTTCTTCCACAAGCAAAATTATGCTCCTGACTTTTCTTGATGACATTCTACCCATTTTGGGACAACCATTTTAAGTATCACCTCCCTTAGGATGCTATTTCCACTTCATCAGCTGAGCACCTTCCCTCCTATGAGCTGTAAAAACTCATGACAGGGCCCTCCTTGATGGCACAGTGGGCTAAAAGCACAACACTATGAAGCTAAAGCCACTTCAGCATGAGTTTGATCCCTACCCCAGAGGTAATCCACATGGCGTGGCAGACCTCTCCTGACTCACCCACTGCTCCCCTCAGCAGTGTACTTTGTAATCTGCCTGCTCTGCTTCCCACTCTGTCTCTGGTGAATCCTCACACTACTCCTACACCTCTGGTTTGTACCCCAGTTCTATATGCATTTAAAAAAAAAAAAACACCTCATGACACATTCACAGCTACATGTGTGGCCCCGTGGTGCTGTTTGGTAGGTGCTCGTCAGTGTTACTTTGAGCATATTTGTGGAGAAATGCATACAGGGAAGTGATTCTTCCTAGATCCACTGATGTCCATGTTTTGTGTTTCTGGCCATTTCTGAAACCTAAACTTTTGCCTTTTTTAGTTTACATTCATTCATTTTTTCCTCTTAACCTTTCTGAAGATACACTCTTTTGTTCATCTTCATTTATTCTGGCACATATAGCACAGAGTATTGTATGCAGCACTGGTTCAATAACAATTTCAATTAAAATAAACTGAATGTAGTCTACATAGAAGGTATAGGGTGGGATGAAGATGCTATCAGTTCCTCATTTATAAATTAGTTACCAAAGTCCCACTAAGGAGATCGGATGATTAAGTGTCCAGGAAAACAGCCTAAGTGGTTTCTACCCTCTAAAATTTATTAAGAAGGAGCTAATTATTTGAGGCAATTGTAAAGCCATGCCAATATCAAGATACTGAGGACTAAGTCTTTCATGGGTGTTCATACAACAACATGTACTTGAAACATTTCTAATTTATTCTCTTTTTCTTCCCAGACTTTTGACAGATGCTTCAGGCTTGTGGGAAACAGAAGTGGAAGAGAATTACGAAACAAGTAAAAGAAAAATAAAGGAAACAATAAAAGGCAGATAAGTGAGGGGAATCATCCTGGAGACACTTTCATGCATTAAGCGTGTACTTGAAGGGAGAAGGGAGGGAGCCCCACGTCCTGAGAGGCAAGCCTTCTAGCCAAATTCTTGGAAAGCACCCTTGAAGAAAGCTCTTCTAGAATGCAGCAAGAACAGGCAGGCAGAGCAGCCACTGCACTGTGATTTTACATCCTCAGGGTCAATATTTTCATCAGTTGCCAATAACAACTTAGAGCTGTGCAGTCTATGGCCCATGAAGAGTTGACGAGAAATTAAAAAGCACTGTTCCCTTCTAGCTGACAAACAATTCTATCTGTCCAATTCCATCTGAAAAATAATTCTCCTCATTTCTCTGATGAGTACCATCTTTTATGTGTGATTTTTGTGTGGATTAATTTCCACAGCAGCCTCAGCAAATGTAGCCCCTTACCTAATATCATGCTCATAGTGAGTGTCAAGTAAATACCTGACGAAAAGAAATGAGTGAATGAAGAGGAGACGCACCAGCCCACTGAAAAGGGTTATCAATATATTGGCCAGCTCTCTACTCTCTAGGTTGCAGGATAAAGGAATCCACTGCTCTTTTGTATTTCACCACAAAGTCATTATTATCCCGGGCAAGTGGCCATTTCTCAGGAGGAATCCAACCACGTTTTAATAGTTCCGGCGGTTCAAAGTGGAATGGGTTTATTTCAAGGGGCTCAAGAAAACCTCATTTTGAAGGCTCTAATAAAAAGTAAGAGCGATAAAGAACACTGTTTTTCAAGATAAGGAAAATTCTGTCTTTCAAGAGAGACATCCTAATTTCTTATAATTATAAGAAAAATGTTGCTGCCTTAAGTGCTCTTATTCATGTGTACAGCCAAAGGGATTTTCTGCATAAAGGAATAATTAGGTTCTATCCCTTCCTATGAAAAAAAAAAAAAAAGAAATCGGCAATCTCTTTTATCTTTGTCCCTCCCCACCCCCTCACTCTTTGACCTCTACTCTGCTGAATCCTTTATAGGTCATGGAAGGAAGATTTAGAAGGCTTTTTTCCCTCCAAATCCTTTGGCGCTGGCAGTGTTTGCTGTACTGAATTTGGAAAAGGCTAATTTGGGAGTTCCGCTCATGTTGGGCTGTAAACTGATCAGATTTCATTTTATGTGTGAAGATCATTTTCAGTCTGTGGATTTAAACATTTTACTTGCCTGAAATATATTCTACATCATGCACACAGGGCTTTTCCTAAGGAAAGCTTTTTAAGGACTTAGTTTTAGAGACAAAGGACATTCTGGGAAGGTTCACCCTGTATTCCCATGATAAAGGGGTAAGGCTCTAAATAGGGGTGGGGGGCCACCCAGCAGTATTGGGAGGGCAAGCAGATCATATCTGCCCAGACTGCATCATTTTAAAAGAAGGTGGCCAGGGAAGAGAAAGAACAATTAGAACTTTTCATTGACCTGATTTCGTGTGCTCCATAATTCTCAGTTGCCTAGATGAGTGTAGTGAGAAGGAAGATGTACAGCTGTAATGCCATTAACTCCAACCAAAATGTCAGCAAAGTAGAAAAGAGGACTGTTCCTAGCTGCAGTGAATGCTAATACTGTTCCAACCTTATGAGAGATCAGAATTTGTTAAACTTTGAAATGGAATGTAATCATTGGCTGCAAAATAGAACAGTCCATGATAAATACGGTCAGGAAAAGTCTGAATTAGATTTTTCTAACACAAAATGTAGGGCTTTCTTAAAATAATGATGGCAACAGCCACCAGTTACTGAGTGCTTGCTCTATGGCAGACCTGTCATTGGGTGTTTAAGAAGAGTATCACTATCCAGTAGTCCTGGGAAGGAGACAAACTGAGGTAAAGCAACTGACAGGCTAAAATCAGACAGTGATGATCAGAACTCATTTCTAAGTGGCTTTATGCCAATGTGACATCCAACCATGCACTGAAAGAAAACCAGGTTTGATTTCTGTCATTTTATATATGAATGTGCTAGCTATGGATATATAGGTAGGGAGAAACAGTTATATTATGGGTTGGTGGCTCTTTGAAATAATAACTTCCTGGGCCCTCCCTGGTGGTGCAATGGGTTAGGATGCAGCACTGCCGGCTGGCCACAGCCACTTCAGTGCGAGTTCTATCCCCCGCCCCAGAGGTGATCCACATGGCGCGGCACCCCTCAGCAGTGTACTTTGTCGATCTGCCTGTTCTGCTCCCCACTCTGTCTCTGCTGAAGCCCCCTCTCTTTGATTGATTGATTTTTTTAGTTAGTGATTCTTTTTTTTTCTCCTCTTTTCAACAGTTTATTTTTCCATCATTTTGTGCGTTTTGCCATCTCAATTGTAATCCCCTTGGGCTTCCCATCACCAAATCACCCATGCGCCATCACCAAAGTCTTTGATTTATTTTTTAAGGATTTATTGATTTATGCATACAAGAACTGGGGCACAGGCCAGAGGTGCACAGGTTAAGAGGATTCACCAGAGTTTGAGTGGGGAACAGAACAGGCAGATTGACTGAAATACACTGCTGAAGGGAGGGAGCAGCAGGCAAGACAGAAGAGGTCTGCTGCACCATAGGGTTAGCCTCCCTAGCTGGGGAGTAAACTTTAGCTGCAGAGAGGGGTTAAAGTGCTGCACTTTAACCCCTTGTGCCACCAGGGAGAACCCTGTCTTTGTGATTTTAATGTCAACTTATTAACATTAATATTTTCTCATGGGATATATGATAGAATGTATGATAGATATGCTACAACCTATGAATAGATTCCACCTGGCACTCTGGCAGGAAAGGGCCATACCTGAAGAGCTACCAGTTCTACCCAGAGTCATAAAGCCCTTAGTCCTATGGTCCATACCTCTCATGCCAGGGCACTGGCCCTCTGAGCCCTGACTGCCTGGATTTGAATCCCAGCTCTTTCACTTACTCTCTGTATAATATTAGGAAAGTTATTTAAATTAATGCCTTATTTTTTTTAATAAAATTAAATTTTACAATAATTATTGTCATAGAATATGATCATTAAATTAGTCTATGGATTTAAGGCTCTTGAACCCAGCACAAACGAATGGTATTTAAGAAGTGATGTTGATGATCATCCAATGATTGTAGATTAGGCTAGTTTTAAGCAACATTGACCCATTATGCTAAGATCTCTATAACAACAACATGGAAGCATTGAATAGTGACTCATGGCTACTATTTCTGACATGGCTAAGCATTATTATTTATCTTCTTTTAAGTCTTGATTCATTTTAAAATGACAACTGATTTGTGTCTATGTGGTTTTAGGGATTTTTTAGAGGAATTTTGGATTCTCTATGGCAAACAGAGGAGAGGTGGCTATGAGTTGGGAGGTGAGAGAAAAGGGATGATAGATTATCTCAAGAAAACCTACACCTCCCACCCTTGGAGATGTCTAGTAAAGGTAAGAACCACTCTCTGGGTTTGGCTACTTATCAACACTAGACTTGTGTGAGTAAATTATAGTTCACAGTCTTCACTGATGTTCAGTGTTATTCTCTTTTTTGGTGGTTCTCCAGTTTTCTGAATTGTCTAACCCCACCTTCTCTTATATACGTCAGAAAACTAGAATCTAATTTGCTTTTTCTTTTCCTGTCACCTGCCACCTGCCACCTCTACTCAACAGTCATGCCTTCTCCTCTCCTAAGGCTTATCTCAATAGCCTCTGCTGTCACTGTACAACAGGGGCCTCATTACTTCCCTTCTGGGTATTGTGATAACCCCCACTCTGGTGTTGCTCTACTCCAAAGGCTATTTCAAGGCAAACTACTTCTTACTGTTTGACACCCATTACTTAACATCATTCAGTGGCAGGACTTCTACATATGACTCTTTCCTACTAATTTTTAATCACTGGATCTACTCTGGCTCCTTCCTCCCTCTCTCCCACAATTCTTCAACCTGAACCAAAAGCCAACCAATTGTGTCAGCATCCTGATGAATTCTCAAATGTGTCACTACCTTTTCTGCTTCCATCTTGAATACCCTCCAGGCACCTCCATTTCCACTCAAGTGGTCACCTTGCTAACTCCTCGTAACCATCCTTCATACTCCAGCAGATTAGCCCATTTTTTTAAGGCTTATTTATTTATGCTTACAGAACTGGGGTACAGGCCAGAGGTGCGGTGGGTGAGAGGATTCACCAGTGACAGAGTGGGGAGTAGAATGGGCAGATTGACAAAGTACACTGCTAAGGGGAGCAGTGGGTGGGTCAAGAGAGGTCTGTTAGGCCATGTGGGTCAGCTCCCTGGCAGGGATCGAACTCATGCTGCAGTGGCTTTGGAGAGCTTCATAATGCAGTGCTTTAACATGTTGCACCACCCAGTAGGTTCATGCTTTAAGAGTTCCCTGAGTCCCTCATCCTCTACTGTCCCTCATCCTCTACTGTCCCTCATCCTCTACTGTCCCTCATCCTCTACTGTCCCTCATCCTCTACTGTCCCTCATCCTCTACTTTCATATGTCTACAAAATCTAGAACTATCAGTCCATACAGTAATAATTTGACTATCATTCTAGAATGCAAACTTAGATATTAGATATTTCCTCTCTGTATTCCTAGGACCAAGAGCAGTGACTTTCTAAGTGTTCAGTGTCAGTAGACTAAAATCCATAGCAACAAAAGCATCATTTTCTAGAGTCTTTTTGCAAGTAAGACATGATGTAGCTGATGCAAATGATTACATTGCAATAAATTAATGTCTTCAGGTCACAAGTATAGAATGTCTAATGTGTCCACATACAAATACAAACATGTAAGTTTGTTAATATCTCCCATGAGGAAACCATAGTGCTTAAGCTATAATTTTATATTTTTAAAGAACTTTCTAGTTTTTGAAATGCTGTCACATGAATTATCTTTGAAGTTCATGACAACTGTGAGGTAAATAACACAGGTATTATTATCCTTATTTTACAAATGAGAAAACTGAAGCTCAAAAAGAGAACTGGCATACATAAAATCACTCACACAGAAGTAAGGTAATATGAAACCCACTTTAGGACTGTAAAAATATAAACATTTAAGCCTTTCCTACATGCCATTGTTATTCCACTGTATCATACTGCTCTCACATTACTTACAATCATGCTGGGAAGACATAAAGTAAAATGTATTAATTTACAGAACAGTGCCAGGAACGTTATGTGCATGTTCTCACTCCATCCTCAAAATAGCCCTGGCAAATAGGAATTAGTAATCCATTTTACAGATACTGAGAATGAAGTTCAGAAAGTCATTTGCCAAAAGTCACATGTTATTAAAGTCAAATTTTAAATTGAGATTTGTCTAATTCCAAAATTAAAATATGCTTACTTCAAAAGGGAAATATCTAGCAGACCAAGGGAGTATGATGGCTGAGTTTAATCAGGAATTTATCCACACCTTATGAATCTCATTTGGCTTATGGAATGGACTAAGAGGTTTTGGGAAAACATTCAACATAGCTTTATTTCAGGAGATAAATAAATGGATTATAAAGACCTCCAGTCACTAGTCAGTGCTAAAGCTATAGTATTTAGTCTTCTACACACAAAGGGTTTGGCAAGCCAAGTAAAGGCTTAGAGACTTTCTTGATATCAACCAAGGGACATCAGAGTTTAGAACAGAGTTACCACCCCAGAAGGGAAGTGGATGGGAAGCAGGAGCTAGAAGAGAAGCCAAGTCGTACATCCCTGGCTCTGGAAGATAGTGAAGGAATTCTCTCAGAAAGGTTCCTCTTTCGGTAGACATCCCTTCAACTCTCTGGCACCTTATTCTCCATTCTCATGTCCTCATCACAATCTCTATGTGGATAACCACACCACATGACTTAGTTCAGAAATGTCTCCTGAGTTCCCAACACATGTAACCATGGCATGATGGATAGTTCCCTGTGAATGTTTGTAGAACTCATACTAAATACACCCAAACTTGAAATTAACCATCTACTACTTTCTGGAAAAGTCAACTTTTCACATTAGCTCTAATTCACTAAAATGTAGCAGCATTTAACCACTTGCCAGAAACCTGAGCAATATCCTCTACACTCCTTCTTATCACATTCCTCCTGTCCCTACCTAACCAACCCCTGAATCTCAGCATTCAGTCACCTTAACCATTTCCGAAGCTATCCCATCCCCTCTGCAATCTCAGAGTAGATTTTTGATGCCTCTAAACCAGATCTCCTTCAGCTCGATTTATCTCCATGCCATGCTCAATGGTGAATGCGAGTTAATTTTAATATGCCTATATGGTCATGACATTCCTGGGCTCAAAAGACTTCCATTTAATTGCTGTTACCGTAAGAATGAAATTCTTTTATATAGAATCAAGAAGCTCCCTGACTTGGCCTCAGCCAACTTTTCTAATTTCAGAGCTACTTCAAAGCTTACTTCCCTGTCACAGAGGGTTTACACACCTACATGCTCCTGTGAAACATTTTGAAATTCCTTAAAGTTTTCCCTCCCCATCCTTCTCCCCCAAAAATTGTCTTGACAAGGTTCTTTTGTATTACTATGACATACATTGTCATTTACCTCTAACGTGGCATTTACCATATTTATTGAAACTGTTTACATTTTTGTAAGCTCATTAAAAGAAGGAATGGGGCCCTCCCTGGTGGCGCAGCGGGTTAAAGCACAGCACTGAGAAGCTAAAGCCACTTCCGCATGAGTTCGATTCCTGCCTGCCCCGGAGGTGACCACATGGTGTGGCAGACCTCTCCTGGCCCACCCACTGCTCCTCTCAGCAGTGTACTTTGTAGATCTGCCTGTTCTGCTCCCCACTCTGTCTCTGGCGAGGCCTCTCACCGCCCCTGAGCCTCTGGCTTGTACCACAGTTCTGTATCCACAAATAAATAAATCTTTAAAAAAAAAAAAAAAGAAGGAATGGTATGCTATTCACTCTGGTTTCTTCAGGATCTCTCAAGGCAGTTGGCACATAAAGGTGATCAAACAATATTAGTTGAATGAATGAAATGAGCTTCCCAGGGAGCTTGCTAGCCTCAAAGTCAGGGGCCTATTCCAAACTCACTGTTGGTAGTGGGATAATGAGACTAATGACAGACAAGGTTCTCGTGAGCTCAGGCCACCAGAGGCTGGATCTGTAAGTGGGTCTTCTGCTCCAGCAGATGGCCGAAGCAGCAGAGGCAGGCAAAAAGCCTGCACTAACCCAGCTGTGACATCGACTCCTTTGGTTTCATCCCTAAAGATACTAACTCAGAGATGTGCCCTCTGCCCTACTTTGGACGGTTCTTTATGCTGACTCTCACAAGCTAGCTTGGACTTCCATTCCTTGACTGTCACATCATACGCATCTATAATGAATAATTTCATAAAGTGATGGTGAGATTAGATAAATTAAGTAAATTTACAGATTTGGATTTAAATCTCTAATTTCTTAAAATGACTGAGTCACAAATAATAAATCAGTAGGTTCACTTAAAAATCAGGTTATTGTAATTTATTAGTGGGCCATATAACCAAAAAGTTACTTTAGAACATAGAGAAGCATCACAGAGAAAATGCATCCTTGGATATTGGGTGGATTCTGCGTTTCCCTTTTTGGCACATAATCCCTTGACTATTCTTTGATCAGCCTTGCAAATCCTAATTAAGGTTTCATCTGATAATTTGATTTCACGATAAAGATCTATTCTCCACTCAGGAGCTTTGCCTCCTTAAATTCCCGAGGTTAATGAAAATCACTAATCCAATGGATAAACAGGCAATGGGAAAGTCAAATCATAGCTTTCATGTTTTCAGAAATACTGTGATTTAAGGGTTTTTGGAAGCTCTTACAACGAAGAAGAAGATTGAGATGCAAATTTCACTGAGAGGAAGAGAAAACTTCCTAAGTGGGAAGGAAATTATGTAAATGATATTACTGTATTAAAACCATAGTACTTTGTAGTGCCCCAGATCTCACAGGTGTTGAGGTAGTTCCCCTCCCAAATGACAGTCAATGACAAAAAGGGAAAGTTGAACTTTATAGAATAAGAACAGTGCAATGGACACCAAGAATGAAAATGAGATTCTTGTTTCACATCACCTGTCATATGGTTCTTGCATTTCTGGGCAGCCCCTCAAATCAGTCTGATCAATGCCAAGTTCATCAAGAAAAGGTCACATTCTATCATCAAGAAACCAACAACGAACAAACCTGGGAAGTAAATTGATGGATTTTTTCTCTTCAGAATCCGATTAGTTCTGGGAAAATTCCAAAGGACTTTCACAACATTCCCCAAATGGCCAGAGCTAATAACAGGGTTCAACATATTAACATTCAGCAGGATGAATCCATATTTATTTCATGAAATTTAATTACATACCAGAAGAAAAAAAAAAGGAACCAAGAGGGACATAGAAGATAATACCAATGTACTGAGAAAATAGAAAAAGAACAGTTTCATAGATAGCTTAGAGATAGAAAACGAGAATGAAACAAAAAATAAATTGAAATGTCCCAATGATTATTAAGTTTGGACACTTATAAAATATTAGAAATGATCTGCTAAATTTAAGGAAAATGTTTTATTCATTTTTAGATCACTGAAAAACATGTTTGTTTTACATCATCTAATTATAGCAAACTGAAGAAAACACACATATGCCTCTTATGGCACAAAAATCCTAAAAGTCAAGATAAAAAGCAAACTAAGTCTTTGTATGCTTTTTCCTAGAAAGTCACTGGAGTTCTAGTTTCTCTAATCCTTTCTTTTAAGAATGCACATAGTTCTCAATCCTTCATAGGAAACTTCTGTTTTGAGCAGAGGAGTCAGGTAATAGGATATAAAGTTCCATTTCTATTCAGAATTATAGAAATATCATGAAGGATGGAAAAGCCACTGCCAAATATGAAGCCCTCAGGTGTGCTTTGGAAGAAGTTCATGCTTGAGGCTATTTTGAAGTGAATGCAAATCATCAGTCATTGAAAAATATAATCCTAATTGAGTCTCTTGTCAAAATGTACAGCTAAGAATCTCACTGCCTTGTTTAAAAACAGTGGCTCTTTCCTAACAAGGTGAAAGAGAAAGAATATCATGGAAAAGGACATGACCCAATAATGAAAAAAAAAATCATTCTTTATTGTTAGCATTCCCCAAGCTAAAGAATAGCCTTGACTATGACCTCAAAGCTGAAAACCGTGTGTGGGGGGGGGGAGGGGTTGGGGGGAGAATGTATACATATATACATTCCTTTTTAAGTCAAGAACTTAATAAGGATCTAGCTTTTATGGAAAAAAGCCATAAAGCTTTAGTTCTCATAATACATCCATCCAGTTTAAGTCTTTTTTGAAGATGGCTGTCTTCACCTGCCTTTCTGTGGCAGATACCATCTGGGGCACATTTAAACCTACATAACTTAAATCACTCTGGACTCTCTTAAACAGGGTCCATCCAGATGGAGAGTGGTCACGGGAATAGAACAATTGGATTGTATAATAGATTCTTCATTTCAATCCACAAGTAAACAGCTCCCTTGTTAAAAACAGCTCTGTGAGAATCATTCTTCCTACTCCCAATAAAAAGGGCTTGTATTTTAGATAAGCAAGAATGGTCACAGATTGTAGACTATTATATCGTCCAAATTACCAATAAGACTACCCGTGCATTAATATCAAACAGTGAAGTCAATGTTTACTGGTAGGTGTCTATCAGGCAAACGTGTTGATAGGGTAGGCTAGGAAGGGGCTGCAGTTTCAGTGACCTCTGTCCTTTAGTGACACAAATACCCATTCCAAAACAAACACTGCTCCCAGTTATGATTACTAAAAGAAGAAACAGATTAAAAATGCAGTCACTTTTACATGACCGGTTGCACTGGGAAAATGTGGCCCTCTCAGGTGGTGCAGCAGGTTAAAGAGTAGCACTGCAAGCGAGCAGCAGCCACTTCACTGAGTTCGATCCCCCACCCCAGAGGTGACCACATGGCATGGCAGACCTATGAGTTTGATCCCTGGGGCTAGGGCGCTTACTTGCATCATGCAGAAGACCTCACCTGTTTAGCTCGCTGTCCCCCTCAGCAGTGTATTGCAGTCAATCCACCTGTTCTGCTCCCCACTCTGTCTCTGGTAAATCTACTCACACTCCCTCTCCCTGTGTCTCTGGCCTGCATCCCAGTTCTTGTATGCATGCATGAATAAAATAAATCTTAAAAAATTATGCATAAATAAAATTAAAAGTTATTCTTTGTCTTCTCTATTCTTGTCAACAGTTGATTGTCTTGCCCTCAACTTTCTCCAGAACACACACATATACACTCAACAATCAAAATGGAAATAGAAAATTGGAACCAGTGAAGCTGTGGGCTTAGCATCAAACATAGAGGAGGTGAAATGAAAATAGTAAACAGGGATCAAATCATCCCATATATTGAATCATGAACTTTCTAGCCTCCTACATGGTCTTACACTTAACACCTAGATTTGTTCTAACTATGTCACCATAGCCAGGGAATTGTAGGATTGCTCACTGTTAAAATGGAATTGAAGATAATCCTATGTAGAAGTTGTCAATGAAGTGGACACACTTAGGTGATGAAAAGCTCTAGGGATAATAAGAATGATTTTAGAACTTGTAAATGAGTATTGGGAGCCAGTCTTCAGCTGGTTGAAGAAAGCCTCTACAGTGTGTGAAACAACTATAATAATGTATTTGGATAAGAAGGAGTTAATGTAAAGAGTAGAAAACAAAACTTTAGACTAGATATGAATATTTTAGAATGAAAAAATATTTCACTTTGACTGGAAATTGAGTAATTAGAAAACAAAAAATCAATCACAAAACAAGATCATGATGGAGTTGGGATCTAAGGGTTAGCAGTAAATATATTCAGCTGGTACCACCTTCAGTGAATTGCAAATAATTGTCTTTTATACAAGAAAATGTGTGTCCTACTGATTTCCTTAACCCTCATACGCAGAGCCAAAAAAGTGAGGATGCAAAAAACAAAATCATGACGGCTGCCCTATGTGTTTTGGAGAATCAAAAACACTCTTACGTGTTTCTGCATGTTACATCCCTCAAAGGGGGGCTTACATCCCAGCAAGGGTAAAAAGCATTTTAAATGATAAAAGCATTGTAAGCATTTCTTTCCTTGCAAATGATAGTAAACCAACTTTTTTTTTAATTAATTTTTTTTTTAGATTTATTTATTCGTACAGAACTGGGGTACAGTCCAGAGATGCGGAGGGTGAGAGGATTCACCAGAGACAGAGTGGGGAGCAGAACAGGCAGATCGACGAAGTACACTGCTGAGGGGAGCAGCGGGCGGGTCAGGAGAGGTCTGCCATGCCATGTGGTCACCTCCGGGGCAGGCGGGGATCAAACTCATGAAGAAGTGGCTTAAGCTTCTTTGTGCTGTGCTTTAACCCGCTGCACCACCAGGGAGGGCCTAAACCAACTTCTTAAGCAGAGAGGAAATTTTTTTTTTTAGGAATTAAGCAGGGTGCTAACTTAGCTGTTCCCCTTAGTTTAGGAACACAGCTGTTCTAGAAAATGGGTAGTGAGCACTTTTAGGTGTTATTTCAATGACAAAGAGGAAGGTATAATATTCTGTTTGAAATTAGACCATGGCTATGTCAAAGTAAGAACTTACAAAGAGTGTGTGACTTAGGAGTCATTTAAAAATATTAACGAAAGCCTCTAGACTTGTCATTACTTTGGGGAAAGTACTTGAATCAATTACAATATTTTTCCTATGCTTACAACAGAAATACTACAATAGACAAGACTTTATTCCTGCCTACTGCAATAGAGAATATAGACTGAATTAGACTGAATTAAACTCCATTGCAACCAAACACAGAGTTCTTTAGTGCAGGGGTGAGTTAGTGGGAAAATACAAGAACTCAGTGGGAAAGTTTGGTCATCATGTTAATCAGCTCTTACTGAAGTTAGGCTCTTACATCCCACAGAAACTGAAATATGGGGGCACTATCTTTTTTTTTTTTTTTTTATGATTGCATTTTGAAGGAATGACTCCCAAGTCCTTGAGAAAGACATTCCTGGACTATAATACTGGCAAGAGACTGGCAAGATTTACATCTCAAAGCATCAGAAAAAGAATTCACAATTGCAAGCTACCTAAAGAAACATCTATCTGAAGTTCAGTCAAGTGGCAGGGAGCGTTAGGGGTGCTGGTCAACCTTAAATATGAAAATTTAATGACTAACTAAAACAAAGATACACTTTTAGATTATAAGATCTTATTTTTTTAAGGGAAGAGTGAGAGAGGGTGGGCAAATGTAGTCAAATGGGTTAGACCTTTAGTTGTGAACCTACTATAATACACACATTGATTTGTAATGATGCACAACTGAAATTTGTTATTTCCATAACAAGTATTTTAAAAATAAAAATTAAAAAAACAAAAACAAAAAACAGGAACATGACATTTGGAACGAAAACAGAAAAGGAGTATAAATTTTGGAACTTTTAACCACCAGTTGCATGCATTCCCTTTCAATTGAAGTGAAAACAAATGTGGTAAATTAGATGATATATGCACAGTGTTTAGCACAGATGTGGCTATAGACTAAAAATTCAATGTTTAGCCTTGCTATTATTAAAATGACTGAAATTCAGATTCA
Organism: Condylura cristata; assembly: GCF_000260355.1. Taxonomy (NCBI): domain Eukaryota; kingdom Metazoa; phylum Chordata; class Mammalia; order Eulipotyphla; family Talpidae; genus Condylura; species Condylura cristata. The sequence continues at coordinate 54,766,144 of NW_004567114.1, read as the reverse complement.
GCAAAAGTTTCTGGTGCCTCCTGATAAGATGCACTGAAAAGAACACAATTTCACCTCTGAAATATTTCTGCCAAAATGCATAACCTGAAGGTAATCAGGAAAAAACATCAAACAACCCCAAATGGACGGAAACTTACTGAAATAACTGACCTGACTTTAAAAATTATCCATGTTATTATAGAAACACTGAGGGACTATTCAGATTAAAGGAGTCTGGAGAGACATGATAGAGAGTAAATACAGTGTATTATCCAGGGTGTTCTTCTGTTATAAAGGACATTGTGGTAACTGGCAAAATATAGAACAGATCTATAGATTAGCTAATGGTATTTTGCCAATGTAAATTTTCTGATTGCATGGACTTTAGAGTCATTGTCTAAGAAAATGCTTTTGTTTTAGGAATAGATATGACTATTTGACATGTCAGTAATATACTCTCAAAAGTTTCACCAAAAAAAACTATACAAAAAAAAAATCACACAGATAAAGGAATAGGAACATATAGATGAAATGTGGCAAAATGTTATCATTTGATGACTAGAGACAGAATATACAAGAGAACTTTATACTAGTGGTTATGGCAGAATAATGTCTGCTTGCACCTAAATATTCACAGCTTAACCCTTGGAACTTTGTAAATATGCTAATACAGCAAAAGGGACTGTGGCTAAGCTAAGCATCTTGAGCTAGGAAGATTATCCTGAACTCTTAGGTAAGTCCAGTGGATCCACAAACATCCTTAAAAGTTAAAGAGAAGGCCTTCCCTGGTGGTGCAACGGGTTGGGACACAGCACTGCAAGCCAGCCACAGTTACTTCAGTGCAAGTTTGATCCCTGGCCAGGGAGGTGATCCACATGGCATGGCTGTCCTCTCCTGACCCACCCGCTGCTCCCCTTAGCAGTGTACTTTGTTGATCTGCCTGTTCTGCTCCCCAGTCAGTCTCCAGTGAAGCCTCTCACTGCCTCTGCACCTCTGGCTTAGACCCAATTCTGTATGCATAAATAAACACATCTTAAAAACAAACAAACAAAAAAAGTAAAAGAGGAAGGCAAGAGTTACAGTCAGGACAGGAAGAGGCTGCCTGCCTTGTGCACTTTGAAATTAGGTCATAAGTGAAGTAACATGGATGGATCTAGAGGCTTCTAAAGGCAATGAAATGCAGCTTCCTTTGTTGTCTCCAAAAGAAACAGTCCTGCCAGCACCTTGACTTTAGCTCTGTGGTGCTAAATCTGGTTATTTGTTACACTAGCAATTGGGAAATATTCTAGTCTTAAAACTTTTCTTCTTATTTGGAACTATTTCAAAATAAATTTTGAAAGATGTTGCTAGTAGATATTTCTTAGACACCAGTCTTACAGCTGATCTGGTCTAAATGTACAGAAGAGGAATTTCAGTTAAAATCATGGACTAGCCATAAAACTGAAAGGTAATTACACCAGAATCTCAGTAGGCTGGATAAAAGCCTACATTAACATGTAGCACTGAGCACAGTTAATAACTATTTTTAAATCTGTTTTAATAAAAGCCAGCATGCCAAAGATTATGGACAATGAATATTAACATTCTAATTAGCATATCCAAGGTATTTGTAACTTTCTTTTCTTTCAAAAGAGCAATCAAGTCCAATGAGGTTCCGTTTTGTTACTACACTATTCCACCTCCCTCTTCTAGCTCCAACCAAACTTACTATATTTTTGGACAATTATTCCTCTTCATCATTAAATGAGGCAAAGATTAATCTTTTCATTTCTATTGTTAACCTAGCAGGAGAGATGGATAGTCATAACTTCATAGGTGAATACCAAAGAGAGTCAGATACAATGTTAAAATGATTGTTTCAAAGTGTTGGGACTGTAATAACTCAGCTGAGGGTAAGTGTTACTGGATAGGGTTTCTTTACCATGCTAGATTTGACCTGTGACTTGAAATAGACAAAGATTTTGGTTCCGCATCTAATAAAATGGTAAATTTGTGAAATTTATATAGATCTGAAAAAAAGGTTGAGAGGTAGCTGCAAGAAGTGAATTTAAAAGAAGACAAGGTCAACTGACTCTAGGGTTTTATAGGGCTCTGTCTAAAGATGAGAGCAAAGATGGGCCAAGGCTAATGTCAAAGTTGGAAGTTAGCATTGATTTCGAGTCAGGGGAATTTCAATTCTTCCCTTTTTATTCTAGAGATGATTTCAGCTTCTGGAATCATGTTGCAATATTGACTGCATTAGGCGACTTCAGATGAAGTAAGTCTAAATGGTTTGTCATTTTGCTGTTGCTTATTAATTACAGGGGACTGAAATAAAAGTATTTACCCAATCAGTTTGTGCTGAGTAGCATGCAAGAGAAACAGATTGCTTCTGTCTTGATGTACACTTAAACTCTCTGGTGTTGAAACCTGGACCAGCTCCCCACAAAATAACTTTGCCTGGAAGAGCAAATGTGAGCATGAACATTTCAGCTTTCTATGGGGATGTTTGAGTCTTTGTTGGTTTAGGCTAGACCCTTGATATTATTTAACATGGTTTATTGTACATAATTAGATTCTAATTTCTGGAGAGAGAGACATTTATTTTCAGCACTGAATTGGTAATTCGAGCGAGGGTAGTTTTAAATCCAGCGTGAGTGTTATTCATGCTGTATGCTAACATACTTTAGAGGTAATTGTTTCTACTGCTTTTTAGGACACAGCTTGATGAATAAAATAAATTTGGAAAAGGAGAGACACAAAATGCAGAAATATAGACCATTAAAAAGCTTATAAACCCACAACAAATACTTTAATTACATTGGATGAATGTAAATCATGAATGCCGAGCAGCTGGATGCTATGAAAATGTAAATGCAAACTAATCAGTGGAAGTAGAATAAAGCTGGAAGCTGTATAAATCAAAATATCCATTGGGAAAAGCAGAGGGGGCTGCCATCAGGCATTTTTATATAACTACCTAGTGGACATTCCAGCATTCACAATACACAAACGTGCACACATGCACACACACACACACACACACACAATAATAGTAAGGTTTTGGATTGGGCATCAACCTTAAAATGGCTCTGTGGATCCTTATTTCCATAACGAGCTTACTCCAAATGTGTGCCTGATCTTATTTTTTATGATGCCACTAAACCACCCTAGCTACTTTAATGATTCAGCTGGACCAGAAATTTAAAAATTGAGTTTTCCTGCTGGTACTGTGAACTGTGTCATCAAAGAAGGAAGTAGGAAGGTTTCAGAATATTCCAGATCTCATTAGCACACCTATAGTTAATGCTGGCCATAAGGGGAATTTAAATAAATGCGAATTAAGAACATTCTTGTTAGTCTCCCTTGAGTCACTTTAACCTTCAAGACAACTTCCAGGGCTTCAAAGCCCAAATGAGACCTCTACAATGAGTGCCTAGCTCCAAACAGTACTTCTCTTCGGCTTTTAAAGTTTAAACCTTCACCTCTCAAAGATATATTTCTTCTATCTGTTTCCCTGGTGCAACCAAAGCAAACTTGTTCTAGTGGTTCCCCAGTCCTGGCTAAAATACCCGAGAGAGAATTCAACCAAATTGCAAAACCTGTTAGAGTTCTGCCTTACTACATTCAGCACAAAGATCTTTTTCTCTGCATTTTTTTTTTTTTTATAATACTTACAGGGATTAGTGAATCCCAAACCTGGCTGTACATTATTGTCACCTGGAGATCCTCTAAAAATGTAGATGTTTGGGCCCTTTCTATTAGAAACTTTGTTATTGTAGGCTTAGGAGTCAAGACATGCATGTACTTAACTCCCCCTGTGACTCAAATGTGCATCACAGTTGGGGAAACTTCTTTAGGTCTTGCTTCTCATAGCCATGGTTTACAGAAGTGTCTGTTTGAAGGAATATTCCAAGGAATTTCATTTTCATTTTGATTTTCTGTTCTCAGGAAAGAAATGTTTAAACCCTGATCCTTGATCTTGGCTGGTATTCTAGCAAACAAGCTTGGAATGGTAAATTAGATATGGGTTAGGAGAGCAAAGAGCAGGTCAGTACTTCCACTGAGCTTTAAGTGGAAAACATGAAAACTGGTGTGAAAATGGTTGAGAGAACACCCTGGATGTTAGGCAGGTGCTCTCCTATGGGCAAGAACCTGTAAGCTCTAGAAACATCAGTAAGTTTCCTTCTCTATGGGCAGAAATTAAAAAAAAAAAAAAAAGACAGCAGAACCTTCTACGTTATGATGGAAAAATGTCAGAGTATATTTTGAAACATAATGAACCCTCTGGCACACTTGAGCATGTACTTATTGTTTCATCAAGAACACAGGAGTTGATAAAGCAGGGGAAATATTCCCTTGAGTCCATGATTTGATACTTACACATCATAATAATTAGTCTTGAAAGAGACCTAAATATCTGTTTCCCTGATATTCAATCTCATCCACTGCAAACTCATTGTGGAGTTTCCTGTGAGAGGGAACACAGGGAAGGAGCAGGCGGAGCTCTTGGCCCTTAACATTGTTCCAACTGCAGTTATTCAAACTAAGTTTTTAGCAAAGTCTTTTCTACACATTGAGGTATTTCTTAAAAGGAATTCGGAAGACCTACATGGAGCCATTACAAGCTTACCTACCAAGAAAATTAGACAAGAAAGCATCACATGAGGAAACTGGCTTGAGGAATCAGGGAGAACACGTGGAGGGGTAAGAGATTTTTGACTTGGATGATCAGTAAAAGAGAGACACCTTTCATTAAAAAAATAAATAAGGCCCTCCCTGGTGGCCAGCAGGTTAAAGCACAGCACTAGGAAGTGAAAGCCATTTCTGCATGAGTTCAATCCCCGGCCCCGGAGGGATCTACATGGTGCAGCAGACCTCTCCTGACCCGCCCGCTGCTCCCCTCAGTAGTGGAATTCTCAGTCGGCCTGTTCTGCTCCCCACTCTGTCGCTGGTGAGTCCTCTCACCGCCCCTGCAACTCTGGCCCTACACCTCACCGCCTCTGCACCTCTGGCACCCCTAAGCTCTGTACATATAAATAAACAAACACAAATAAATAAATAAATAAATCTTTTAAAATAAATAAAACAAACATGGTAGAATTAGATTTTGTGGTGGTGGGTGTACAGAGGTGGTGGTAGCACAAGAGTTCAATTTTGGATATTCTTAGTCACCTGTGGGACATTTAGTGGAGATTGAAAGTATTGGAAATAGGGACTTGGCATTTATTATTGCTTGGGAATTATAGTTATCAATGTAGAGAACAGTTTACAAAGGATATACATATTGGGGAGAAGAAATAAAGGTCAAGACTAGAAGTAAACATTTAAAAATGCAGATAAGTGAAGACAGTGAAACTATTCTAACCAATATCACTGATACTGTCCTACTGACATGAACTCTTGCCTGGCCAACACAGCTTGACCCATCTAGATGAACTCAAGAGTTCCCTATAAAGGGAAAGTATGTGTTGCACAGAGAAGCTAAAGACAAGCAACTTCATTTAAATGCTACAAGTTTGCTCTGGATCTTTTCCTTTCCTTGGTGAAAAACACATTCCTAAAGGCTAACTAGAGGCAAGCATGCCAGTTCCCTTATGTGGGACAGAAGGAGCTGGCATGGGTTAGAGTTGCAGCAATGCCATCTGATAAACATAAGGATGTCAAAACTGAAAGGGCTCCAGGGTGGGTGGTTAGAGCACACGTAGGGTGAAAAGGACATTTTCTCCATGGAAGTGTTTATTAATGGTGAAATATATAGTAATGTGTGTGTATATGTGTTAATCATCTTTAACTTTCATGTCACATTTGATGCTGATTGTTATACTTGAAACATTTTCTTTGCTTAACTTGAGACAGTTCCCCCCCCCATTCTTTTTCTATTGTTCTCATATCTCCTGCAAATTTCTATTGCACCTTTTCTTTTTTAAAGGATAGTTTCATTCTTCACCTATTTTTCTCATTCTACCTACCATCCTTGAGTCATCACCTATCACTTAAAATTCATATATACATATACACAGTTGCAATATATTATGTACACAGACACATATGTGCACACACATATATTCATACATGTCTTAATTGACAGTTCTTGTAACAGTAGGGAATAAAGGGTTATGATAAAATAAATATACAATCTACAGAACTTTCCCTATTTTCCAGACTTACGTACCTCAATCATTTAAAGTTTCTTGTTGGGAGAATGTTGTCAAGATTCTACAATGTATGGCCATCACCTCCAAACCGCTACTTCTTTATTTTTGCTCTTTTAGTTTTTAAATGATGGCAATCTTTAGCCAACTTCCATAGCTAGAAGCCATGAGAATCCTAACTAGACCTTCCAATTTCTTTTCACATTTAGTTACTATTAAGTCCTATGGATTCTACTTTGTATTTCCTTTGAGCCTCTTGCATTGTTCTTTCTCTTTTCCTTTCCTCTATTTTTGCAGCTCATGGGAGACTTAACCTTTCTTACTAAGATCACTGCAAATGCCAGTCTTGCTTCCTCCAATTCACTACCCTCACAGACTCAAATGATCTAGTTGATTGATAATCATGTCATACCACCCCCTGCTAAAATTGTTTGAAAGATTCCCATTATCTAAGCAAAACACCCAAACTTCCTGGCACTGATACATAATTCTTTATCATCTCACCCTTGATGATCTTACACTCAGCTCCAACAGCACATGTTTGGTTTTGAGTATGACTTAAAACAGGCTTTTATATAGTTATGTATTGAGTTCTGCCAGGAGTTTTTGTTTTGTTTTGTTTTTACAGATAATTGTCTTCATTTGTCTGCAAGAAAATTTGTCTTTGAAAAATGTGAAAAATGCACATAACATTTATATCCTCCAGTCAAGGAGTTTCTGAAGTAATCATAATTGCATTCTAGGCACAGGAGGTGAAACACAGTGCAATGTCTGAAACCTAGCAATCTCTTTGAATTTAATTTTGTGAACTTGATTCTATAGATAAGACCTTTCAAATCATTTTTATAAAGGAAAATAGACAGTTACTTCTGTGGTGAAAAATAGATAGTGGGGAAGAGTAGGAAGCTATGATTGAGCTGTCTACCCTGTCCTCTTTATGGCCTAGACAAATTTTCAAGTCCCAGATATCTTCCTTTGATTGTTATCTCCTTTGGGATGTGTCCCACCTCTTAAATTCAAAAACTCACTTAACAGGGAAAAATGAGTGAGCTAGACACATGTCTTCTATACAAGGCGGCAATCAGTGTTTTGGAAGTTTGTGATCATGTTACATTATTAAAATTATAGTGAAATCTTGTCTATTACACATTAGCAATGTCTCAGTAAAACATATTAGGAAGGAAAAAAAATAATTCTGAGCCTTTGATTTTATTTTCATGGGCCCTTATCTAATATTTGTCAATGGATTGCTCCCTGAACATTCCTGCTTATCCAAATATAGTAAGGCCATAAGAAAGTACATTTGCAATCTCAGTGTACTCTCCATTAGTTTGGGGGAACTTTTTTTTTTTTTTAACAATCTTTGAACCTGTTTTTCTAAGCTGATATTTATTTTTTTAACTTGTTGGATATTAGTACACATTGAATTCTTGATGGTGAGGATTGTAGGTTTCGTTCTCCGTGTCTTTGCAGAGCATGTGACATTGCCTTGAACATAGTAGTTGTTCAATAAAATACTTGTGGATTCAAGTTTAATTATACTTCACATTCTGTAGGAAAGATTTGACATTTGGAATTTTTGTTGCACAAAGCTAATTTTTCTACCAGGGCCTTTCTATTATTCCTGTCCTTGTAGATACACAAGACATACAACAGCATATTTGGTATATTTACAATACCTCTTTAAGCCTAACATTAGAATTCACTGACTGTATTGCCTAAAAAGTTCTGGCTCTTGAAAAAAAGTAGTATTTCTCCTTTGTTGATAACTTGACAAGCTGCATGAAATCAAAGAAATAGAGCTAGGCAATGGAATTTGAAGGAGACCACTCAAAGAAGATTTCTATTCAAATAAGCGCCCAGATTACCTAAGCAAGGAGACTGAAATAGTGCATACACTTACATAACAAGTCATAGATGATGATAATTGAGGAGCAGTGGTTCAGGAGAATGTCTGACCGTTCAGTGCCCATAGATACATCCAAGGTGCTGATTAGGCTTCATGAAAGGCAGCCATTCTCCTTCTATCTTTTTTTAACCTTAATTATGCTCCTTCAACTTGCATTTTCACTGTATTTGACTAGACAATGACAATCTAAGCACATTTCCACAAAATGTGCAATTTCCATAGGAATTGAAAGTGCACTTGTAAATTTAAAGTTCAGCTTCTTGCTGATCATTTGATACTTTATTTCCCACATGGACTTAAAGTGCCTCACTTGCTTATGGAGCTGAGACAGATACTGAGACTAAAATCGCCCTCTTTTCATTACAAGAAAGTGCCTGGTTACTAGGGAAAAAAAAAACATGGAAGTATTTACAATTTTTCAATGAAAGTGGGTTTTTCATAGGTTGTAGGATCTATACTTTGAAGGATTGTGTGGGATTATTTAAGACTAAGAAAAATGTGATAGGATTTTAGAAAAACATTAAGATCATTTACTTAAAAATCCTATGCTAGAGAATGCATACATAAATAATGGATTCTCTAGAACAGTTGTTTAAGTGGAAAAAGAAAAGGATCTAAATCCTTATGGCTTTTTTCTAAATTATCACCCCTACAAACACATCCATTCTCTTCTACCATATCACTACCCACTACTCTCCCACACTCTTCACAGAATATGAATAGCTTAAGAAATATCTATGGGATATAAGAAATGTGTACTTTACTTGAAGCAGTTGAATCTAAGGTAGTCAATTCTCATTGCCAAGAACATCAAATCTGAAATATGGTGGTCTTAGGAAAAATACTATAACTTGCACAGAAGATAGGTTAGTACAAAGTGTTTCATGGCCCCTGGTTGCATCTAAGTAGCAAATTCCTGACATAGTTCTCAGACTATTTAGGTATTCATACACATTTACTAAGCATTTCTTCTATGCAAGGTGCCATTCATAGAAATAGATAAGACAGGCATGGAGTTCATATTTAACTGAGGGTAGTGAAAGGGTGATAAGCAGGAACCTTGCACTTAGATGTTTTTATAAAGTAAAACAAAGAGGATATTCCAGCTTTAGATTGCTGCACAATAAAGCAACCCATATCTTTGAGTTAGATCAGCAAAAGTCATTTATTTTGCTAACTTATTGCTATTTGGTCAGGGCTTGGTCAGGACAGGTCCCCTGTCTTGGTGTGTTATGGATCACAACATGGTATGTTGTAACTATAGCATAGTACTAGATGTTAACGGCTCTTATTCATGTGGGTCTTTCCATCTTACTTTGTGGCCTCCTTACAGCATGGCCACTAGTTTCTATGAGCATATACTAAGAGGCAGAAAGAGGAAGCTTCCAGTCTCTGATAGCGTGAGCCTGAGATCTAAGAAAGTATGATGTATGTTGCTTTGTATGGTTATGCTGTTGAGAGTCATCTCTGCTTCAAACAAAAGGGTTTAGACTTACCTCTTAATGTTAGGAATGACAAATTAGCTTAATTTTTTAAAATGTATTTTACAGGGTACTTGGAGAAAGTAGTTAGCAAAGAACTCTAGATCAAGACCTAGTGGGTAAAAAGGAGCCTGAAGATCAGGTTCATTTAACATTCAGTCACCAGTAATTACATACCTCTCACTCATAGGGTACTTTTTAAGATATCAGGTGGAGAAGCCTGAATAAGCTACTTTGTCTTGCAATGTTTATATTCAAGTGACAATATATGAAATAATAAGGTGATGCAGTAAGCATGCCAAAGCATGAACAGATAGGTTTTGAGAAAGGGATTATTAAACCTGCTTGGAGAATTCAGGAATGTCTCCTTAGAAGAGCAAAGATAGAGCTCAGTTTTGAAAGGCAAATACATCAGCTGTATAGGGAAGAGAGAATGAAAGGTATGAGAAGTAAAGATGACTGACTAGTCTTTGAAAGGGAGGAGGTAGCTTTGTAGTGCTGTGCTTCAACCCCTTGTGGGGAACAGGGCAACTGTAAGGAAATTAAAATGGCATGGTTAGGCCCTCCCTGGTGGCTCAGCAGGTTAAAGCACAGCACTAGGAAGCTAACGCCACTTCCGTATGAGTTTGATTTCCGCCTAACTCCCGAGGTGATCACATGGCGTGGCAGACCTCTCCTGTCCCGCCCAATGCTCCCCTCAGCA
>NW_004567114.1:54744757-54755160 GCF_000260355.1 Condylura cristata | reverse complement strand
ATTTCTTTCTCTTTCTCCTGGTTTTTCAAAATCTACCCCTATCTTCAATTGAACAACAACAACAAGACCCTCAGCACTGTACTTCGTCGATCTGCCTGTTCTGCTCCCCACTTTGTCTCTGGTGAAGTCTCTCACTGCCTCTGAGTCTCTGGCCTGTACCCCAGTTCTGTATGTACAAATAAATAGATCTTTAAAAAAAAATGCATCAAGACTGGGATGGGAAGAAAGCATGGACTATTGTGATAGCACATCAGTGAATTGGTTGTGGGAAGTCCATGGGGCTTACAACTGAGATGGAAAAAAAAAATGCACAAGATGAAGAGTGATGTAAATAGTAATAATAAATTTTATATAAAAAAATAACTTCGGAAATGATTTTTCTCCAGTGTGACTTTGGGTAAATTACTTCATTTCTCTATGCCTCAGTTTTCTCCTTTGTAACATAGTAATAGTCGCCCCCCCCCCTTTTTTTTTTTTTTTTTGCTGGTTTTTGAGAATGTAAAGGAATCATTCTTGGAAAGCATTTAGATAGAACATCCCATGGGATGTAGTAAACTTTCAGTGCTGTTATTATCACACAGTCCACATTTCTCTTGGTGAGTCTGCACACACACACATCTCCTACACACACCCATCCTCTGAATTAAGGCAGCACCTCCTGTTGGAGCCAGCTGCTGAACTAGTCACCTCATGGTCCTAGAATTAAAATCTGTTATAGTAAAGAGCAATTATAGATATAAATTAGAACAGACATCTATCTCTACCATATTTAACACAAAGATATTGTTTTGCCCTTCAGAAACCTTCCGGGATGAATTATATTCTCCCTAAAACCAACTCAATTGAAGTACAGCTGGTAAAACAGACACCCTGTCCCTCAAACTGAAGTCACATCCTATCCTTTCTTCTACATTGGTCCCCCTCCAGAAGCACCTTCATTTGCTCCCTCTCCCACACGCATTTCTTTCTCTTTCTCCTGGTTTTTCAAAATCTACCCCTATCTTCAATTGAACAACAACAGCAAGAAAAAGATGCCCATAGTGGTTAATTTCTAATTGACAGCAACCATTTGCATTTGAGGTTGAATTGCTCTCTCAGTTGCCAAGTGGCACTTCAAGTAAGCAGAAGTCTTTCTTATGAGAGAAAATCACCAGCTTTAAAGGGGAAATGAAAGCACTAAAGATCCATTTCAACCCAACCATTTCGAGCAAATGCTGGTCGCTAGGCTGATTCTGTGACCAGCTCACTGGTTATGGTTAGTGACCAGAAGTGGCTATAGGAGAGTCATGCTCATTCCCTTTCCACACCCTCCAGTCCATTTTGACTCAGGTGGGTGCTGCATGTGCCAGAGCAATGGTGTGTGTCAGGATTCTCTTTTGAGGCCAGTGGTTTGTTGTTGCTCTCCGTGTTGGCACACACTCATTTTCTCAGCTGCCCACAGGAGCCCATGCCTTCTGACCCTGGCAGCAGCCGATTAGGACAGTGAGTCTGCAGTGGCTGCCTTGTGGAGTGTACAGTGGGTATCAGGCTGCAGGAGACAGTGAGAGGAGCGAAAAGGACATGAAAAGCCAGGGGCATTAGTATGGAGATTCAAAATCCCAATTTCCACCTCCCTTTTGAAATTAGAGGCTCTACATGGTGTTATTATTGTTATTTAACATTTATTGAATGCCAACTGTGAAGTAAGCTCTGAATGGAATATGAAGCAACTACAATCTCTTCCCACTGGGCTGGCAATTTAAATAAGATGAACAGGAAGCAAAGGGAGGAGGGGACTGGCTGGCACCTACTGATGACACAGGTGATGGATTCCTCTCCCCAAGCCCCCAGTTCTTGCATTTTTCAGATTCTTCTCCTTTGGCCTTTCATCAGTCACCTCCCTAGTGTGTGTGTGCCTTCCAACAGCTCTCCTTGTACTTCAGCCATAACGAACAAGTGCTTGAGAGGAAAGTGGAACTATTCAGGGCTGCTGGGTCTCAAAGCGCTGACATCGGCTTTCTAGGGAACACATTCAGGATTGATAAATGTCAAGACCCAAAGAACAAATTTAATTCCAGGCAATTCCAAATTTGACTGCCCCAGATAATGCACAGCACCTGACTTCACTGAATACATAGATGGAGTTTGATGGTGAGTGTGGGTGTTTAATAGTCTTTAAAGGATTCAAAGACAGTCTGCTCGTTGCTTGTCAGCCACTTCAGAAAATGTTACTATTGTTTGTCTTAAGTTGAATCTGCTTTCATGTTTGATTTGTTTGCCTGAATTTGAGATATATGTTCAAGTAGAACTGGTACGTTTATTTAATGCAGAGCAAATTGACTCCTATTTATTATTTAGATCAATAAAAGGACATCCTAGGCACTCCTTGCCAAAGGGCACAAGTACAAACTTTGAAACACTGAAGTCAGCAACATGACAAAAATCCTATTTAAAAGCAATTCCCTCAAAATAGCCCACTCTCAAGGATCATCAGCTTGGAAAGTTATGCCCTGGGCTTTGCGGGTTGTCACTTGACCAAAGCTGCACCCCAACCATTGAAAGGGAATTCCATAAACAAATAACATGTCATGTAGAAAATAAGGATAGTTGTTTGAATGTGAAGATCTAATACTTTCCTGAAATGTGGGGGGCTAGATTATATTGTTTCTTGAAAATGTAGCTTCCTAAATTGCACTACAGAACCAAGCGGTTCCCCGTGGCTTGTCCATTCCAGAAGGTGGCGAGGGTGGGAATTTGCAAGTTGTGCTGAATGAGCTTCATATCTTTACCACATCAAATCAGAGACCTCCTCTGAGGTATGAAGAAATGACATAGGAAAGCATATCTAAGCAAACACAAAAAGACAGCCAAGACTTTGCCAAAAGGGAGCAGCATAGGGCAGGAGTCCCCGCATAGAGCCCATACTGGAAAGTTAAGTTTGGATGACAGGTGTTCCCTTGCCATACCTGAGGTGCAGAAGACAAACCTGAAAGTCATAATTGATGGCCTACGAGGTGATCCCACTCCACCCCTGCACTTCAAGAGCCCTCTTCAGCCACTCACTTCAGGGCCCCTGTTCTGACATGACATAGCCTCTCAGAGAGACATGTCTCTACCCAAGACTGCTTCAATTCTGAAACTACAAAAATACATCTGTCTCCTTCCTGCTAAGGTTCTGCTTCAGTTTCATCAAGACCTCCATTTCTTTGACTCTTGCTTAATCTCCCAAACGATTGATCTGTAAAACTTATCAAGTCTATGAATTTTTCTCCTACCATATTTCAATATGATTAAGCTTATACAGACAGACACACGCGCGCACACACACTCCTCTGTATATGCCATCCCCCTTCGTAGCTTTAGCTACATCTTCCCTTTCTCAGTCTGGTGTCTTAAGAATTATCGACACTCACGTCTCTACAGAATCACCTCTTTAGCCTACCACCATGGGGCACCCCTGGAATTATTCTGGCTAAAAATCACTGATGTCCTTTTAGTGAGTAATCTAACAGGCATCCACCTAAAAGGTTTCCCTACCTTGCACTAATGGCTCTGTTGATACATTCATCAGCCTTCTCACCATGCATGGAGGCACCAACTGACCCAAATAAAAGGGTCTGACAATCCACACTGGGCCTCTAGCAGGGTCTCCTTGGACAAATGTCCTTTGCTAAACAGTCCCTTCTTCTCACCAGTCCAGACTTCACAGACAAGTGCCCATTTGGGTCTGCAGGGTCATAGTCATCTTTGTCACCCCCTATAGCATTACATATGTTTCACCCTTTTCAACCCCCTCCCCCACCCACCCTTAGCTTCCATGGATGTCTGGTTTCTGCCACCCACCTTACCTGCTTGCCTCTCATTAGGACAATAACCTCTGAAAGCAATGTGTATATAGTGAAAAGTCACCCTTTAAACATTGAAATGTAAAATGTTATATCACTGAAAAAGTCACTGGAGAGGTATGTAGGACTTGAGATCTTCTGAGAATATCCTTATGTCTTTCCAATTATGCTCACTTAAGACTACAGAATCACCTACATAATTAACACTATCCCTCCAACTTTGAAAAAAAATGTCTATATGCAGAGTAAAATTTATATATATATGTATATATGTATGTATATGTATATATGTATGCATATATACACATATATACATACATATACATACATATATACACACATATACACATATATACATATATACATACACACACACACACACACACACATATATATATATATATGTATATACACACATACATGCATTTTTTAAAAGATTTATTTATTTATGCATACAGAACTGGGGTACACCAGAGGTGCAGGGGTGGTGAGTGGATTCACCAGAGACAGAGTGGGGAGCAGAACAGGCAAATGGATGAAGTACACTTCTAAGGTGAGCAGTGAGACAGACAGGAGAGGTCTGCCAGCCATGCAGATCACCTCCGGGCCCGCGATCGAACTCACACTGAAGCAGCTGTGGCCAGCTTACAGTGCTGTGTCCTAACTGGTTGTGCCACCAGGGAGGGCCCAAATTTTTATATTTTTATAAAATTTGAAATAGTCTTAAATTCACAGAGAAGTTGCAATTATAGAAAAAAAAATCCCTGAATGACTAGTCAATTGCCATGTGGTACCTGATCACACCAATGCTATAATGAATGCTCCCCTCACCCCAGGGAATTCTCCTGTATCACCATAATATTGCCAGTAGTGTCAGGAATTTATAGTAGCTTCATGTTTTAGCCTCTGATGGTATTATATAAACAATATGAAAATATTGAAAACTTATTTCTGGTTGGAAACCTACATTAAAGCATAGCTGAAAACCTAGTGACCAGTCAATAATAACAATCAGCATTCAGAGTTGGGGTCACATACAAGCCCTATGCAGAGAACGAAAATAGATTCCATATGAACTAGTAAACAAATTTTAAAAAAGTAAAAGATTGTCAATGTGATTCTAAGCACTGCCATTGGCAATTATTTTATTTTTAGTACAGCAGGTCCTTGGTAAATCTTTCATTCAATTGTCATTTGGTTAGAATGACAAGAAAAGACCCCAGCTACCTTGAATACAATGACATTACTGGGGAACCTGGTTTCATTCATTACAGATCACCTTGCCTAAAAATGATGCTAAGTGACAACTTACTGTACTTTGTAAGCACCACACCAGCCTGAAATAGGTTTTGGTATTTTTGATCATTTTCTCTGAATTAATTTTTAAGGTTCTTCTTCATCTTTCAAACAGTTGTGACTGTTTTGTTTGGGCAAAGATTCTAGGTTTTACAGTTTTGCCTTTACTTTAAACTGAGTGCATTAAACTAGTAACTCTCAGTTGGGGACAGTTTTGTCCTCAAGTGTTGCCCAGACATTCAGCAAGCCTGAAAACATTTCTTCTGGTGTGACAAATAGGGGAAGGTTGCTCTTTGTTTCTAGTGGGTCAAGATCAGGATGCTGATGAACACCCTCCAAAGCCCAGGCAGTCCTTCACGATAGCCCATGATGTCAAGTGCTGATATTGAACCACTTCAAGCAAAGTGGGTCCCAGGGAAGAGTTTTCCACCTCAAATTAATATATTGATAGCTTAAATACCTCTGTAGCATACTTTCTAGTTAATTTTACTATTAAATTGCTATTATTAAAAGTTTTTTTTTTTTTTTAGAGTTCAGATTTTTTTCCAAAGATTTATTTATTTATGCATACAGAACTGGGGTACAGGCCAGAAGTTCAGGGCACTGAGAGGATTCACCACCAGAGGCAGAGTGGGGAGAACAGGCAGATTGACGAAGTACACTAGTGAGGGGAGCAGCTGGCAAGACAGGAGAGGTCTGCTGTGCCATGTGGTTCACTTCCCAGGCAAGGGATTGAACTCACACAGAAGCAGTTGTCAGCTAGCTTGTAGTGCTGCATCCTAACCCGTTTCACCACCAGGGAAGGCCAGAGTTCAGATTTCATACAATTTATGCTGGCCACACCTGGAAACACACAGGTAGAGCCCATGTGCGGGGACAGGAGTTGACTGCCAGTCAGATTTGGTAGAACTTGCATCAGTTTTTGGTCAAGAAAAAAAATTTTAAAATAGTGTATATATGCATATCAAGGGTGGGCCAAGTCTTAGAGTAGGCTGTGCTTCTATTGAGGAAATTTCTAGATTTGTTCATGCACAGGAGACAAAAAATGGGTTAGGTGTTGAGATGCTGCCACTCACACTTATCAAGTAGCTAGCCTTCTCTAAAAGCAAAGATCACCAGCACCCAGAGCAATTATTTCCCCCATGGAGTGGTTACCATTAGCAACTATGTTCTGTTGCTAGGCAAGTTTAGGTCAGCTGTGGGAGTGAATGAGCAGGCTCCAGTCAACAGAGGCACAGAGATGGAAGCTGGACAGCTCCCTGTGACCTCAACTTGGATTCCAGAGTCACTTGGTCTTTTGTTACTGCCTAGTTAAGGGCATCAAGTTTGTTAGCACTTCCCACTTATTACACTCACCTACCCCTTCAAGTATGAGCTTTGAGGACATTATATGTTTTTATTCAAGCTGTTTTACTGGATGAAACTAAATGGGAATTCTGGATTTAAAACAATCGTGAAAAACCATTTTTCATTTATGAAAGACGTAAGATTCTTTTTTTTTTTTTTTAATGTGGATAGCTTTGCAAATTTTACAGTCATCCTTCTCAGGGACCATGCTAAATCTCTGTAACATTCCACTTTTGTATATGTGCTGCTGTGTATATTTTAGCATATGTGAGCACCTAAGATGTATTTTTAAAATATAGAAAAGCGGTCCCTCCCTGGTGGTGCAATGAGTTAGGATGCAGGACTGCAAGCTGGCTGCAGCCACCTCAGTGTAAGTTAGATCCCCTGCCCTGGAGGTATCCACATAGTGTGGCAGACCCCTCCTGGCCTGCCTGCTGCTCCCCTCAGCATGTTCTGTTCCCCATTCTATCTCTGGTGAAGCCTCTCACCGCTGTCTTGTACCCCACTGATGTATGAATAAATAAATCTTTAAAAAAAATACATATATAGAAAAGTTTGGGAAGTCAGCATGGAAAAGAGTAAGAAACCTCACTCACAGCATCATCGCTCTGTTAGCAAACTGATTTGGATGATGAATGATAATTTATTTAGGGAGGGTAATATATTAGAAGCAAGGTGCTTTGTTAATAAAAAAAGTTATTTTGAAGAATGTGATAAACTGGAACAGCTGGATCCAGTGGTCAAAAGGTAAATGTAACTTCCTTTCACTATTCTCCTCGCCCATGAAACCTTTGCTATAGCAAGTGTTTACAAATTCCCAGGATGCTATCACATACTACCCTGAGCTATTGTTTCTTCTTTGGTCATCAACTCCATTTACTCTCTAGAATATATCTTAACTCATTCAATAAGATTTGTTTTCCAAGTAGATTTTACCTGTGGTGTAATTCTAATGATGCATGTATCTGGATTTGTCTGGCAAAACTAATTTTAATATTTTGACCCAGAAGTCATAGTTTTTTGGTTCTACAAGTATGACCTTATTTTGTCTTCTTTACATAAAGGGGTTCCTTTAGAACACAATGCATATCTTTGTATCACCAATGCCCTAAACATATCCAACAGACATAATATACCAGAGCTCTGTATCCAGACCTATCATAGAACAGATGAGTATGTAATTATAATGCCTTTGAAGTGTGTGACATTATCTTTCTAACCTGTTTCATATGCTATATGCTATATTTCATGATACACCACTTGAGATAAGAACTAAGTGTTAGACTGACCGAGTTAATTTTTGTGGTCAGTTAGCAGCTTCACTATGCCTGCTATGTCCATCGTTGTCTTGGGTGTTCTAGGCAGGACAAATAGTGGTAAAACACATGACAAAAGGTAAAGTTTGTTTGCAATTTTTCTCCATTCTCAGTGTTCTTCTCCCTTTTTGCTACTTCATTTCCTGGGCACTCAGCTACCTAAAAGTCTTACATTTTCCTGTCGGAATTTCAAGTATGCAGAACTGGACTTTTTCGTAAGCTTTTGACATACACCCTTATCTTTGATCCACAATGGTGTGTTTTCAGAAAGGTAGATTTTTAATAATGTAGCAAGTTTCTATGCACCTACCCCACAAGTAAAGATAGGGTCTGACAATAACCTACATGTTACCACGTGTTGCAACAACCCTGTTCCCCTAACTCCCTACTAGCCCAGGAAGGAACTGACATTCTGAACACCATTTCCCTATGTTCATGATTACATATGTTTTATATCATTTTACCCACCTGTATTCTAAAGACAATATTTGGTTTTAAATTTCATAAAAGGGTAGGTGTCATATTGGACTGCAAAAGAGATTTTTTGGCTTCTATTAATATGCATTTGTGCTTTTTTCTAGGTTCTTGCTCTTGATGAAAATTCTGTTCATATCTTGTAGTACAGAGGCAAGGCATTATTAACATACCT
Source organism: Condylura cristata (assembly GCF_000260355.1). Classification (NCBI taxonomy): domain Eukaryota; kingdom Metazoa; phylum Chordata; class Mammalia; order Eulipotyphla; family Talpidae; genus Condylura; species Condylura cristata. The sequence goes on along the minus strand of NW_004567114.1, from coordinate 54,746,728 downwards.
GGAAGTAGAGTTGCTAAGTTCTAAGATATTATATCCTAGTGCTGAACATTTCATATTACTGAAGTCTCCAACATGGTTTCACCAATTTATAAATCAATGAGCAACATATAAGAAATTGCTCAAAAACGGAAAGATGAAATACAAGTGTTGGCTAATTAAATAGGTTCAAAATGGAATTTTATGTGATTTTTGAAACAAAATAGGGTTGTAGATCTCTGTCACATTCCTGATTATAAAAACAATGCTTCTAACATTTCTTCATTTAAGATGAGGTTAGAAAAGGTTTTTATTTTATTTTTTTCCCCAAACGCACTGTCAAGTTCAAGGAATTTCCTTTCTCATTCTAATTTAGTAAGACTTTGGATGTGTGTTTAATTATATAGACTGAATTTACTACATCTTTTAAGATCATCATATATTTTTACTAATATTAAGTCAGTCTTGCATATCATGGATATACTTGACTTGGTTGAGTTATAATACCTGTTTTGCTTATTTGGATTGCCTAAACATTGTAGGATTTCTATACCTAAATTCATAAATAAAATTGACTAATACTTTCCTATTAATGTCTATTTAATTCTGGTCATCAGTTCTAATGTCCTTGTAGAACTCAGCATTCTTCACTCTTATCTTTCATCTGCAAGATTTTTGTGAAAAACTGAAATTACCTTTTCATTGAGATTTTAGTAAGATTTTATTAAAACTTTTCTCCAAATTTATTAAGCCAACTTTTGTTTTCCTTCCCAGTATAAGAAAAGGCTAAATCATTTAAAATATTTGATAGCCTTGTAATTATTTTTTCTCTACTTGGTTTAGTAAGTTTTTCTAGCAATTCTTCTACTTCATGTAAGATTCCAAAAATATTGAATAAACTTTCCAGTATAAGTGAGATAATAGAATGAAATAGCCCTATATGATACAATATGATAAAAGAACACTTCTTCACTGACAATTTCCAATTGAAATGTGTAGGAGAAATAATTGAATTAGAAAATTAACACCTTGGTAACCTAAGATTTGAGAGAAAAAATTCAAATGTAAGAGTATAAGGACTTGAACTTGTATTCTACACCTAATTATGAGATCCAATACAAAGTATGCATACATACTACTTTTCCAAGTATTGCAAAAAAAAAAAAAAGAAAAAACCTAAATCTAAGAAAACTTTTAGAGCTAACATCCACTTAAGGAAAAACAGAATAACAAGTTGAATGAAACCATAAAAAAAATTACTCTGAATGTGAGAAATTCTATAGAACATATTTAATTTCAATAAAATTACTGTAAAAAAGTAAAAGTGAGGTGGCAATGGGTCTAATAAAAAGATGTTCACAGGCAGTACTCCCAACATAATGGATCTTAATCTGAATAGACCAGCTTTGAGAAATTTGAGCAGATTAAACATTACCCTGAAATTTCATTAATTCTCTAGGTGCAATAGTGATACTGAGGTATTTATATAGTTTTAGAGATGATTATTGAAATGTGTAAGGGCAAGAAATGTGATATCTGAAATGCTATTTAAAGTTAGTTCATGAAAGAATAAAATTTTAAAGTGAAGATAATTAAGTGAATCAAATACAATTTTGAATGTTTATAATGACATTTTCTCCACTTGGGCATCCTTAGATTTTATATTATAAATTCTCACAGTTCTTAATTATTGTAAAACAGCTTTTGACATCCTATGTAGTCTTTACTTGATCTGTAAAGTAAAGCTTCTCAAGCTGGTGTATTTATAACTACACATTGCCCTCATAATTAATTTTATTGCAATCTACAGGTTAATTCATGAAATGTTAAATGAAAATAAAAAACATGTATGTTTTCCATGTTAAATTAAACATTGTAAAGATTGTGCATATGACTCCATACCCATTAGATATCTTTGTACTCCACATCACATATCTGTAATGTACAGGTATCTCTACCTTTATATATATATATATATATATATATATATATATA
>NW_004567114.1:54741042-54744657 GCF_000260355.1 Condylura cristata | reverse complement strand
ACATTATTCAGAGGTTTTTTTTTGTGCTAGTGAGGTCAAGTGTTTAAATGTGTTGTTCAGACATACTGTATTTTAATGATTTTATGTCTCTATCTTATCAAGAGATAGATATATGTGTTATCACTATGATGGTATTCATGAATATTCTTAATACTCTTAAATATTCTGCAAACACCCATTTCTTTATACAATTTAGGGCTACTTCATTGACTATAAGATGTTTAAAACTGAAGCATCATTTTAGTAAATTATAATCTTACTATGGCACTTTCACCCTCTACAAGCATGATGATTACCTTTGCTCTAAACCTATTTCAACTGATACTAACCAGGGTGCAGAAGTTTCTTTAGGATAGCACTATTTTTCTTATGTTGTTTTTGGTTCTTCATTTTCATATGTTATTATACATTAAATATACCCTGTAAACAGCTTTATCTACTATAGGAAGCTATATGAAGTTTAATTCATTGGTAGTTATAGATCAATACATTACAATAAATATTACACTATATTTTGGGTTTCTGGGATAATCCCCATGTATTTTTCTCAGCTCCTTAGATTTTTTTTCCTTGATTTTACTTGAAGATATGTGGGCTTGACTTCCAGGTCCACACAGTCACAACACAGTCACAACATTTCTTTGTTGTAAAATAAGGGTGATGGAGAAGTAAGAAATTCTTGCCTGTCCCCAACCCATAAACCCCAGTTTGCCTCACTACCTCTCCTTTTGTCCGGAACTGGGGGTCTTACAACACCAGTTCAAAATGGCTTTTGCAATACCCCCTAGAATTCGGGCAGTTTTGTTATGTTTCTTGATGTGCCCCTCAATCGGGAGGGAGGGAGGTAGCCACTCACTAGCCTGCCACCATGGCATACTATAAGAAGTTTGTTCAGTACCAGCAGTGGGAGAGGATGAAGGTCAAAAGGAGAACAGCACAGTAAGTTGTGGTGGAAGACAGTGGGTGCTTTGGTGCAGTCAGTGCATCTGAGGAGATGTGAGCCTCTTCCTGAGCCTCATGGAGAGTGCTGTAGACCAATGTTACCTCAGTGAATAGATACATTTGATACCTCAATAAATAGATACATGTTTAACTTCACTAGGTATCAAGGATTAAATTGAAGAAAACAAAAGCACCCTATTACTCTACACCTTTGCAAACACACTTTTAAAATAAAATTTCCCAGATTTAATACAAATTTTGATGAAATGTATATTTGCACACACTGCTTCTGACATCTAAGAAATACCATCTATTTAGTAATATGTCTGAAAAGTCTGGTAAGGCATAAATGCATAAATCAACTCCACATTTATATTTCATTACAAAAATATCTATTGCTGATTTATATTTGATAAAAATGGAAATCCACTTAAGTTTTATAACAGGGGGTTATTTATGGGCTAGATATACTTATGGTATGTCCAGGAAGTAGAATATCCTGCAGTCATTTAAGAGAATTTTTAAGTAACACATATGAAATAGAGCATATTAAAGTATTAAGTGCTTATATCTGAGTGACTGAGTTATGAACAGCTAATTTTTTTTACTTACCTATATTTTCTAAATACCCTGCAGTGAATATATATCAGTGGATTATCTTAACCAATTACATCCTGTCCATCCTTTATTCCTTTTTTTTTTCTTTCATCATTTATTCTTAAAGCCTCTTACCTACAGACAGAATCCAATGAGCCACAAGCTAAATTGGTAGTGGACTTGCTCTTCAGCATCTTTTAAATTTAATCTAACACCTTTACAGTCTTGTCAAAAGAATTATCTCTGAAAATGGTAGGTATATCAGGAGCTTTTGGGAATTCAAAAAAGCCTCATATACTTGGAACCAGTCCATACTTCATGTACCAGCTTTCTGTTCTAGACATAGAGCATACACTCTCATTTGGAATCCCATCTCTGAAAATATCTGTACATACATGCATACGTGTGTGCATAAATCATACATGCACATGCATATGACATTTGGGGGAGGGGAAAAAGAAGTATATTCTGGGACCCCTGGCCTTCATTAAGCACCAGAGCATGTCAGAAAGCAAAACTGCTCAGATAAACATCAAACAGCATGCCCTAGATTCCCAGCACGACAATCTGTTAAATTAAATACATCTACCTAGGAATTAGGCATTCGGCCATCACCTCTTCTTAGTCTTAGAGCAGGATTCATTGGTCCCCTCATATGTCCATGGGCATCAGAATGGCTCACAACATATTAAAAATGATGGAGCAACTAATTACCTTTGAACTGTTCCAACATTTCTTAATCTACTTCCTTGAGTATATCTTCTTCACTAAACATTATTTTTTTAAGGGTAGTTTGGGACAATCTAAAGAGAGACTCTAGATGAACTACTGTAATCAGTCAGTTGCCAAGCTCTGTACATCATTCCCGAGAGCGGCAGTATATTTTGTGTTCCCTTTCACAAAGCTAGAGCTGAATCTTAAACCTAGAGAGGACAAAAGCATTTTTAACAAAATTTCTGAGGGACACAGACAGGTAATCTACCCAGGATTCTTTCTCCATGCCCCCCCCCCATACACCATCTGTCACCCCCTCAGCCACCATCATTTCTAGGTGACACACAGCAATAAATGCTTTAAGACCTCCCTGCAGCCTTTCTTTTATAAAAACCCTGCACTTTTTCTTTAATAATTCCTGCAGATTTATCCTTTGGAAATGCCACCCTGATGACATCATTCTCAGTTTCAAATGCCTTAATGACCACCCACTGCCTTAGGATAAAATGCAAATAGCTTAATTTGCCTTATACAACTCCACTTCCAAGATCTGCCTCCCAAATCTGACTTCTCTCTACTTTTCTATTGTTCAAGTTGCCCCATTCTGTGCATACCAGATTCCCCATTTATTTTGCAAAGTTCACTCTCTCATCTTGATACATTTCTGACTGGTGATGGTCAGTGTGCTAAGAGCTATAATCAAGGTACATATATGTCCATGAGCGTCCAGAGGAGAAAGCTGAGTGACATGAAGGAGAAGCTGGGGAAAGAATGAGAAAACAGATATAATGCTGGAGACACTCTTCTGGATCTAAGTACTGAAACTAATTTTGGTGCCAAGAACTTTATGTCAAGATTCACAGGCTGAATCTGTGAAAATAAATAACATGTGTTTCAAATTTCTCCAGCAAATATAACATAAAGTATCAGTATGCAAGTCGATACTTTCATCCATTCAACAGTTAACAACTATCTATCTAGTGCCGCTGATATGTCACATATTATTGTAGGTCCTGGAGATTTAAGGGAATATTGATCAAGTAGTCCCCAGCCTCACACATTGAACATTCTAGGGTTGAGACAAGTAGATACACAACATTAGCTGTGAGATTGTTATGAAGAAAAATGAGGCAGGCTGGTAGGAGTAATCAAATATTGTATGACAACAGCTTCTATTTTAGACACTACGATGTCAGGGAAGGCACCTCTGAGAGGTTACACTTGAAAGGACCTGAATGAAGAGAAGGATGGCACCATGAATTTCTCTGGGAAGAGTGTTCAAGCCCAGGAACCGTCTGCTACTCTGAGCTGAACAGACAGGCAGGCTGGAGAACAGGGAGGGGAAGAGAGAGAAGTGCTGGG
>NW_004567114.1:54700705-54740942 GCF_000260355.1 Condylura cristata | reverse complement strand
AAGAGGGGTGTGATTTGCGACAAGACTTAGCAAATTTATAAGGGCCCCATAGTAAGTATATTTTAGGCTTCGCAATGGTATCTGTTTCATACTGTAGTGTTCAAGCCCAGGAACCGTCTGCTACTCTGAGCTGAACAGACAGGCAGGCTTGAGAACAGGGAGGGGAAGAGAGAGAAGTGCTGGGATCTGATCCTCTTCAACCCTGGAGGCCCTGATTAGGACTTTAGACTTTATTTGAAGAATTATGAAAAGCCAGTGAAGAAGTTTCAAATTCAAAGATCTTAAGATTTATAATCAGTTTGTAAATCCAGCTTGGATGGATGTGTGCCCAGGTTTGTAGCCCAGCTCCTACCTACACAGATTGTGTGTCCATTGGGACTGGCTTCCACTCTCTCAGGGCTGTTCTGGCGTGAACCAGCAACGTCACAGTCACCCAGACAGCGCCAAGGCCCTTTCCCAGGCTAGTGACTATACAGCATTGTGCAGCTCACTTTCGTCTATTTGATTCCACAATTTCAAAAGTACACTTTTTTAAAGCGAGGAAATCAATTCTAATTTTTACATAGTAAAAATTATGAGATTATTTATAGAGAAATGTAGACATGAAATTAAGATCTACTTCATGGAGAACAGAAACTTTGGCTCGCTTGGATGGAAAGCGTTTGTTCTGTGAAGGGAGGAATATGGACTGTGAGGATCAGAGGAACTCCACATTCCTCTTGGCCAGACCTTCTACCTACCATCACACCTTCTTCAATGACTAGCTGGAATTAGCCTTGAATAAATTATAATTACAGGGGCTCTCCCTGGTGGCGCAAGAAGTTAAAGCACAGCACTATAAAGTTACCCACAGCCACAGCAGCATGAGTTTGATCCCCGACCAGGGAACTGATCCATATGGCTTGGCAGACCTCTTCTGTCTTGCCTGCTACTCCCCTCAGCAGTGTATTTCAGTCAATCTGCCTGTTCTATTCCCCACTTTGTCTCTGGTGAATCCTCTCACCTTTACCCTATACACCCCCCCACCTCTTGCCTGTACCCCAGTTCTTGTATACAAAAATAAATAAATCTTTTTCAAAGAGTAATTACAATTACATCTACAGAAGAATGATTGTTTCTATGCTCTGCAGGGAATACCATATCTAAGCCTTTTTATGTCCACCTGGTTCTGGACAGATTTTCTGTCAATATTTTCAACAAGTGGTGGTTAGACAACTGGATTACATTCAGACCCTGGAATTTAAAGATACCCAGCTTCCATTTTATTAGATTGGCATTATTTAATAAGCTACAGGGTTAATATGTTAGATATTTTATTTTACTCTATCATTTAATGAAATGTAACTCTGAACATTGTTTCTGTATTTGATATCTTTCATAAACTTTATTAACCTTTTCACTGTTATTTGATGACTGTTAAGGAACCGCATTCTTAGCCACAAAGGTAGCTGTTAGAAAATTGCTCAGATGGCATTTTGTTATGTGAACTTAGGAAATTGTGGTTTCTAGCACATTGTTACCTACATATAGTCACATTTAATCATCAACTATGTTAAGTGGAATAGCATATGGAGACATCCAAATGGTGACTTATGATAGAGGTGAAAATTTAGTCACACACCATGCAGTTGTGTGACTCACAGATCATCTTGAGCTGCAATTATGATTCCTGAAACCCACACCCCTGTCTGGTCTTTGAAACCTTCTATGTTTGTTGAAAAGAAAGGGGATTTCTCATAAACTTCAGATAAGGTGTCATAAAACCAGTTTTAACTTCTTTCTGTATTTTTTTTTTTTTTTGGATGGAACACACTTCTTTACATAGACACTGAGGATAAATTGTAAAACAATAACCAGACCATGGGTAACTTTTCCTTCTTTGTAACATCCCCAACATAGGCTAATTATCCCTAACATTGGATTTAGAAAATCCAGTGGAATGGATTTTTTTGGAATGACTTTCCTCTAAAAAACGTATTTTTCTCTCTGCATATACTAAAACCCAATTTTCAAGTTCTGGGCAGCGGCCTTTCTGTCATGGCCTCTCAAAGACACACTTTTCTGCACAAACGTGCTTGTCGGCTCTCAGGGCTGTCCATTTAGTTGATAGAATACAGTGTTTTTCTGAGCTTCCAACTGCAGCAAATGTGTTTTGAGAAAAGAGGCAGAAACCTTGGTGCTCAAGTAGACACTCTGGTTCTGAATCAGGGAATGACAGGAAGGGCAGTGACCTGCCAGCTGATGTCAGAGCCCTGGTTTTGCACTTGACTCTCCTCATGACTGGCCGTGTGACCTTGAATGAGCCATGTGAGTTTTTGAACTGTTTCAGTTACCTTGCTTCTAAAGTGAAGATTGCAATGAATGATCTGTAAGGTCTTTTCTAGCTGTGGAAAGTTTTTAATGCTCTATTTAGCTTGGAAATAGAGGTCTTTCTTGTGGCTTATATCTGACCTGGTGCTTTAAACCTTTTTGCCTCGTGGCTGATTCTCTATAAAGTTAAATGTTCATTCTTGAGTACGCCATGGTGTATTAGAAATGAGTGCCAGAAAACATGGAGAATCCTATATTTAACATCTCAGAGTTGGACACTAGTTTGATATAAATAGCAAGTTGTTATCTCAGTAGATTACAATGGATTTACTATCAAGCAAATTAAATCACTGGGGACAGATGTGTGTTTAGAATTGTCTGAGACAATCAATCTGTGAGTAGAAAATTTTTGGTACCTGCCAAGCTGTTCTGTGTAATCCAAAGACATGTCAGCCAAGTGCTTCCTTTGCTGTGGCCAATAGAGCATTTCCACAGGAGAGAAACGATCAGAGAAGGGGCACTGTGTGCTGTTCTGAGTAGTGTACTGCGGGCTTTCTGGAAAAAGCAATTGGAAAACTAAGTAGGAAGCAACGTGACAGGTAACAACAGTGCAGGAAGGAGGTGAAGGAGGAAGAAAGAAAACATTAGTGTAGCCACTGAAGTGTGTGAATCTGATGCTAAGAGAAAAGGGAAGTAAAGGGGAGCAGACTCATAACCAAAGTCCCGAGCAAGAAAGATGATCTGAACTAATTAGAATGGAAGGAAAATCATATGAGGTAAGGAGACCAGTGCTGCAAATGTGGTCACTGCACAGCTGTAACATGGATTAGGGTGACATATGCTGAACGATCAATGGGGAAAAAAAACAGATTTTTTTCAAAATGCTTTCCCATGAGCTGTTGGTAATTATCACCGCTGGCATATTTAGATTTTTACATGAAAGACAGATATGGAACACTGGCTCACTAGAACCACATTTGTTCATTGTTCCAGAGAAAAGACCCCATCACTATTAGTGCTGCTTTTAAGAGGGGTGTGATTTGCGACAAGACTTAGCAAATTTATAAGGGCCCCATAGTAAGTATATTTTAGGCTTCGCAATGGTATCTGTTTCATACTGTTGTTGCAATAGATTACCACAAGTTAAGTGGCTTAAAACAATCTTGGTTTCTTATTTCATAGTTCTGGAGGTCAAAAGTGTCTCTAAAATGAAGATGTGATCAGATCTGTGCTCCTTCTGGGTGTTAGGGGAGAATATGTTTCCTTGCATTTTCCAGCACTAAGACTATCAGAGACAGCAGCTGAGTATCTCCAAAATTCTTCCTGATCCAGCCATTGGGCCCAGCCAGGTAATACAAAGTAATCTTTCCATTTCAATTCCTTATTTAATCCTATCTGCTAAATCCTTTTTGCCATGTAAGTGAACTTATTCATAGGTTCCTGGAATTAGGACAAGGACCTTTTCAGAGACATCTATTCTCTCTAATAGCCATATGGATCTTTCAGTTTCTCTTTGCAGCTACTCAACTCTGACATTACAGAAGAAAAACAGCCATAGACACAACATAACCCAAAGGGAGAGGCTCTGTCCTTATAAATATGCATTCACAAAAGCATACCATGAGTCAGAACTGTTTCATGGGCTAAAGTTTGCCAACCCCTAGAGTAGACTTTTTAAAAAGGGTTGTCATCCTGGTTATTTCAAGCAGGAGAAAATTTAATATAGAAAATAAGAGGCTTACATAAGCATTACAGGAGTTAAAAAGAATAAAGAGAGCTCTGTAGACTTTCAGAATATCCAGATGTGCAGACACCCCACAGAAGCAGATGACGCTGTTTATAGCACAAGCTTTGGTGATTTTTAGGAGGAAGCCCAGAAGACCTAGGAATTCTGCCTTCACTCATATACTTCTGTTTGGCTGATATAAAACCTGGGGAATGTAGTTTCTGAGATTTTACTTTCATGGGAGAACTTGGAAAAACACTTGGGTTAGGTGTCATGCACTATTATCAGCTAATATTTGACAGAGATGATGAAATATGGCTTAAAAATAATTTCAAACTAATATGGAGAGATGCCATGAAATGACAGATTGTTTTCAAAAACAAATGAGTTTCTTTCTGCCAGAGTACATGTCCCATTTCCACAGCTTGACTGATTTTCTAAGTATGTGGTTATGTCTGCTTTTGTTTTCCTGTCCCTTTACCAACTGGACATATGCAAACAGACAGCTAGGACAGCTTTGGCTTCTGTGCTGGGGTTCCAACCCGCCTCTCTCGATTCATGACCTTGGTCACTGCCTTCATGTGGGCTCATCAGTAGATTGTTAGCAACTGTAACTCTTATATGATTTGAAATGGAAGAGAATGATATAATTTATGTAAAGTGCCTTGTATAATGTTGATGGTAACTAATTTATTACTCACCTTCCCTCATTAGCTCTTGAGACTTGGGTGTCTTAGGGATTTTTAAATATAAGACAGGTTTTCCAGTAAGTGTGCTTACTGAGGAAAATTCCCTGTTTGTCCCAGCAAACAGATCAGCAAACAGGACTGTGGCAGGGGGCATTATAAAGAGCACTACTCGCCATCTATCCCCATATTTCTGCAGATAAAAATGTGTAGTGTAAACTCTAACAGCTGTTTTTCTTTTTGTAACGCTCAAGTGCCTGACCTAAGTTTTGTCATCAAGGTATCTACTTCAAATAGGTTTGTTCAAAGAAACATACCCCAGTCACAGGACAAGAGAGAGCCGGGTTGCTTAGCCCTACTAAGTTTCCTCTTCCAGATCCTGCTTTAGATAATGATTGAGATAATCATTTAGGGAGTCACTTGGTTTTGCTTTCTCTTCCTGTACTTTACATCCTGCTCTGATGATTTAAATTCACCAATAAAGAATGAAGTCTTTATTGAAGAATTAATGAAGTCCTACCCAGTCAAGCAGGACCCCAAGCCCACACCCTCTCTCTACTTACCACCCAATTGTGTGGCCCAGGTGTGCTGTGTCATTCCCAGCTTGACAAATTATAAATGTGTTTTTCAAAGTGTGCTCACATTTGTTGTTGAAGAGTGGCTTACAATAATAAAGAAAAGGATCCTTCACTGGCCCAGTCACAACCTTGATTACTGACAGCTGAGACCCACACAAAGCACAGGAGAATGCCAACTGGCTCTTGATACTCTCAGAGGTTCTGGTAGAGGAGGCTTCCATCTTTCTCTTTTCTTTCACTGACTGCCCTTTGCCCCACCTTCTTGTACTCACCTCACCTCAGGTACAGTGGCACATCCATCTCTCCTGATATCCCAGTGGCATGAACAGCCAGGGGAGGTTAACCAGAGTGTGGATTTGGCCCTCCTTAAAAAGGAACTATTCTGGCTGTGAGTTGCTGACCCACTCGCCCATCAAGTGTCCCCATCAAGCAAGCTGAAGTTGGGATCCTGTTTGAGCTGGTCTTCTGTGCAGACCCTCTGGTCAGTATTTATGTTATGTGAGGAAGAGAAATGGTAGGGTTTATCCACCAAATCCTACTTTGTACCTTGAACAAGCAGCTTGAGATATTTTCTATTTTTGTTTTTGGTTCATAGTGACTTTCACTCAATGACATATCATGGATCTCTTTGAGGGACAACAGTGCTTTATGGGACAACTGGCTTGCTATTTGGGAGAATAGTATCATTTCTTTGATCCATATTTGGATCCTGTTTAAAGACCAACTGTAGGATGGGACAATTCCCCCATCCCCCCATACCTGTGCTATGTCTCACAAACACCCTTCAGAAGTCTCTAGACTGCCTCAGATATGCTCTTCTCATTTTACTCTTGACTAAAGAAACTGGGAATAGACCACGAATTCTGAGCTCTGCTAAGAGATGCTAGGAGAGTAGATGAGGCTTAATGAATAAAGGTGGTAATTAAACTTGAGATGACCTGGCCCCTCTCCAGAAGCCACTTCTGAAATGACTCAATGGAGACGAGACTCTTCTTGAGGCCACCTTGGGAGGTATGGGCTGAAGACAGCAGGGTCATATGAAGAAAGGTGCCCAGATCCCAGAGACACCCCAGTCATTGTCCTTCTTCTGATGTGCTTTTTGGATGGTGACATGTTGAAATCCCAGAATACATGTAATTTTAAAACTCTGCGAGTTCCCATTGATTTCTCCCAAGTTGTTAGGGTTGGAATCCTGTTCTTAGTTGAAACTTTTGGGGTAGACCCTGAGTCTATGTCCCTGCCTGTCCACATTGACAGGCACAACAGTGAGAAGAAGCCTCAGAGGAAAGAGGTACCTGGACTTTTGTGTCAAGACCAGGCTTTGCTGTAGCAGAAAGAAACTAAAACAGCAACAGGGCCACCTTTCCAACCAATTCACTCTTTTGTGCAAAGGGACATGTGGGGACCTGCTTGAGCCACCAGTTTGCTGAAGGGCCTAGACTGGCCCAGTGTCTGGCTATAGTCAGCATTCGCACCTTCTCCAGTGCCTGTAAGTCAGGCATTTTCACCTTCACTGGAGAATGGAGTCTGCTTTCTAGAACCTTGTTGGCCTCCCCTTCCCGAGCCCAACTGATGTGTTTGGTTCACAGGTATCTGCTTAGTGTTCTAAAGGCAGAACACTCTGCAGGGTTCTCAGTGATGAACGGTGGCCCTCAAAACATAAGCATATGGATCAGAGCAGCAGGGGGTGGGGATCTAATATAGCATGGCAGGCCTGCTGCCTGGTCTGCATCTGGAGCCACTTGCCAGTTGATCTTGGGGTGCCTAAGGTCAGGGGCTCTGCTGGTGACTGCTGAGAACTGGAGTGTCCCTGGTATCCTGGATTTCCCTGGAACTGCCTGATTTGTTCTGTGTGTTGATGTTGGCCGGAAGAATGAAGGAGCTCACTTGTGATGAAGTCACAGACAATGCCACATGAATATTGGACAACTGACACAAGATCGTGCTAGAGCCACCTCGGGTGGAGGCCAGTCCTCTGCATTGCAAATCTTGTGTTTGTCAGCACTCCACACAAATCTGGGAAGGTCATTACCTTAGGAAACTGTGAATTTTCTGGAAAAGGTAGAAGAACCAGCCTTCTACACGAAAAAGTGGAGAACAAACTCAGAAGAAAATAAAAGATGCTGTGATGAAAACAACAATTTTCCAGAAAATCCAAAACATCTCCAGCAAGAAATTGTGAGAGGAGAGCAGAGCTACAGAAAGAGGAGGAGTAGAAAGAATGGCTGGGACTCTTGCATGCACAGATGCAAAGTGGCCCTGCAAAGTGAATTCAAGCAAGTAATATCAATGGCTGGAGACCTGCTGCAAATAATCCATCCCTGTGCCTGCCTGCCTTGGAGATCACCCGGTGATGGGAACACAGAAGTTGAGCAAAACAGAAGCAGATGATGGGTGTCACTGAGGTTAATCACAGAAGTCCCTTCAAGTTCCTGAAGAAAAGGTAGGAATGTTCTGACAGTCCAGGGAAGAAAGAAAAATGATTGAAGAGCTATCATGAACAATTACAATTCTCCATGTGGAAATTCTACAATATGAAAATGCACAACTGCAAAGTCAGACCCATCAGCGATGGTGAAGTTTCAAAGTGGTTGGGTATAGAAGACAGGTATGTCAGGCCACTGCACAGAAACTTGTTGGAAGAAAAATATTACTTAGCAATGAAGAAATAGTTTCCATATGACCCAGCAATCCTAGATACCTAACTAAAGGACACAAAAACGTACTCAAAAGGACACCTGCACTCCATGTTTATTGCTGTTCTATTTGCAATAGGAAAGATGTGGAAACAACCCAAATGCCCCCAAATAGATGACTGGGTAAAGAAGACATGGTACATATACACAATGAATACTATTCAGCAATCAAAAAAATAAACTCATGGCTTTTTCAGCAATGTGGATGGAACTGGAAGGGATCATGCTTAGTGAGTTAAGCCAGGAAGAAAAAGAAAAATACTGGATGGTTTCATTCATAGCAGAAGCATATGGGATCAGGAAAGTAAAAAACAATTGTAATAAAGTTAAAAACAAAATCATTGGCCCTCCCTGGTGGCACAGCAGGTTTAAAGCTCAGCACTAAGAAGCTAAAGCCACTTCAGCATGAGTTCGATCACCATCCCAGAAGTGACCCACATGGCACGGCAGACCCTCTGCTCCCCTCAGCAGTGTAGTTCGTTGTTCTGCCTGTTCTGCTCCCTGCTCTATCTCTGGTGAATCCTCTCACCACCCCTGCACCTCTTGCCTGTACCCCAGTTCTGTACAAATAAATATCTTTAAAAAAACAAACAAACAGGGCCCTCCCTGGTGGCGCAGTGGGTTACAGCACAGCACTGAGAATCTAAAGTCGCTTCTGCATGAGTTCGATTCCCGCCTGCCCCGGAGGTGACCACATGGCGTGGCAGACCTCTCCTGACCCACCCGCTGCTCCCCTCAGCAGTGTACTTCATCGATCTGCCTGTTCTGATCCCCACTCTGTCTCTCGTGCCCCTGAGCCTCTGGCCTGTACCCCAGTTCTGTATGCACAAATAAATAAAATCTTTAAAAAAATAAAAAAAACAAAACAAAACAAAATCAACAAACAACTATAAACCAGATACATCCTAAGGGGGTGGAGAGAGCAATGGGATCCAAACTGGTTTGGGAAGAGTACACTGGACTGTGGTGATGGCACACGGGTGAATTGGTGGTGAGAAGTCCACCAGGATTACAACCGATATGAGAACGTTCATGAAATGAAGAATGATAAATATACTTAAATTTTAAAAAAGAGAAGTGAAGAAATTTTCCAAAGTATGTGAAGCCATGCTCTCCCCACACATATGCAGAAGCATTACAAGAACACCCCTAAAGAGCTGAACAATTGGGAGAGAAGCTCTTGCTTCCTGAGCAAAAGCAGCTCTAGAGCTAAAAAGATGGCAACCATTGAGAGTGAGCTTGAGAAGCAAAGAAAACACACACACACACACACACACACCACAAGCAAATGCTGGCCAACATGGAGTCCACATTCCAGCCTTCCACAAGAGCCTTTTGCTCTTGTCTTTTGAGCCACAGCCCAGAGAAGCCAGGTATGTCAGGGGATCCCCAAGTCATGAGGCTGTCCAGAAAGGAGGGGTCACACTGGAAGACAAAGACCTGCAGGTACCTGCAGGTGGGACTCAGCTCCCACAGCTGCTGGGGCCCAAACACCCACAAGCTCAGCACAACATCTTGTCTCACAATAATTTTGATTCATCTCCTTTTACTTTAGCTACTATTAACTGTCTGCTTGTATTCAAGTTGATACAACCTTATAGTCGGTAAGGTTTCTTTTCAAATCCAGTTTCACTCAATACAGAATGGAGAATGGATCATTTTAACCATTAATAAAAAAAGAAACAAGATCATTAACAGAGCTAAAAATGCTTGCTTTCCTTTCTGCTTATTATTCAAAGATATTTAACATTTTTTCTAAAATAATTATTTGCTTATACATTGTGCTATGCTCTTTTGAAAAAAGGCGTGTGCCTTTAAATTTAACACATTGGTAAGTTAGTTTCAGAAAGCAGAAAATTGCCGTGGCTGAGGAGACAGAGGAGAGAACTCTCTAGCATGCAAGAATGTGCATTTATGCATTTTGTTTTTCAGGTACATTACAAAATATCTGTTGTGTCACTGTCATTTGTATTCTTAGGATTATCCTTTTAGAGGTGAAAAACGAAAGACATAATACATGTCCAAGGGTCACACGACTGATTGGTAACAGCACACTAAGAACTGGCCAGAGACAGAAAAGTAATGGAAAAATACTCAGTTTTGTGCTTTAGTGTTCAGATCTTACATCCCGCTCCTTATCATTTTTGGACTGACACAAAGGACTCCCTCACATCCGCATGCCTAGGAGTTCCCGAAAGCCCTCACGCACTGAGGAGCCTGCAGTGAGTGGGAAATCAACAGCACAGCTAAGCTGAGAAACCCTCCACTGCCAATCATCCCAGAGGCAAGAGCAAGTGAAGAATATGCTGTCAGCTCCTGGCATTTCTGCCTGTGGAGGAAACAGTGCTGGCTAATAGAGGCCAGAGGTCTCTGTGGCCT
Organism: Condylura cristata; assembly: GCF_000260355.1. Taxonomy (NCBI): domain Eukaryota; kingdom Metazoa; phylum Chordata; class Mammalia; order Eulipotyphla; family Talpidae; genus Condylura; species Condylura cristata. Next base: position 54,730,567 of record NW_004567114.1, on the reverse strand, counting down.
GGGGAGGAATTCAGGGGTTCAATCACTGAGCAGTAGCAGGGAGAAGACCTAACCTAAGGGAGGGTAGTAAAACTTCTCCTGTGAAGCAGAAAATCAGCTGGAACTACCCACTCCTAAGTAATAAATGGGCATTAACAATGTATCCTGGCTGAGTCTGAATTACTGTTGCATTCTGTTAAGTCAACAGAAAGATGAGCTTATCTGTGGGCCGATCTACAATTGTGGACTGCCCAGAGGATACTGGAAGGCTTCCCTTTCAGTTTTACTCTCTAGTCCAGCAACAGGAAGAACCACCATAAGCAAACCTGTTGAGACATTTAAAATTCCCATTGCTGAGTGTACATAAAACCTTTCCAACTTTCATCCCCAATCACTGAGTTGAAAACGTTTTACAGGAGCTCTTCCCCCGAACCTTCTAATATTTAAACTTGAGGCAGTATATTTCAGCTAGTTCAATGGCCACATTAGGCATCAGTGAGTATAAATTTCAGAATTCTAAAGCTGGAACTATCAATAGCATCTCTAAATTAATTTTTTAGTCTCAAGTTCTTTAGGAGAAATAGAAACTGCTTTCTAAATCACTGGTTTTTGAAAAGGCCAAATTATATAGTCACCACGAGGCCATTTTAAGAATCTCTGTGAAATGTTGGAAAAGGTAGAGAATCTCAGATGTATTCTTGCTGACGTGCATACCCACTGGGTTGTGTCAGAAAGGGTGGAGGGGTCTCAACCTAGGAAGGAGACTTCCAATTCAGATCTACACGCCCAAATGCGATTTGCAAAGGCCAGTTTTCACAAGTAAAAGACTATGAGCAGATACAAAAGCAAACCACATTTGAGTTCATTTGGCGGGAGGTGGCCACAGGGTGCTACACATTACGGTATTAAGCTCAATTTTATTTAACATATTTATTAATCATCTAGAAGATGAGTAAAACTGCACATTAATTAAATCTGCAGATGGTGCTAAGCAGCATTTTAGAGTCCATTGCGGGCAAAGTAATGACATGAAAAGACTGGGTTTAAAAGGAAGCACAGCAAAATATGAATATTTACTGTCGTGGAACAAAGCCTCAAAATACACCTAGAGCAGAATATGAAATGATGTGTAAGGCCATATCAGGTCAATAGAAAAAGATTAGTGATAATGATGCAGATTAACTGTAACAAAGAGCTTTCTGACTAAATTCCTATTTTGTTTGTCACATCATGTAATCTCTGTTTGACATCCAGACAGAATTTACTTCATGAAGAGGCATGTCACACAGCCAGGATCTGTGTGCTGTCATATCCAGTATCTATGTGCTATATGTGGGCTAGGAGTTCAAAGGGGCCCCTGTATACCTTCCATGGTACATTTATGTGCCTATTATTGGCTTGCTGAATCATAGACCTCTTACTTGCTCCAAAGTTTATAGTACAGAAAACTACAGAATCCTCTAAAACTATTCAGTATCTAGTTCCCCTGTTAAATGTGTGAATACATGAGCCTAAGTACCTATGAATAAAGACTGCCCCATTTTTCATGCCCCCATTTTTATTTCTGAGATGATCTCCAGATTCTAAAAAAAATTAAAATATATACTCATTGCTGCTCCAACTATTTTTAACACTTGATATGCCATCTCCTATAATTTTCTTTCCACCTAGATCAGGCAAATTTCCAATAACAAGTAGACAAAACACTCCACAAAATACTTCAAAGGACATTTGTTTACAAAGGGACTAATTAAAGAGATGGGTTTGGGAGAACTCAAGTTTGGTGATGTCACCCTGTCAAGTTTCACATGAGATTGACTCTTAAGCACTCTTAATTTAAAGGTTGGAAACACAAAACCTGGAAGATGTCAGGTGTGGTTGGCAAACTCGAGAGACTCAGGTGCACATAATGAGCTGGGGAAAATTTTGATGGAAAAGAATGAGGGGGATGCATACTTTGATCTTTCTATCCAGTAAGCTATTGGGACTCTAACCAGCAGTGAAAAGGAATGGATCATCATTCATGTGGCCCATTTAGAAGCCCACCTTGGGAAGGCAGCTGAGTTGAGAGAGATGAAGGCTGTCCTGAGGGAAAAGCAGATGCCTGACATGTCACTGTCACCTAATACTTTGAGATGGCACATTTGGAATCTGGCTTCATGTACATGAACCAGCCTAACTTCATCCTAGCCTCCTTTTGCCTGAGAATATAGTTAATAGAACATATAAATGGCAGTGGTTATGAAGTCATTGTAACAGATTTGAAACAAAAGGTTCTGTCACTGTATATAAAATAGAACAAGAGAATGCATGCAACCCTCTATATAACACATCTTCAGTAGTCCATTATCTTATAGAAGCCCTGACATCCTCCAATCCTAGAGAAAAAATACTGCTCCTTAGAGTGTGTCCATCATTCCCTGGCTTTTCTCCATGGTTGACTTTTTAATTCTAAATACCAGTTGTTTTTTTTTAAATATTGCCAGCTTTTGAACTTCATAGGGTTGATATCATACTGAGTGCAATAGACATGACTTTTACTTTTTTTTTTTTTTTAATCACTCCGCAGTATGTCTCCTGGTTCACAAGTTTAGTAAAAGTTTCTCCCCGATATTACCTAGGACTGGTAATACTGCACCAAAAGGCATGTGTAGTCCTAGCCTTAATAGAAGATTCCAATGTTTTAAAACAAATTACCTCCTCCCAAGAGCAGTATTAAAGAGTTTCTATTGCTTCTCATTCACATAGACTCTTAGATATGATGTTCTTTTCATTTGGATGAGACCAGTGTGAGAAAGCATCTCCACTGTGATATCAGATTCAAGATCTATGAGTGCTAACCAGCCTGATCATTCAGTTTTCTATTATGCTTTTTAAAAATTTTTGTATAGAAGAACTGAGGTGTAAGCCACAGGTATTGGGGGGGGAGGGTGAGGGGATTGAAAGAGTGGGAAGTAGAACAGGCAGATGGACTGAAATACACTGCTGAGGGGAGCAGCAAGCAAGACAGGAGAAGTATGCACACCATGTGGGTCACCACCCTGGCCAGGGATTAAACTCAGGCCATAGCCATGATAGTGCTGGGATTTAATCACTAGGCCACCAGGGAGGCCCCTGATCACTGTCGCCATTCTACTTCCTCCTGTGTGAAATATTACATATGCTTGGTGGTTGTGTTGCAAATACATACAAGGTTTTACATTAAAACACTCCCTAATGTCTTTGACAACCAGAAATTCTTAATTATATTTAACTTTATTGATTATTCCCTATGTGACTTATACTTTTCTTGACTCCCTTTCTCTAGCACATGCATAGAACAAAATTTTTGGAAAAAATGTCTCATCTTTCATATTTAATTCTTTAATAAACTGTTTATTTTGGTCATTCTTCCATTAAATTCAAAACTTTTTATTGAATATATGATTGAAATTGCATTGAATATTTAGATCAAATTGAGAAGAAATAATACTGTTATGATATTTAGTCTGCTTATCCATTAACATTGCTTAATTCTTCTCCATAAGGCCTAGAAATAGAAACCTGGAAGACATATATAGAGGTGGTAGTTAAAGCTATAAGGCTGGATGGACTCAACCTAGGGGTAAATGAAGACAAAGTAGAAACAATCAGTGGACAGGAAACTCCCATTTTCAGATTTCAGATGTGAAGTGAAACCAACGAAGATAGAACCAAAAGTACATGGGACTATCAAGTGCTGAAACTGCTTCAAGGAGGAAGGGACAATCATCTGGATCAAATGATTCTGGCTGTTCAAATAAGAAGACTGAAATTTGATCACTTGATTTTACAAAACGGAAGTCAACTTTATATAGTTTGGTGAAATGGGTGAGGATAAATTCAATCATAAAAAGGAAGATAGTTTTGTGACCTATGGATGGAATGATGTTCTAATGTACTTACATAGCTCTAAAATGTACAGTTTGAGTATTTAAGTGTGCTTTTGTGTCATTAATATTAATTTGGATTGGTAATCTGATATGTAAATTTGTCCATGTATTTACTTAATTCCAGTCTTTTGGATATATGAATTCTTTTGCCTCCAAAAACATGCTGGAATATATTTTGGACTTCTGAAATTCTATGTTTATTTTCTTACGTTGACATGTCATAAACCGATACATGTAACATATGTCATATCATAGCATATGAAAGTATAGCATGTTATATTTCACAAAACAATACAAAAAGCTAAAAATGAAATTTAGAACCATGTTAATCTTCTATCAACCCAATGAATGCAAATTAAACCTGTTGAGAGGAAGTTTAATCAGAATTTTGAGAGCTATTCTAAGACTCCCTGCTTAAGTGAAAGTAGTTGTAAGTCAAATCTGCTTAACTATTTTTTTATTTAAAATATTTTTGGGTGATTATAGTACACTTGACCCTGGGGAGACAATGACTATAAGAAAAATATAATCCCATTGAACAGTATTATTTCTTCTCAATTTGATCTAAATATTCAATGCAATTTCAATCATATATTCAATCCCAATTTCCTTAATTAATAAATGGTATAATCTTGCCTATATCTCTTTCAGTAGTTGAAAGTAGGATTTACAGTTTTTGGTGTTTAACTGTTGACACTAGATGAAGAACATTTTATATTAGCGATTCAAGCAGAACCTTGATTGAACTGGAAAATTGAGGTTAAGTAATCTTATCCTTCCTATTACCCTTAATAATTATCTTATTATATTATGGAAAGTAAATTTTTATATTCTGAGGTCAGTGCATTAGGGAATCTCAAAATGATGCAATCAGGGGACCTACTTTTGTGTTTTGTGGTGACTGGGGATATGTGGAGTAGGGAGGTACAAGAATGGTCAATTACAAATAAGATAAACCTTTGGAAAGACTTCAAATCTACCCCCATAAGACCAAGAAATAGCAGAAACTATCATGAAATCATCCAAGATTCTTCAAGGCAAACAAAGTTCTGTTCTTTATTACTTAAAAGAGTCTAATTGGTTTAGAATATTGGAGGAATATTGGGCAATGCTAACAAAAACCAAAATACTATTATACTTATAAACAGAGAAAAAAGGAAGACAAAGAATACTTATGTTTGGAAGGGGACAGGGAATAGGAACTAATATATGTTACTCAAGGGATTATCAATTAGTTATCTCTCTGAAGAGTAATTTGGTAGTAAATTTCTAGAGCTTTTAATGTTCCACTTCTAGTAATTTATCCCAGGAAGACATTTGGAGGTGTTGTCAAATGATTTATGTATTATACTCTTTATTACAGTGTTATTTATAAGAATAAGATTTGAAAACAACATAACTGTTTACCAATGGGCACTTGGTAAAATAAATTAAGGAATATCCATGTTATTTATTACTATGCAGCAGTTTATAATCATATTTTCAAAGACTATTTGATGGTATAGAGAAATATTCATACTATAATTCTAAATTAAAACCGTCAGACACAAACAGCATTAAATAGCTACCACTTATTGAACATTAATTTTGTCTAGGATATGTACCCAGGATTTTATAAACACCTCATTTAATAATCTGGTAAGAAATCTACAGGACAACTAATTAATTGCCTTTCTCAATTTATATATTGTGAATCTAAGGTTGGAGAGTTAAGTGTGAAATAGAAATTGCAAGGAGGTATGAACCTAACATGGTTTAAATAAATAAGTTAGGTGATAAAGATTTTTTAAAGAAGAACTATTAGTATTTTTGAGCGGTATTTGAACTGTACCAGGGAATTGCAGGAAGACACTCAGCAATCATTTTAACGCTAGTTGAGAAAGGTTTAGTTTGTATTGTGAAGATGCAGAGTAGAGGCAGTTTCGACACATACTGTGAGTAAAAAATAAACTAGACTGAGACAAGAAGGTTTACATTCTAAGATACAGGAAAGGAAGGAGGCAAGAATGCCTTCTGTCTCCAGTGTCAAATAGCTATATGAACAGAATCAGTTATGAAAATAGAAAATCTTAGGCAAAGTTCATTTACAGGACAGATAATCACACAATTGGCTTTGCACACATTTGGCTTTGAAGTTTTATGTGAGAAACTTTGTAGGAGGTAGTCCAAAAGCAGAATGTTTTGGAGTTCAGGGGAGAAAACTATTAAAAGTATAGATTTCAAGGTTTGCATATTAAAGTTATTTAAAACCATAGTGGGTAAATGAAATTTTCAATGAAAGAACCTAGATCGGGGCTTCTCAGGTGAGCATGGATGGATGCATCAGCATTGCCTAGAGAGAGTTTCCAAGTTGCATGTTCAGTCACTGCCCACTGGTTGGTGAGTGTTATGTGCTCTATTTTATCAAGGCAAGGAGACTGGTTCAAAAAATGTTCAGGGCTGGGCTACACTTGGTTCATGTCCCTCTGCACATGTGCACATGTCCCTATTTGGTGATGAGATACTGGCAGAGGTATTTCCTTTGTAGGAGCAACAGGGCCTGGAAAAAAAAAAAAAAATCCCTAGCATACCCAAATGGACATCTGGTTTGCATTTCAACACTTGTTATTTGTGATTAGGTACTGAGTATTTGTATTCATTTTCCCTTGGGATTAGTTTCAGACAAACTGTATTTCATCCCCACCCTGTCCCCGATATAGTCTAAGTATATTTTGCAAAGAAAAGTGATCAATTCTTTTTAAATTTTAGTATATTAAACAAAAGAACCATACAAAATAAACAGAATGGATTGACTATGCAAGGTGATACTTGAACTAGGAAGATGAAGGATTGAAAAGAAAAAAAAAAAAAAGCATCATATGGCCAAGATACTAATGAAGAGAGAAGATGGGAGTGGGGTGGGAAATCTCAAGTTCAGTATTTAATGATTTCAGCCCAGAATGTGTTAGGTGCTCACAGAGGAATGTCAATTATGAGTATGAAGGAATCAGCTGTTGCATCTGCTGGTAGTCATTGCTTCACATGGGACATCTGAAGACATGCCCTTTAATTCACAATCATTTTTGCTTAAACTATAAAGAAAACCTTCTGTGTAGATACATAGAGAACAGAAGTGAAGCATCAGAGATTAACAGAAAGCACATAGAAGCTCATTATCTTCCACATCTTGCCCATTTTAAGCTCTTTTTGACTTCCCTGTAATAGGACATTGCCAATTGTGTTTTTTTTCCTATGTTGTATGTATTTTTGAAAGCTATAGTGAATTATTCAGAGCTATAGATTCCTGGCTTTACAGCTTCAAAATGTTTCTCCCAAGAAGGGAATTTGGATGGCAACTCAGTAAAATTTTTATGGTATTATTTTTAACTATAATAAGAGATTGAATTTTTTTATTATTATTATAGGCAAAATTCTTTTTAAAAAACTCAAATGGAAAATGAAAGTATAATTAAATATAGTTTATAGTTGAGTCAGTTAGATGGGGCACTTTTAATCCCATGGAGGATATCATCAATCTACAAGTTAGATTCCAGAGTAGGCAATAAACTGCCAAGGACACTGTAGCATTTCAACTGCCAGTATGTGGATGAGGATCTGGACTTCAGCTATAATCATGGAGATTCCACAGAAGACAGAAGAGACATGATGTAAGAGTAGAATTAACTGGAGAATTCTAGAGAACCCACATGTTGATATGGAAACACACTCCCTCACACCCCTCAGGTCATGGCCTTTGTTCTCATGGATAGAAGATTCCACCCACCCTGGGTTGCTGCACAGGAGGTCTGCATAGGCTGCTGAGGCACAAGCTCACAATTGTCCTCGTGGTCTCCCAGCTGGGCTTGACTCAAACTCGATACCACCCACCTGGAGGGCTGTCACTGAGAGGGATAAAAAGCAAGTGTTCTTTGAAGTGGAAAGACAGAAAAGCCAGTGTTCACCTGATACACAGAGTTAGAAAAAACTGTGGAATGAAGATTTTGATCATTTTGGAAAGCTTCAGCTAGCAATCACTATTCTACATTCTAGTAATGGCAGGAAAACATTAGGTGATAGAAGCAGATCCCATATGACATCTTCATTTTTTTTTCTTTTTTAAGACTTATTTATCCATGTATACAAGAACTGAGATACAGGCTTCAGATACCAGGAGGGTGAGAGTATTCACCAGAGACAGAGTGGGGAACGGAACAAGTGGATCTACTGAAGTACACAGCTAAGGGGAGAAGCAGACAAAACAGAAGTTCTGCTGTGCCATGTGAGTCACCTCCCTAGTGGGGAATCAAACTTGTGCTGTGGCTGCAGTTGGCCTCACAGTGCTGTGCTTCAACTCACTGTACTACCACGCAAGGCCCAGGCAATCTATTTAATGGACTTCTCTGCCTGGTTCTTAATTTTTCTGAGAATATCCTGAAGGTCAAACTCTAAGGTCTTTGAGCAGGGTATGGGCAAGTAGACGTTCCACTTGTTAAGCCATAATTTGCCATTTATTCTTAAAGGGCAACTTGGCTATATGTAGCAATTGTTTTAAAAATAAATATGGGAAAAATCTCTTCTGGACTTGCTTGGACAGATACATTTTTTGACTACTGGGTTTGGTTCACATGACCAATATGCCTTATGTTTTCTGTCACTGCTCTCCCATCTCATGACTCTCAGTTTTTTTCTGGCTGGACATTCATGATGCATCAATCTTTCCATGTTGAATTTATGGTACTGGTATTGCTTCATCCCTAATCTGGTATATAATCCTTACTTGTTAACCTTGTGGTTATATAACTGTTCTACTTAGAGGAATGTATTTATTCTTAATCTTGAATTCAAGCCATCCCCCCCCCCCATCTTCCTGTTTCCATATCTTAATAGCTCTATGATCTTAAATAGGTATATCCCCCTTTCTCTGATAAAGCCAAGGGCCTTTATAAACAGCACCAAATTATCACCTCTCTTGTGATAAACGCAGAGGGCAACCAAAACCCTAAAAAGTTCTTTTAATAAGTAGAAGAGTTGACTGTGAAATAGTCTCATTGTGGACATATTAAACTTTAGCCAAAGAAATCAAATATATGGTAAACCTACAACCTAATTCCATCTAGGAAAGGTAATAAGGAAACTGATCTTCATCTGAGCCTTGTTCAGAATGAACACTCTGTTTTGCCATGTTCCTCTTAAGAAAGTTTTGATTACAACCCAGCTTTGTGGATCCAGGAATAATACTGTGAAGGAGTATACTGAATACATTCTATCTCTCAATCCTTTCTCGTGATTAACTTCGAACCTGAAGCTTAGTAGAAACTAGAATAGCCAGATTGAATGAAAACGACTTTCAGATAAATTTCAGAATTGGAAGCAGTAATGGAGCAGAATTCACTAGAGGTAGTTTTAGCAGCTTGAATGGATTGGTGTTTACAGTGTTTGAAAGTAAAGGACAGGAACTCTGGCAACTAAGAATGAGGTATGGGAAGCCAAGGAACAATCTAGTTGTGAATGTGCTGCAGTTGGAAATTTAAAAAGTTCTAACTCCTAGGGTATGTTCAACACAGAGAGGCTGGACAAGGAAGGCTTTCAGAACAACTGAACTGTATTCCTGAACAAAGAAGTCATCTGAGATGGGAACTAACAAGTCAGTTCTGATATTTCTGATGCTGAGGCTTGAAGAAAAATGCTTTATCAGGTGTTGGCTACAGAGATAAACAAGAAACCCAAAGATGGCAGCCTCAGGCTGTGAAAGGCAGCACAGGAACCCCAATAATTTGAACAAATATCTGGTTTAGGGAGTTAGAAGGCAAAGAATGTGTGTGTATAATTGAGAAATACAAATCTTCAGGTGCTGCTGCAAGAATCCAGGACTCCTGGGGCCTCCTTGGTGATGAGAGGGGTTAAACAAAGCAGTATGAAGCTATTTGCAGCCACGGTAGCTCAAGTTCAATCCCCTGCCAGGGAGGTGACCCACATGGCACAGCAGACCTCTCCTGTCCCACCTGCTGCTTCCCTCAGCAGTGCACTTCAGTTGATCCACTTGTTCTGTTCCCCACTCTATCTCTGGTGAATCCTATCACTCACCTTTTACTCTCTGGCCTATACCCCAGCTCTTATATGCATAAATAAGTCTTTAAAAAAATTGAGGGATCCTTCATAAATACTTGTGAATTTGTCCCAAAGTAGGAAGTCACTATAGTGCAAGAGACACAAAGTAGAAAATGCAGCTCTAAATGACACACTAAGAGTTTTTTTTTTTTTTAAGATTTATTTATTTATTCATACAGAACTGAGGTACAGGCCAGAGACACAGAGGGTGAGAGGATTCACCGAGACAGAGTGGGGAGCAGAACACTCAGATCGACGAAGTACACTGCTGAGGGGAGCAGTGGGCGGGTCAGGAGAGGTCTGCACACCATGTGGTCACCTCCGGGGCAAGTGGGGAATCAAACCCATGCTGAAGTGGCTTAAGCTTCCTAATGCTGTGCTTTAACCCGCTGCGTTACCAGGGAGGGCCACATTACGAGTTTTTAAAGTTGTACAAATGCTATTTGATATTTTTCCTAACATCTTTCAAATAGAAAATAAGTTCCAGAACACACTTAAAAAATAATTTTAGTGGCTGGAGACAATATAGGTGACAAATGTCATTTAATATTTATCAAGTATTTAGAAAGTATGTGTTTTGTTGTTGTTGTTTTGTTTCCTCTTTCCTCCCCCCCCCCCCCCCCCGGGCATGGACATACTGGAGAAGGTTTGACTAACAGGAGAACTGAAACTTGGAAAGCTCTTCAGAATACAACTGCTGGGTGGAAATTCACTGGCTGTCAGTGTTGTGTTGTGTTTTTTAGAGACCGCGTCTAGGAGGTGAAACAAGCAATGAGATGGAGGTCTGCAAGGAACAGGGCAGCCTATAATAAGGTTGGAACAATCACTTTAAGAGAAACAAGGTATGAGGGAATCTAATTGATATAAACAAGAGTTAAAGTCCTACTTCATATTTTTTTTTTTAAAGATTTATTTATTTGTACAGAACTGGGGTACAGGCCAGAGATGCGAAGGGTGAGAGGCTTCACCAGAGACAGAGCGGGGAGCAGAACAGGCAGATCGATGAAGTACACTGCTGAGGGGAGCAGTGGGCGGGTCAGGAGAGGTCTGCCGCGCCATGTGGTCACCTCCGGGGCAGGCGGGAATCGAACTCATGCGGAAGTGGCTTTAGCTTTTCAGTGCAGTGCTTTAACCCGCTGCGCCACCAGGGAGGGCCCCCTACTTCATATTTTTACTGACCAAACATTACCAACCTTCTAAATAAAGAACCAACATGCTTCCAGTATTAAGCAATAATGTATACTCATTCATTTATTCCCCAACCGACATATTCCAGTTTAGAGTCACACATGGCAGAGCCCATCTTGGGAACTGAGGGTGCAAAGTAGGAAACAACCCTTGACACAATGTCCTTCCACATCAGGGCACACTCACACCCCTCCACACACACGCAGACTGGGACAATTTAGACGTGATAATGAATGGAAGTGCTCATCTTTGGGATGTGGGATGATGGTAGACTACGATCCTAGACTACAGGGAGAATACCCACACAGGGATAGTATTTGAAGACTCAATACATTAGTTTTTCCCACTAGGAAAATTTCAGAATGAACAGGCTTTGATATTAGAAACTCTGAAAAAGCCACTACAGTCATGAAGAAATGGTACTCCTGTCTCACATGGTGGCAGGGGATAGAAAAAAGCTCCCCCTTGTCTTCCAAAGGGAAACATTACCAAGGTCTGAAGTAGCTGAGAGTCTCTTTACATAATCAAAGGATCTGAGTTTTCAAAGAGGCCTGATAGTACCCTTCAGTGTCTCCCCAAGAATGTCTATACCTTTGCAAACTTTACCCGAATTGTCATCACAACAGTGAAGACAATAGAAGTTGAACACTTCACAGCATCTTTTCAGCTTCTAACAGGGACTTCCAATTGGGGCCTAATGTATGATGGCTGAGGTTTCAAATAAGGCTTCCTTCAAAAGAGAACTGAACCCAATCTCTCACACAGGGTTTTCTGTGTTCAACTTGTCCAAATGTTCTTTACTGGTTGACTGGGGAACTGAAAATTCCTGCACAGTATTTTACAAGCATGACTCAGAGGCTCAAGACAGAGGCCTTCACGAGGCAAGGACGAGGCATGCCTGTCTCCAGCACTCCCACAGCCGCCCTCCCTGCTGTTTTGTGTAATCTAAGGACTTAGTCTTAACTCCTTAAAAGTAACCCCGAAACAGCACTTTTTTCAGAGTTTAGTTTTCTAGAAAAATACCATCTCCAATTCTAGATGAGTATTTATTTGCCGGCATGCATTTTAATTTGAATTTTGCCAATATTCCCTGCAGAAAACAAAGCAAGCTTTTCTCTAGTGTTGAAGGGCACCATGTTTAAAGACCCAAGGACAGGCTGTTTATGTCATCACAACATGCTCTGTCCTCTCTGCTAACCCCGCGTATGTTTTCTGTCAACAGAATATACATTTTTAAGAGGCAAGTAAGTAGTGTTTGTAACTGCACCTTCAATCCTGAATGAATTCAGATGTATTAATAGATGACTTTGACCATCACCAACATTAAGGACATTAGGAATAGCTGATCTCTGGTTCATGAATAATGAGTTAACTTGGTTTTAATAATTCACTTTTTAAAAATCTCTCCCGTTTCTTCTTTATCTGTGAAGTTGCAAGAGCTTTTTACCTCACCTTAGATGATTACTCGTTTTATTCCTAGAGGGCAGATATAAGTTAATGAGCAACAGGGAGGGGACAAGTTAGCAAGAACAAAAACAGCATATTGCCTTCACGACTATTAATGTTCCTTTGTGGAGGATGGCAACAGCTAATGTCTGGCAAGAGCAGTGGAGGAAGAAATTGCTGCAGGTTCAGGTGGGAGAGTGAGTCACCTTGAGGCTGGCACTGCTGATGAGGTTTGGAGAATAATCTTTCCATTAGGAGTAGGCCCTCCTTTGAGGATGCGGGTATTATTAATGTCCAGTACTTGAAATCTTTGATTTACTTCCTGTGTACTGCACGGGAACAAAGCATAAAACCCCACACATCACAGATCCACAGAGAGTTTTTGTGAAATCATCTATTCTCAAAGATATGAAGAGATTTTAAAGTTTGGGGGCATTTCTTTTGAGGTGTGGGCATGTATCAAAGCATAGAGTTGTAAGTTATTTGAACTGATAAATAGATAAGTCGGTAGGTAGGTATATGTTATTGCTTATGAGTTCTATTAGAAAAATGTCTTCCATTGTGGTTTTCAGTAGGAAAACATCACATTTGCTTGTCTGGACTGTGCTGCTTTGCAAAGTTGCCATTTATGGCAAAATTGTTCAAATTTAGACATGAAGATAGTTAATCATTTCTAACATACTCATATGTAACCACAGGACGCATCTAGCAGATTTTATTGCTAATAAAAATCATACTTTTATAGGACTGGATTTGGAATTGTGTGCCTACCTTAAATGTCAAGTCATTGTAATGAGGTATTAGCTTGCTTTGGCTTAAATTTGTATATTTTATTCTTACTCACTTTTAAATACCTTTTCTTAATCCCTTATTTTTGGCTCATTTGATATGATTATCATTCCAATTTCTTGCCTCCTGAATAATAGATTCTAAATCATTCTCATTTTGGTCTTTGATTCCTTATTAAAAATCCTGAAGCCTAATAGCTAATGATGCTATCGATGCATGGCAAGGCCACATTTAATCAAGGTTTTTTTTTTTTTTTTCATTCTTGCGCAATATCCTTCTTACATATCAATTTTTGAGGTTTTCTATTGCATTTCCTCTTGTTATTCAAGAAGTTGGGATAGACATTTCTAGATGTGAGGTCATTTGGGGGGCTGCCTAATAGGTATTTTCATTTATAATCAATATCATTTCATGGTTGACATTTCTTTCTTGAGGCCCTGGGCACTTCAGCATATAGCTTTTTTATGTTCTTCTACTTAAAAAAATAAAATTTCTATAGACTTAAAGAGAAAAAACTTTTTGCATAGGAGGCAAGTCTTTTAAAACACAGGCTATCCAAGGATTGTCGGAGCTGCAACAATTCTGAATTTACTGGACATATTTTCCCAAGGAGCTAATGATTTAAATGATGTTGGATCTCCCAATGGGACATGGTTGTCATTAAGTTTCAAACTAGTCAAAAGGCTTTCAAAGTGGTCTCTATTAGCAAAGTTACACAACAGTTCAAAAACCTGGGTTCAACTGGCTTTGCTGTACAAATAAACTTCAAAACTTGGAGTTTGGTATCCTATTGTCATTTTATGTGAAGTCACTGACAAAAAAAGTGCTTTACCCAATGTAAATATGCTTGTTAAATATCAATATATGGAACATTCATGGTGCATGCTTAGCTAACTGGACATAGTCATAAGTCATGAGGAAGTTCTAAGCTCGGCTACTAGTGTATAGCACTGAAACCAAATATACTCATTTGACCTGGTTCCCTGCTGTCCCAAGCTTTGAATTGCTTGACTGTATGCTGGCGTCGTTAGGACTCTAACACAGTGTGATTAAAGCAGGCAAGTTTGGGCCCTCCCTGGTGGTGCAGTGGATTAAAGCACAACACTAAGAAGCTAAAGCCATTTCAGCATTGAATTCGATCCCCACCCCAGAGGTGACCCACATGGCATGCAGACCTTTCCTGATCCACCTGTTGCTCCCCTCAGCAGTGTACTTTGTCAGTTGGCCTGTTCTACTCCCTAGTTAGTCTATCTCTGGTGAATCCTCTTACTGCCCCTGCACCTCTGGCCTGTACCCCAGTTTTGTCTGCATAAATAATTAAATCTTTAAAAAACAAAAGCAGGCATGCTTATTCTACTACTGGGGGGGGGGATAAAAGTCAACGAAGGCACATTTTCTATTTATTGTCAAATAACCATCATACCACCTTGTGAAGAAAATTAAAGAACTGACACTATTTTATAATTGAAAATGATTAAGTAGTTATAAAATTTGGGAGTGGCAGGAGATCATTTCTAGCTGACAGAATGTTCTCCTGAACTTTGCTGATAAATTTTCAGAGGAGTAAGGATTAAAAGGGTGAAACAATTAGACAAATGCCCCTCTTATGTATGAATTTCTAATCCAGTATGTCTCTCTCTGCATTAATAAAAAGCACACAATAGAAAATTAATGAAATCAGGTACATGCCAAAATAATTTTAAATTATGGTTCCAAGAACAAGGCTTGCTGATAGCCAAGTTGATGATATTATCCATCTAAAGAACACACACATATATTTCATAGGTAAATAGGCTGGGTTTACAGAATGTGCCTGCAAAAACTACACATGTGTATAAAACACTACACAGAAGAACTTGGGTGACCTAGGCCACTAGGGAGGAGTACTGTGCAAGGTGAGCTTACTAACCCCTCCCCAGTAAAAGTATTAGAATAGTCTACCTTCCTCTGCTCTAATTTCATCTACACCAATCAACCTACTGATTACTACTAGTACTTCATAAGTAGTGGGGTAGGAGTGCCCAGAAAAGGTTAAAAAAAAAAAAAAGATTGCAAATAAGTAGCTATCCTAAATAATCAAACTCCAGTCTCTCAGAATATTATTATTATTATTATTTATTATTATTATTATTATTATTATTATTAGCCTTAAACAATAGTGACAACTCTGTCCTGAGCATTGTACTTCTTGAAGATAGAACAGCAAGCAACAATGAATATGGGCACTGCTGATTTTCTAGTGGATGAGGAAAAGAGTTACCATCTCTGTTCTTCCTGCTAATGTTACACTAAGAAATGTTATTTATTGGACCTCCTTGGTGGCACAAGGGGTTAAGTCTCAGCACTATCAAGCTATCACCAGCCACTGTAGCATAAGTCAATCCCTGGTCAAGGAACTATAACCCACATGGAGCAGCAGACCTCTCCAGTCTTGCCTGTTGCTCCCCTCAGTAGGGTATTTCAGTAAATCCACATTTTTTACTTCCCACTCTGTCTTTGGTGAATCCTCTCATCCCCCACACATCCTTCTTTACACCCCAGCTTTCATATGCATAAATAAAATTTTTTAAATGTCATTTCTATTTTGAAGTTGTATCCAGAATCTTGTTATATCTGCTACCCTGGTCTGAGCTCTTGTCATCTCATAGGTGAGTTTTGGAGATAGGAGCAAGACTGAAAACAGGGAGATCTCTTTGAATACTGTTACTCATAACTACTCTCTAAGCAGCAAGTCTGGTGACTATGAACTATGGGTTGGGCCATGTTAGTTCCCTGCTCAAAATCCTACAATGACTGATTTCACTGAGAGCAAACGCTTGAGTTCCTGTACTGATCAACGGGCCCTGGCCACCAACTCTCTTAGCTCATTTTCTCATCCTTTTCTCCTTGCCAACTTTCCAATATACTTATAATTATCTTATTACTTATATTATTATCATTCTCCATCGCTAAATTATGGTATCATTAAAGGAAGAGTTTTTTTTCCTCCCTCAACAGAAATATCCCTAGAGCAAACTGCCTCATAGGAGGTAGGCACTATTTTGATTTAAAAGTGTGAGCAAAGTAAAAACCAGTGTATAATTATAATGGATAAATATGTGATTAAAAAATGTAATAGTTGACTTACTAGTTGCTGACATTAGATTTATACAGAATTACCTTCTTTATCCTTCAGGCAATCTACAAGATACCTTTATTATCTTTAACCTTGAATATGAAGCAACTGAGACACAAAAGGGGAAAACTTGCCTAAGACATAATGCTAATAACTGGGAGAATTGGGGATTAAAGAAAGGTAGCTGGGCTCCCAGAAGGTCACTTTTTTAGCCACGATATGCTCACACTGAACTACTTAAGGTCATGAAACTGGCCGTGTGAAGAAAAGGCCCAAATAGCAAGGGGCTAGATCTGGTTAAGGGGTTTTGGGAATTTTCCCAATGCCATGACAAAGTGGAGATGAAAGCAAGGAACAATCAGAAAGAAAAATCAGGCTTGTTAAATCTGCTCAAATGTTGAAGCTGAGATGAGAGG
The DNA here is from genome assembly GCF_000260355.1 of Condylura cristata. Classification (NCBI taxonomy): domain Eukaryota; kingdom Metazoa; phylum Chordata; class Mammalia; order Eulipotyphla; family Talpidae; genus Condylura; species Condylura cristata. The sequence continues at coordinate 54,713,636 of NW_004567114.1, read as the reverse complement.
AACTTTTCAAGCTAAGGGTGTGTTTGCAGTAAATTCAGTTAAGAAGCTGGCTGACCTGGCATTATTAGTACCACCATCACTACCTGTCCACCACTCCACCACTCTGGTTGTGTCAGGATGGGAGAGAGGAAATTTTTTTTTTTTTTTTTTTTCAGTTACAGATTGGCTTGTGTGAAAAATTTCTCATACTAGCCAAATAAATTAAGTATAATGTCACTCAACTTCTCAAATATATATAGGGCAACTCTTACTTTGAGAAGGCACCTCTAAGATATCTTAGAGGTTCTGACAAATGGAGTGGGGGGATCTGCTGCTGAAGGGTGGCTTATGCTCCTTTGTGACTGAATGGGTCTCACTAGCAGGACTAAGGCAGCAGGGAAAGACTAATTTGTTACCAGAGGTGACCGATTGCTTTGGAGAAAGCCTCAACTGCAACTTACACTGAGGATCAATGCATGAGGCAGTAGTAGAACCCTCAGATGTACGTCTGTGCTGAACTACCAACAAGGAGCACTGGAATAACTGGAGCATAGATGAGCAAAGAGGCTCAGATGGCTGGGTATCCCCCCTTCTGGGTACCCTCCTTACCCTCCCAACCCCCCCACTCACCTCACTTCTGCTGTCTCCATGCTCACTAGCACCCACTTGTGGTTGTAAGTTTTTCTATAAGCTTGAAAAATAAACCATGTGGGGTTTTCAAGGGCAGTGTTAAGGTCCAGCATGCCATCTCCACATTACATCAAGTGCCCTAGGATTTAACACTAACATGTTGTAAATCACTAACAAAAAGTCTACCCCTTGCGAGACATTATGAGAAGTTGTTGATGTAGTATGTTTCCAGGCACCCTTCAACAAAATATAACTCAGGGAAAGGGACTCAGTTTTGAAATTCTTCATGGGATTCAGTTTTGTTGGCCAATGGCTTATGAAGTTTTGGATGGGAGCTCATTGCATCTCTAGCTTTTTTTAAAAAAATTAAAATCATAAATATTGTATGTGTTGATTGGTACATTTAAGGAGCTATGCTTTATAAATATTAAGCTGGTGAGATGAAGGGCTTAATTTACCTTTCAGTACTATTTCTTTTTCCATTTCTCATTTTTTAGCATAGAAAGCCCATATTTCCTTCTGGATCTTAAATTTCTTCTTTAATCACCCAATTGGAAGTGAGTGCCACATAGAAGAAACTAACATTTTCTGCACTGATTGTAACACTTCATTTGTTCAGTCAAAAAACTATTTTTATACTATTTTGTCAATATTGTGAAAGGTCTAGGGACACAGTGATGGAAAACTGTACTTAGTCTTGCATTTATGAAACATAATCAAGGATTTTGTATTAAAAGAAATAGCAATGAGTTGTGTTGGAAAAGAACAGGATCCCAGAAGAATAAGGTTAAGAATAAGGTTAAAATAATTTAGAGAGGAATGTCAAAGAATACTCTCCTGAGGAAATGACATGTTAACTGAGATCTGATGAATGAAAAAATGTCATGCACGCCAGTAGTAGAGGGGAGAATTGCAGTCACAGGGAATGGCAGTAGCAAACTCTGGGGTAGGAAAGAACTTAGTGCATTCCAGGAAATAGAAAAAGATCTCAATAGGTCTTTTAGCTAGTTATGCACCTAAACTTTTTTAAATGAATGAGAACTTTTTGTCTCTGTGTCCATTAATGATGAACATACTGTTTTTAATACATAGCAGGTAATAAAAACAAACAAACAAAACACCTTGCAAGCTGACCACAGATCTGAGGCATACAGAAGAGGGAAAGGGATGGAGAAGGGTCAAAATAGGAGTGAGAAGAACACAAGGGACTTTGGTGATGATTCATAAGTGCTATGGTGGTGGGAGAACTATGAGGACCGCACTTGCAGGGAGAACAGTGCCATCAGAAATTAACTATTGATATATAAGAAAACACATGGAACATATGACATACCTCCCCCCACACACATACACAGAATGTGTTAGAAGTGTTTGGCTTCTTGTAACTATAGCTAGCTTGTTTTAATCATATTCCCCTCCAAGTAATAGTATAAACTAGAACTGTAAATGTAACGCAAAAGTAATTAAAAACACTCCCAAAAGTGTCCTTGGTTAAGGACTAAGGCAGTTGTATGCAGGGCACAAAATGCACAAAGCCTAGGATAGAGTGACTTCTAGGAAATCAAGGGCAGTGCATAGATGCTATAGGTAATAATGAGCTAAAAAGTCAGTTTGTGAGCCAGCCACAGTACTCTCATTGAGCAATTTTGGTTTCCATTTAAAGACCCCAGGAAGACTAGTCAACTGCCTCCTGAAATATGACTTACACTTTCTAATATTTGAGGAGAGGAAATCTCCTATGTTTAATTTCAAAAACCAGAAATCAACCCACACTATAAAGAACAAAACAAAGCTCCAAAAGTTCATAAAAACAAGCACCAGACAAAATACAAGTTAACATTCAAAGTCGCTAGATAAGAGAATCAGGAAAATGTCATAAATCAAAAGAAAAAAAATCTAATGGAATATTTCAAAAAATATTCAGAAATAATAGATTTGATTTTAAAACAGTTGTTATAAACATATTGAGTGATATAAAGGATAAATATGGACACATTTCAGCACACAGAAACTAAAGAAACACTTGAAATTCCCAAACTAATAAGATCTTAAAAATCCCCACAAAACAAAGCAATAAACCCCAAATTGGATAGATAAAAGATGAGACATTGCAGAGAAGTCATTAATAACATTATCCAACTTAAAGCAGGGAAAGAAATATTGGAAATATAAACAATGCCTCAATGACCTGTGAGGGAATATAGTCAAATAAATCTACAATGTAGGGCAGTTCAATAAATGTAGAAAATCAAGAATGTATCACAAATATTTGGATAAACAATGACCTCAAATTTCCAAGATTTGTTTAAAAGCAACAACATACAGATCCAAGAAGTTCAATAAACCTCAAGTAGAAAAAACCTAAACAAACAACATGAGAGCATAACAAACTCAGTTCAACTTTATACCAGTAAACTTTTAAGTTCGATGAAAATCCCAGAGAAACAAACTCTTCAAAATGGACATAAAAGGTGGTCAAGTTTCCTACTTATTGAAACAATCTAATTCACACTACATACTTTTCCATAAAGAAAGCATCAATCCTGATAACTTCACCAGCATGTTTTATCAGATATTTAATGATGAATATAAATTTTACACCAACTATTTTAGCACAATATATAATGCAGCAACATTTTCTGTCTTTTTATGAGGCAAGTATGAATATAAAACTAGCATAAACAAGGATATTAAGGAAAATAAAGTTATAGAGCAGCATTTCTTCTAAATGTACTTACCTTAGCCAAGAGGAATATAGCATAGTATAAAAATAATACATAATAACCAAGTGGTGCTTATGCCAGGATTATAAGGTTGTGACATTATAACAAAAATAAAAATCACAATTATCTTAGTTGAAGGCAAAGATAAAGCATTTGATGACATTTAACAATCATTTGTGACAATTCTGCAAAACCACGCACACATAGGCACTTCTATAATTCTAAATGAAATCTGAAATTCCTCTAGTTCACATTAGTTAAAATTGATATATACAACTCTTTACCTGTTAACAAAAAAGGTGAAATGTATTCACACCTATCTCTGCTATCAATATTGTACTAAAGGCTCCTTGTCAGTGAAGATGGCAATGAGAAGAAAGCATAATGATATGAAGATTGGAACAGAAAAAAATAAGTTGACTTTATTCATAAATGACATGATAGCATGATTGTTTTTGTAGATAATCCTATGAAATCTAAAAAAGGCTATTGTACCTAACGAATGAGAAAGATTCAATATACAGAAACCAATTTTTAATAGATGAGCAACAAATCATTGGAAAATATTAATAGCCATATCATTTAATAGCACCAACAAACATAAAATACTTAGGAATAAATTTAATAAAAGACTTTGAAGTCCTCTACACTAAAAACTACAGGCCTTTGTTAGAGAAAATTTAGAGACTTAAATAAAAAGAAATGCCATACTCATGAATTGAAAATTCAATAACTTAAAGATTCCCATTCTCTCCAAATCAATCTGAGATTCAAGGCAATTACAATAAAAAGAAAGATCACAGCATAGCTATTGACAAGTTGATATAAAATGTATGTGAAAACTCTAGGATAGACAAAGCAATCCGTAAAATAGCAAGGAATTTGGACACACTACACTATTTAACTTCAAAAATTACTATTAAATGACAGTAATTGAGACACCAGGAGATCAATGGAAACAAGAGTATGCAGAAACAAACACTTACCTGTATTGTTGAACGATGCGATGAAATTTGCTGGGGAAAAGAAAGTTTTTTCAACAAAATAGTATTACAACAACTAGGTAAAGTAAGGGAAAGCCATAGACCTGATCCCCAATTCTCATTATGTACAAATCTTAAAACTATAAAACTTCTAACACAAGAGACAGAAAAGCTAAATTATAAGCTTGGGCTTGATGTTTTTAAGTTAGGACACAAAGAACTCTAAGTAATAAACTGAAAAGATAAAGTCAACTCGACTTGTACAAGATCTGCTCATCCACAGATGTCACAAATAAAACAGAAAGACAAAACACAGACCAAAAGACCTTCATAGTACCTATGGTTGACAAACAATTTATATCCACAATATACTCAATGTTCTTACAACTACGTAATAAAAAGGCAAACAGCACAACTAAAAACCAAGCAAAGCCAGGCATTACCCAAAAGGTATACACATGAGCAAATAACAGAAATGTGTCCCAATCAGCCACCAGGCAAATCAAAACTATAATGTGAAAATTCATCATTCCTAACAAAATGGACTACTCTTAACTCTGGCAAAGTTGTGTACAGACTGCATTGTTATATATTGCTGACAGGAATGTGTGAAAACTAGTGTTCCTTCCAGGGAATTGGTTGTGCTTTATAAAGTCTGTTGCCACCAGATGACTTAACAATTCTCCTTATTGGTGTTATATTAATTGTGATATTGTGTCAGTTACAATATGACTGTAACAAACGGTCACAAACTTAATGGCTTAAAGTGAAGTTAACTCACGGTTCTGAAGTGCTGAAACAGGTTGATGAGAGGTTCTCCGTGGCTGGGGATGGAGGAGGAAATTCATGTCCGTGCTTTTTCCAACTTCTACATGCCACCCCTACTTCTTGGGGGTGTCCTCCTCTGCCTACATCCCTACAACACTGACTCCCATCTCCCTGTCTCCCGCATTTAAGGGCACTTATGATTATATTGGGTCCACCTGGATATCCAGAATGTTCTCCCTATTTTAAGGTCAGCTAATTAGCAATATTAATTCCATCTGCTGCCAAAAGTCCCCTTTTCCATGCAGCTAACTTACATAAGTTTCTAGGGGTGAGATACAGACATTTCTCTGAGGCCATTATTTTGCCAACCAGGGGCATTTCTCTAAAAGAGATGACAGCATATGTTCATGAGACCATTCTACACAATTGTATAAAACAGCTCTATTCAGAACAGTCTAAATCTAGAAATTCTAATATTTATCATTAGGGAATGGATAAGCAAATTGTGATCAATTATTGGAGTGGGAAACTACAAAAATTTTAAGGAATGATTTAATGGCTACAATGGGCAATCCCCCTTATATTACATTGAGCAAAAGTAGGTTAAAAAATATGAAAATTATGATTCCAGTTTTACAGCATTCAAGAATAGCAAAACTATAGTGCTGGATGTAAGTGCTGGTGCCTTTAAGAGATCAAGATTGGCAGGAAGGAAATTTCTGAGATAGGTGATATTTTGTTTGAGGCTGTGACTACATAGGGGTGTGTGTGTATAATTAAACAAAAGATATAAATAATAATAAGAAATAAGAGTAATATAAACACTGTTGCTTATTGCTATGACTTAAGAAATTTTTAGAAATTTAGTTTTTAGAAATTTAACCCTTAGTTTTGAATTGAATTTGCAACACATTTGGATTAGGGGATTCTACCCTTTACTTTGCTTGAAATACTATTGAGCTTTACAAAAATTGTAAATAGATTTTTTCATCTTTATTATGATATATTACAAATAAAGTTATAAAATATAAAATGTAGAACAGGATGGTAGGGCATAAACATACACTGTGAAAACATCCCCACCATCAAATCAGACTTAACTCTTTAAAGTTCAGAAGGACAAGTTTTTATAACATTTGTCCCTTTACCACAGTGGGATCATAAGGACATGCACAAACTGAGGTCAGAGATCATAAGGGTGATCACTTATGTGAAATAACAAATCCAACCCAGTTATTTTAAAGATATAATTGACTTCATTAAAAGATTTATGAATTTGGCAGCATCCTGTCTAGCAAGTAGAAAGGTGCTGTAAAAAATTGCACAAAATGGAATATTTGTATGATAAGAGAAACGGTGGGATAAGGTTATTAGCAAAAGAAAAGAAAGATGATTTAGGTGAAGGTAGGGGGGATCTTATCATGCACACTCCTTCACCTGTGCTGCCCAAGAACTTCCCCACTGATTAGTTTAAATTTCCACTTTGGGGAGAGCCTGAGGTTGCAATCGAGTTAGGTTATTGAGTCTTGGTGAGTTTACCATGAAAAAACTCCACTTCAGATCTCTGTTTAAAAAAACACAAAACACCTAAATTACAATGTTCCTCCAAAGCCCCCTGTGCTGACAACCTGATTCCAGTGCAATCAGTGTCCCATTGCAACAGAGATATCTCCATAAAAGGTGCGGTTCATGATCCCCCCAGACTAGCTTCTGGGGCGGATGAGCATCAGGTGAGGCTATGTGAGATGGAGGGCAGGTGAAGAAGAAGCACAATTGTTTCTCAGCCATGGACTTGCACCAAGGACTTGGGGAGCTCAGAGAAGACATGTGCAGGATCCTGATAATGTCAGCAATTATCTTGATGTGCACTTTGATTTTGCTCCTTTCCTCCCAGACTTAATTAGTCCCTTCTGCCATCTTCCTGTGGTTGTGTACCAGAAGGTGACTTAGACTTTGGACAAGCTTTTGGGCTGACCCTATTTGACTGGGCACTTATCCACAGGGGTGTGTAATATTGGGCATTTTATTAAGAAACTAATATCCTTTCTCCTCCTTCTGGGCAGACTCATCCTATTAAAGTTCTTTCACACTAAATGTGCTCTGTTTTGTGTACACAAATGGCCAGACCCATTTTCGAACATGCAGGTTTGGGGAGCCAGGATACCCCTCAGACTATTATCAGTTATCCTGATAATTTAGAGTATTTCCCTTATAATATCTTCTGAAGCATTATTATCTGACAGATCTCTACTATAGCATGCAGTGTTGGGTTGCTGGGGCTAACAGAATGTGCTCTGAGCAGCAGATTGCAGCGTTATGATTAGATACCATCCTCAGCCTCTACAGCTTTGACTTTAGGGGGAAAACAATGTGCCCAGGTATTCTTTATCCTTCAGTTATTTTACGTCCATGAGTCAAATCAGTGATATGCAGACTCTTAGCGGACTCAGCTCTCCATCCTTAGATACCCTGTTTGCTGCATGATGGATATAAGGTAAACACACTTTAACTTGCCAATTTGGAGCCACTGTTACACTTTAAAAGAAAATAAAAGGATGTTGAGGTATCAACAAAGCCAACTCTAAGACGAATTTATCAGTAGAGTCTTTTATAAAGCAGATGATTAATAAACACATGCTGCTATTTTGGCATTATATGTCAACAGGGCTTGGTACTGGTTCTTCCTTAGTCGCAATGCCTTAGCCAAGGTACTGTTACAAAGAAAATGACAGAAATGATTTAGTGATGGGTTATTTCTAGGATAACCGGTCTTAGCCACATTACTCAGGCATCTATATGCTAAGGTATTGTTTAGTCAGCACTGAAGCATCTCAAGGTAAAAACAGAAGAAATGGCTACTTTGGGCGAAAGAAGAAATGTTACTACAATAAAGCTTTCACAGAATTCAATATCAAGTAGTATGCATGCCACAGAAAAAAATCATAATAGGTACAAATAATATAAAAGACTTCAGACATACATCAACGGATGGCTGTGATATAGGATTGAAACAGTTGTGTGGATTTACAGAGGGGAAATTGTAGTATTGAAGAATCAACATAAGCAACAGAAAAATATATAAGAAGGAAGGTAGAGATCAGATGAGGAAAAATGATGGTGACATTGGCCGTTGGCAAGATACTGACATGAGTATTAATAATCACCTCCACTCACTGCATCTTGGAAAGGCCAGTAGAAAAGGAGTGTTGGGTGAGAGGAATGATTTATGTATCTTTTTAGGGCATTTGCTTCACCTCTCAATTTCAGATACAACCATCCTTCAAAACTTAGTTCAAGTACTTCTTCATGGGAACTCTTTTACGGGAACTCCACATGACTTCTTACCTTGTTCTTTTGTATCCAGTCACTTCCATCTCCAGTCACTTACTGAGTGTGCATCACATGGCAGACAGTGATACCCAAACTCTTTTCCTAGAGAAGTCACTCCTTGAATCTGACTTAGGTTCCAGAAGATCTGTGCAATTGTGAAAAGACAGGACTGACCTATGAATGCAGAAAATAGAACTGAAAACTCCTCATGGAGCAAAAGGAATAGTTTATCATGAATACAGCTATGCAAAATACCATGGAGAAGTAACTGCAGTGCAGATAAAAGTCAGGAATAAGGTTATCAGACTATTGCAGAAAGGTTCAGAACAAATGAAAAAGAGACAGAACTAGGATAGAATCTCTACATGTTCTCCTAAATCTATAAAAGCTTGGTATTTTGTGACTCATCAACTTTAAAAATTTTAGAAGTGATTTAATCAGTTCTGAACAGGATTCCAAAGCAGAAAGGACTGGTGGGGAACCAAAATACACTTCTGCATGAGTTATTCAATGCATACAAGGGGACTAAAGTCACAGATAAGACTGACACTTCACCCCCAGGGGTGAAAGGAGCAAGAGTCTTCCCCATTAGGGAACCATGATGTGAATAGTTGCTTACTTGGGTATCAGTAAGCAAAGCTCAGTAAAATGGATCTCAATTTGGGACTAGGAAAGAGCCCAAGTCTCTGAAAGTCTCTGTTGTGGAGAAGACCTGGAAAAACAACAGTTTGTATTGGAGGGTACAAGATGTTAGGTCCATGTGTAGAGAAACCAAGACTGTTTCTCTCTTGAAGGTGAACAAACATTTTCAACCTTAGGATCCAGCTGAAAATTTACTGATTGTGAGGAAGGGAATAGGAAGAGAACAACTGTTCCTTTGGAGTGACAAAAACACAGGAAGGATGCAGAATCAATGGTGAAGTTGTAACAGGATGGTCCCCAGGAAAAGGGGAAGTTCCAGGTTCCCTGTCCCACCCAGAAGGAGGGCCTAGCCGAGCAGAGAAAAAGAGAAGGGATCTGAGGAAGAAGGAAGCAGAATGCAGAACTAGAAGTAAACCTGAGGAAGTCACAGGGAGCAGCAAGCATGGATGGAGAAACCTTGCTTGTTTCTTGGCCCTGGACTGGTTAAAACAGATGTGGGTGAGAGACCTGTGGAAGTTGACTATGGCAGTGTTTATACTGATTTTGATTTTGCTCTTTTCCTCCCAGACTTGTCTGGCCATTTCTGACATTGTCTATGGATCCCAGCCAGAAGTGCTTTAGTCTTGTGGCGGGCTTTCAGGCCTTGCTTTAGGCCAATCCCTTTTGGGTTGACTTTTGTCCACGAGGGGATGGGTAACTTCAGGTGTTTGATTTCAACATTATATTCGTTGTCTTCCATGTTGTATACTCACTGCACTAAAGTTCCTTTTTCATTAAAGTCTTATATGTTTTGTCTTGATGCAGTGAATGGCAGAACCTGTTTAGAGCAGGCAGGCTTGGGGGTTCAACGGTGCCTCGAAATGGTACCCTCATAAGATGCAGGAACAGATGCCTGCCTAAAAATGAGGATTAACTAGAACACCAGAGAACACTTGCCACTACCTCTGGGATTGCCATGGCTCCCACCCACTGACAAGTCACTTGCTACTTCCAGCAGCAAGTAGGTGCTGAGACACCTACAGCAGACCTCGCCAAGGGATGGTCCACAGGGAAGAACTAAAGCTGAGGGTGGCACAGACACTTCTCTGCTAGATAAGCTCCCTGACCCTCAAACAGTCACTTCAGGAATTTGGTTCTGGTGGTCCTATGGCCAATCTTAAGTGCAGATCAACTCCTAAATGAAATACACTCCAATCCTCACACCAGAGTCTCATTGGAAAGAGTTTTGCTTATTTGCAAACATTCTATTTACCTCAGGCTCCAGAGCCCTACATGAGGTGTCTGGCATTCAACAAGATATGATAGCAAGGATATATAGAAAAGCAGTCAAAATAGGGACATTCTGATGTGAATTATCTAACAGACCAAATACACGTTTATAGACACTATCAAACTGCAATGAAATACATTTTTAAAAAATATTTATTTATTTATGCATATAGAACTGGGGCACAGACCAGAGGTGCAGGGGCTGTGAGAGGATTCATAAGAGACAGAGTGGGGAGAACAGGCTGAATGACAAGTACACTGCTGAGGGGAGTAGCAGGTTGGCCAGGAGAGGTCTGCTATGCCATGTGGTCACCTCTGGGGCAGGTGGGGATCAAATTCATGCTGAAGTGGCTTTAACTTCTTAGTTCTGTGCTTTAACGCACTGCGCCATCAGGGAGGGCCCAAAATACATTTTTTTTAAACTAGGGTTTTGGAATATTCTCCAAATTAGACCATATCCTGCACTATAAAACAAACTTCAACAATTTAAAATTTTTAGAAGTACAAATATGTACTTGGATTTTATACAGACTAGTTATTTAAATAACAGAATATCTGGAAAATCCCTAAACGTCTGAAAGACAAACAACATATTTCCAAGTTCTCCTGGGTTAATAAGGAGGTTTCAATGGAAATTTTAAAATATTTGAGCTTAATGAAAATAAAATTGCCACATTTCAAAATTTGAGAGATTCAACTGAAGCAATGACTAGAAGAAAATTGGTAGCATTAAATCTCATCCCACACCAGCTTTATTGATATAATGAATGTATAATGCTGTGTGACACTATACAGTGTGATATGATACACACACATGTGTGTGTATATATACATATACACATATACATATATACATGCATGTGTACATATGCATATGTATATATGTTACAGGACAGTGAGAGAGGTACCTGTGAACCCCCAAACCTGACCACTCTAAATATGTTCTGCCATCTGCCAGACAAAACATAAAACCTTCAGTGGAAAGCAACTTTAATACAATTAGTGTTCAATACAGAAAAGACAAAGAATATAGTTTCTAAATCAAAAACCCAAAGTTACCATTCCCTTGTGGGTAAAATTCCACCCAAAAGGGACTGGCCCAAAACAAGGCTTGAAAGCCTGTCACAAGTCTAAAGCACCTTCTGACAGAGATCCACAGAAAAGGGTCAAAAATGGGCAGGCAAGTCTGGGAGGAAAAAAGCAAAACCAAAATCAAGATAAAAGCTTCCATAGTGAACCTCACCCACATCTGTTTCACCAGCACAGGGCCAAGAAACAAGAGCTGCTTCTTCACACCTCTCTCTGCTCCATGTGCCTCCCTCAGGTCACCTTTTGCTCTCCAACCTGCTTCCATCCTCTTCAATCTCCTTCCCAGCTGCTTCTCTTCTCTGCTCAGTTCTACCTACCTTTGAGTGGGGCAGGGATCCTGGAACCTCCCCTTTTCCTGGGGACCACTTTGATATAATTATACTGTGAAACTACTGAAAATGGATAGTCTTGTCTTCTTTCCTAATCTTGCAGGAAAAGCTTTCAAACATTTACCTTTGAGCATAATGTGAGTTGTAGGTTTGTCATATATGACTTTTTTTTTTTTATTATGTCAATGGGTTTTCCTCCTATGCCCAATAAGTTTGAATGTTTTTAATCATGAAATGATGTTGAAGGTCATCAAATGCTTTTTTTCTGCATCTGCTGAAATGATCAGATGATGTATTATATTTGTGGATTTGCAATGTGGAAAATCTCCAAGATTTATAAGTTATAACATTTATAAACTTTTCTTGAAAAAAGAAGTAAGATTGTAGTATACAAAATCAAAAATTTATTTCTAAATACTAGAAATGGATCACTGGAATTCAAAAATCTAAAAAAAGAATTTAAATAACACTCCACTTCAAAGTGTTAGCTATCTATCTAACACTTTATTATATACAAATAATGTATTTGTAGGATTTGTATACTGAAAGTGAGATATATTTATGATAGGGTTTTTTTTTACAAAGATCTTAGATTAATGAAATAGAAGTAGATAGATGTCAAAAGTGCAAATAACGGTCAACAGAAAAATGATAGTTGTTTCAAAAATTATGATGAGAAAATCATACATCCATATGTAAAGATAAATCTCAATTCATATGAAAATTAATTATAAATGAATTATATACTAAATCTGTCATGTAAAGTGAACAAACACAAAAAAAATGCAGAAGACATCTTTGATTAAAATCCTTAAATTTTAAGGATTTTAAAATTTGGCACTAAAAGGAGTTATCCTAAAAATAAAAAAAAATGACTTATCCTTTATCAAAATGAAAGACTATTGCTTTATGAAAGACAGTCTAGACAAGGAAAGCGCAAAGCACAACTGGACCAAAAATTGCTAAGTATATATGATTGACAAACTCCTTATTTCCAATACTTATTTAAATAGCTTTCAAAAATGCAAGAATAAAAGCCCATTAAAAACTACAAAAGAGGGCCCTCCCTGGTGGCGCAGCGGGTTAAAGCACAGCACTGAGAATCTAAAGCTGCTTCCGCATGAGTTCGATTCCCGCCTGCCCCGGAGGTGACCACATGGCGTGGCAGACCTCTCCTGGCCCGCCCGCT
>NW_004567114.1:54694033-54699815 GCF_000260355.1 Condylura cristata | reverse complement strand
CATGCATGCGCACACACACACACACACACACACACCCCTCTAGCCTATACCTCAGCCCTTGTATACATAAATAAATAAAAATAATAAATCTTAAAAAAAAAAGACCTTGCTGGGTTATAAATGCACAGCTACTAGAATGGCTAACATAATTTTTAAAAGGCAATAAAAAAGTGCTGGTGCAGAGAGTAATTAGTATGCCAATATATTGCAGGTGCTAAAGCAAGATGTTTTTACCATTTTAGAAAACAGTTTGGCAGTTCTCATAACCTTACAAAGATAGTCGCTAGTTGCTGTTATGAAACAGCAATCCCTCTCCTAGATATATATTCCTAAATAGTGAAAATTTATTTTCATACAAAAAAATCATTATGTGACTAATGTCAGTTTTATTCAAAATTAGTAAACGGAAACAACTCAGATATCCTTTGTTAAACTGGTGAATGTATAAATAAGCTGTGATGCATTTCATATGAAAGTTTTCTACTGAACAATAAAATGATTGAAGTGTTTTTTTTTCAGATAACAGTATGAATTAATCTTAAATACACTTTATTAAGTGAAAGAAGGAAGACCTTGAAGACTACTTATGATTTGACTCTATTTTGGTAAATGCAGATCTACAGAAACCAAAAGCAGATTAATGAATGCCCCAAGTTAGAAGGTGGGGGAGACAGCTGACAAAAAGTATCAGCAATGTTTAATGTGCTGGAACTATTCTGTATGGAGTTACAGCAATGCATCCAGGACTTCATACACTTATCACAACCCACAGATGTGTACTCCACAAGGAACAGATTTTATTATCATACATTTTTTTTTTAAATCAACCAGGATGAGGAAAAACATGGAAATGCAGCAGGTGACAAATGAAACTCACTACATTACAAATGCATAACAAGGACAGAAAAGCGATGAACTCAGTAAGTACAACTGGGAAAAAGTGATCTGACTAGCTACTGTAAGGCTAAACATAGAAATAACGGTGCACTACTTTGCATTCTAGTTAGCAAATGTGTTTCTTCTAAAAGTATGTTCTCTCAATTTGAAATTTATACAGATACTTGCTTGAGCAAGTAAGTACACTGCCATCTGAGAGTGTGATGTCTCACTCTAGAAGTTTCAGATAAACAAAGAAAAGTTCAGAATGAATATTGTGGTTCCAAGTTGGTACAAATTGAGTAAAATATTTGTACAAACATAAGTAGAGTTTGTACAAACATAAGTAGAAAACTGAATGAATAAATTAATGGAGAGAAGGGACACCACAGTAATTATTGCTGGAAGCAAGATCAACCAAGTGATTGCCAAAATTAAGGGTGAAAATTTATGCAGAAGCTAGATTTTTATTCCCCCCAAACTTGCTAATTATAAATCATATCTCCCAAATAGTTATTAATTGCAAATAGAAAAATAGTAATTTTACTGTGAAGAAACCTGGCAGACACTACTTTATCTAAGTGATCAAAGAAAATATTACCGGGAACATAAATTGATATCATCTACCCCCTGACAGGTGCACAGCTTCTTTGTTATCCATTCCAGTACTGTGCCACCTCAAATTAAAAATGAGAAAACATCAGACAAACCAAAATTGAAGGTCACAAAAGACAAAAATAAAAGACTGATGAATTGTCATGCATTAGAAGAGACGAAGGTGACAGGACAGCTAAATTCAATGTGGGAACCTAGGTTGGATCCTGAAGCAGAAAAAGGACATTTATGGAAAATAGATGAAATCTGACTACAGTCTCTAATTAGGAGTATAAGCCAAAGTCAATTTCCTTTCTTTGATAATGTTCCATAGCTAGATAAAGATGGGTGAAGGGCATATTGAGAATTCTCTGCGCTACTTTGCAAAATCTTCTGAATCTAAATTTATACCTAAATAAAAAAATAAACAAAAAATCTTTAGTTTAATTCTAGAGATGCACTCAAAAATATACAACATAAAAGTAGACAAAACTTTTTTATGACCTTATTTCACATTCTGCATTTTACACTTCAAAAATCAATGGACTTATTTCTATAATTTCCACTCTTTTAAATGAGGAGATAAAAAGGAAGTTTTAAACTGCGATTTATAAGCTTGGCTCTTCAAGTAACAGATTGTGGGTGTGGAGAGTTTTTATTTCTCATAAATGAAAAGCCAAATTAGATATAATCATCACTAGATTTTATCCATTTAACTTTAATTTTCAAAGTACTAGAGGCATCTTTTGATGCTGAGCAGAATTTTGAACAGATAAATGTAACTTATGGAACTGGATCATATGGAGATCAGATTGAGGCAAATTTGCAACAATTTTTTTGTTTTTATACTTCTCATCAACTTGTACTTCAGCACTGGCTTTCCTTATTTTTCCTTGATTTTATTCACCAGTTCCTCACTGATATAAAACAAGTAATATATTATTAAAAACAAAAATAACATAAATATAAAAACTCATAATGACATCAAGCTTACATTGCATGAGAGACTGAGTAAATCTCCAGCGACCTCATTTTATTTAAGCCCTACTAACTCCTTTAAATTCTCATCTCCTAAGTACTTGGAGGTTCTTCAACTATTCCGTTTTACGTCAAAATATAAAATTTCCATTGTTTGAATTTTTTAACTCATAAATTAAAACCACCCACATTTCTAACTTTACCAGTTGAGGAAAGTCAAATAGCTGAAAGATCAAAACCATTGTTTAGAAAATACTGCCCTAGAAAGAGGCAGACTCAGCCATTTTGAATTTGCAGTTTAGTTATGCAAAACAGAAGATAAGTAATAAAAGAAAGTCAATTTTGTGTCATTTGGGTTATTTTTAGCTGCAGATAACAAGATGAGAAGCCTCAAGGCAGGGCAGCTCTAGAGTTTGTTAATTCATCCTCTTAATGAAGACCCAGGAAAAAAACAAGTTTCTTTATTTCTGCAGCTCATCTTCCAGCAGCATTTTCAGACATAATGATGTCAAAAGAAAGAAATTTGTTCCTCTGTGTTACCTTTTAAAAGTGGAGGAATCTTTCCAGGAGTTTTTTTGCTACTCAGTTGACATCCTTTCTTGTCTCACTGGCCAGAATTATGTCACTTTTCCTTCCCTGCACCAGTTACTGGCAGTAAACCAATATACTAATCTAGAATTGACTCCTGAATTAAGACTACAGTCACTTCCCCGGCAAGCCATATACTTAGATAAAGCTAGTTGAGGTTGACAAGGAAGACAGGGTTAATGGGAATTGAGTGGGTAATCTACCGTGTCCACTGAAAGCATTTTTGGAAGGAATTTATGTTTCCAAAGTTGCTGAAAGGAAGTGCATATGTAGTAAGAAAAAGTTAATGTTAAAAGAACTGTGAACGAAATGTCCCCAAGATTGTAGATTGGGGCCTCATGTCATCAGATGGCTTCATAGAAAAGAAAGCCCATCAACAGGATGGGCAGGAAGTACCGAAGTGGAGTAGCAAAGACAGAAGAGACCAAGGAGGGCCTCCCACCCCAGGTCAAGGAGTTTGCACACCACCTTGCAATTGGTTACAAGCAGCGGTGGGACTTTAAACACAGAAGGGACATTATGTGATTAATCTGTAGGTTGCTCTGTATAGCAAGGACAGACTGTCCTGCTGACACCTCCTGCTCTGTATTATCTGATCTTACTGAGCACTTAGCATTCACATCCCAGTACAAAATAATTTCCATATATGGGAGAAACAGACTTATCTCCCAAAGTACATTATAAATTTTAAAAATGGAGAAATGATTGGTTACTCTGGTGTACGCCTCTTAATACACAGAATGGTGACTAGCAGCAAGAAAACTCAATTTGTTGTGTCAACTATTTCCTTTACATGCCACCTACAAGCTGCACTGAACTCTGGATGGCAGTGAAGTGGTTGGAAAGGGCAGGTATGGAGTCAGTCTGATGAGAGTGTGTACCTGTTTCCTCATCTGGAAAACAAGTGTTATTCAGAGTTTCAAGGATTATATATATTTCAGGCAAAACACCTATATCTGGGGGGACAGAATGAATACATTTTTATGTAATTCTTTGCTTTTATTTCCTGAGTTGGAAATAGCAAAGATGGCTTTTTGGACTCATCAATAAAATATTTGAAGGAATAAGTGAATGAAAGTCTGCAAAAATGTCTTTCCATGCAATAAAGATAAAGACTCTCAGAAGTGAGATTGGGACAAATAGACAATTCGATTTGGTGAACTTAGATAAAATCAAATTTTATAGTGGTCATTATATATATATATATATATATATATATATATATATATATATATATATAGTAAGTAGGATAAGGCTTCAGCTGCTCTGCATTATTTCCTCAGTATCACTGGAAATTCATTTCAGTTCCTCCATCTCCCATGGTATTCTCACATCGTCATCCTCCACAGCTTAGCAGGTATCTTGATGTATCCTGACTCCTGGTATTTCTATAGGTAAGAACTTAGAAAAGTATCCTATAGGCCAGAGTAAAGGATCTTGTTCCAACTGTTCACAACAATTACCTTTTGCATTAAAGATGCTCAGTCCCACTTAATACAGAATCTCTGGGGACAGAGCTCCGATGAGATTTTTTATGAGACTTCTTTATAATATTCCATGTTGAGAACCACAAATATGGTGCTTTGGTGTATCTATAATGTTAACTCTGCTTTTGTATTTGTCTCTCAGTAGCTTAACAATAGAGATACACAAGGTATATTTTTACTTTTTCATTGAGGTATAGTAAACATAAAGACAAATGAACAGTTTAACACATTTTTCAAACTCAACACAGCTTGATGTAATGGCAGCCAGATTAGAAACCCATTACCAGCTTCTTAGCAACCTCTTCCTGCCACTTTCAAGGAATGAACATTGATCATGAACTTGTTTTGTTTGTTTATTACTTTCTACAAATGAGATCATACAGTATAGCTCCTCTGGGATCTGGTGTGGAAACCTGTTTTTCTTTTTTTAAAGAAAAAGTAGAGTATATAGGACATAGATTAATAAATTTAACAACATTAACAAGGAAATATTGAAAATTTGATTTGGAGACATGGTAGGAAAGAATAGCTTAAAGCAGGTGCTTCAAACTTTGATGAACTTGGGTTTGATGTCCTTGTTCTGATACAAGAGAAAGCTGTGGCCCTGGACAGTTACCTCTCCAGGCTTCTATTTATTTGTAAACTATTGCTATTAATAGAATATCTCATAGGATTTTCATGGGGTTTATGTGTATACTTTGTGTTTACATGTGTGCTTATGTGTAGGGCAATGTGTGTAAAGTGTTTAGCACTATGCCAGGATGCAGGAGTAAAGTCATTACTAATAACATCTCTTACTCATTAGAAATGAACAAGTAGTCACTATTCACTAAGAGTAAGTGAAGACCAATAAATCTCAAAGTAAAATAGGAAAAAAATAGAATATTGGTTTTGGAAATAAGTGTATAGTTAGGGATTTGGTAAAGCTTCTCATTAATTCATCAAAAGGAAGATATGGAAATTGGTCTTCATGTAGCTCTTCTCGTTAGATTTCAGTCATGAATTATATTAGGATCTTCTGTTAAATATAAAGATGCCAGGCCCTCCCAGGTGGTGCAGCTGGTTAAAAGCACTGCACTGAGAAGCTTAAGCCACTTCCGCATGAGTTCGATCCCCGTCTGCCCTGGAGGAGATCCACATGGCGCGGCAGACCTCTCCTGGCCCGCCCGCTGCTCCCCTCAGCAGTGTGCTTCGTAGATCTGTTCTGCTCCCCACTCTATCTCTGGTGAATCCTCTCACCCTCCGCGTCTCTGGCCTGT
>NW_004567114.1:54570023-54693768 GCF_000260355.1 Condylura cristata | reverse complement strand
CCAGTTCTGTATGCACAAATAAATAAATCTTAAAAAAAAATAATAAAGATGCCCTTGATCCTTGGCCTATTATAAACCAAATGAGTTAAAATGATTCTGGATTTTTTTTTTTTCAGAGATTTCTTCTCTCTGTATAAACTCTCTGAATGAATCTGACTTGTTGCCAAACCACTTTTTTCCCCCCTTTCTACATTTCAAAAGAACAGTTTATTAGGAAAAGGAGAAAGAGGAAGAAAGCACCTGCATCATCACAGGTGGGAAGGAGAGAAGCTGCTGCTGCTGCTGCTGCTCTGCACAGGGAAAAGTTTTGTGACAAACATCTGCGCAGACACAGGCGGGCAGGAGAGCCACCACTGCCAAATTTTAACCACTGAACTACACTGCAGGAAACGACAAGAGCACAATTCTGGAGTCTTTTGTATATTTAATAATTTCAGTTGGCAATTCATAAATGTTCCACAGATGCTTGTGGAACTCTGAAAGAAGTCTCTGGAACATACACATTGCTATTCTGCTCAATGTTTTCATTAGCAATTTAAAGTTATGCTTAACAAACTTAGCAATGGTAGACAGAGTGTATGGGTCCCTCCCTGGTGGTGCGAAGGGTTAAAGCACTATGAGTTATCTGCAGCCACTGTAGCTCAGCGTTAGCTCCCCTGCTAGGGAGGTGACCCACTTGGTGCAAACAAGCTCTCTTGTCTTGTCCGCTGCTGCCCTCAGCAGTGTACTTCAATCTGCCTGTTTTGTTCCCCAATCTGTGTCTGGTGAATCCTCTCCCCCCCCCCAAACCTCTGACCAGTACCCCAGTTCTTGTGTGCATAAATAAATAAATCTTTACTACAAAAAGAAAAGTGTATGGAAAACAAATACAAGTTTTTTGTTTTGTTTGTTTGTTTGTTTTTTCATCTTAAACGGAACCACTGTTCATCAATATTTCATGTAAAATGGAACCAAGGGTCTAGGTGTCTGTTGTTAATGTGAAGGACAGAGGTTACCAGTGAAATAAATGTCATCCTCAGACACACGAAAATGTGGCATATTTCAATTTGTGTATTCCAGATTAAGTCAGAACTAAATCTGGCCCATGGCTTGTTTTTGCTTTTTTTTTTTTTTTTTTTTTGGCAAATAAAGTTTTATTAGAACACAGTTACATTCACTTATATGTTGACTATTACTGCTCCTATACTATAACTGCAAAGTCAAATATATCTGAGACCACAGAGTCTGCAAAGCTGAAAATATTTAGTATCTGGCTTTTTGCAGAAATGTTTACTCTGTGCTACAACATATTTTTCCCTATCTCCTTTAATAGTACAACATAACACTATTATCTGGACATCTGGATGACTACATTTCTTGGTATAATTTACATCAGAAACTTCATGTCACTGAATTCCAGTCACTCTGAGATATATGTAGAAGTATAGTGTCTCAGCATTCTAAAGTCTTCCTTAAAAGATGGCTCCTTCACTCTTCATGCTGGTTGGAAATTAAGCCTGATAGCTGGAGCTCAAACAGCCACCGGGGTCCATGCAGATAAAAGCCTGAGTTTGTCAGCTTGAACCTGAAAGGCGTCTAAGTCCCTGAGTCCCTGATGACTCGTTGGTATATTTCCATAATAGCCCTTCACTGTCAACTGCCAAACTTTTTATTTTACATAAAATTTAAAAATTCTTGGTGTGTGTATTTATTTATTTGCATAGAAGAACTGGGCTGGAGGCCAGAGGTACCAGGTGAGAGTATTCACCAGAGACAGAGTAGGGAGCAGAACAGGCAGATCTACTGAAATATACTGCTGAGGGGAACAGCAGGAAAGGCAGGAGAGGTCTGCTGCACCATGTGGGTCAGCTTCCTGGTGGGGGATTGAACTCAGGTAGTAGAAGTGATAGCACTGAGACTTAAACCCCAAGGCCATCAGGAGGGCCCCTTGGTTTTTAGATTGCTGTTCATTTGGATGTCAATCACTTGCAAGAAAGCACATCTTAACAGATACAGTTGTAGAATGCCCAGAACTGAGTTTGCCACTTTAACTAAATCTAGAGCTGTACATGCCTTATAAAATTAAGGAACTCTTGTCACTGGATGGTTTTAGGCAGATCCTGAATAACCACCTGTCAGACTAGTGATGCAGAGTTCCCTGAATTGGCTGGAGGTTAAATTACACGACCTCCAAGATTCTAAGTTGGGTATTCCTGGACCACATTTTTCTTTATTAATGGAAAGTGTTACATGCGTTCTTAGTTCAAGCACTTAAAATGATTAAAGTAACTAGACAGAAAGCCAACCTGCCAAAGTGGAAAGTACAGAGGGAGTAGTAACATATCAGCACAATTTTAGCTTTCTATTTGCAGCAAAGCAATGACTCTGATGGTACATTATGCTCTGACTGAGGAAAATACTGATACTACATGATATGACAAGACTTCCTGTCCAGTAAGAGGAGGCTATCCATTTTCATAGAAATGCTGGGAAAGGAGAATATCATTACTTCACACAGGTGATCCCTTTACACATAAAATGCGCTTATTTATACAACTTTACTTTAATAAGGACTGCAGTTGAGTCTAAATGGACATAGAAAATCCGTAAGTATCATCAATGTGTCCTTTTTTACATAGACATGAAGGACCAGGAATCTTTAACTAGTAGAGGATAAGCGGCAGGGACTACAGACTCTGACTCAAAAATACCTTCTCTTTTTTGATGCTTCTTTGTTTTTATTTGTGCGAGATATATTACAAATATAATTTCCTTTGCGTTCCTGCTGTGAGCCAACAAGACAAGTTAGGTTTTCCTATTATTTTCTTTCATGATGTATCTATCTTTTGGCGATATTGTCCCTAATATAATTAATGAATCAATTATGTGATCCCCTCCTGTAAGGTCTCCAAGTGCTGTAGGCAAGATTTCTCCACTGCTCTGCATTTTCATCCTTAATTCAGTGTCCGGCAAAGGGAAATAGTCAATAAAAATTGGTTGGATGATAAAGATGCAATTAGGAAACATAATTTTATTCTCTTACACAGTACCTCACACTGGAGTGCAGGTTTCTTAATTTTAAATATCCTGAGACAGAACTATACTTCTTTAAATAAAAACTATGTGCTTTAACCAAAAACAACATCCATATCAGTAACAACAAATTAGATGCCTTAGCGCTAGAAATTTGCTTAGTGATCCTCCGAGAACCTCTTCCTATGTTTGGGGGAATTCCCAAACTAGTGATTCTGCTTCCATAGGGACTAAGACCTTTCACAAAAACTTGTGTATTGGTTATTTATTTGGTAAGTGAACTGAGGGGCAGAAAAGAATAAAATTAATCAGTGAGTCAAAGTCAATACAAGTGTGTACTTTCAAGTTTGACAATACCGCTGACAAATAGTGCACAGACCTTATAAAATCATCCTATGAAAGCTTCTTATGAAATCATCTCAGAATATTCCTGCCGGGGCAATAATATCAGAAGCTTGCATGTATGTACCACTGCCTCATCCAGTGATGGGACAAAGGTGGCCCGTGAACTCCTGGACTCACGGTGGGTGCTGAGTATGCTCCTGCACTGTCCACACCAAGTCAGAGGCTCGGGAGCAGGAAACAAGAGGGACGTGACTCAAGCTTAAGGTCAAGTGTTCCAGGTAGCACCCATACAGAGCTGACAGAAGCTGGTATAGATGTAGTCGCCATGAAGGTGACTTGAAAAAGAGGGGTGGGAGTACTGGGAAGATGGGAAGTGCAGAAATGCTTCATAGAGTTGCCGTCACTGACTCATTTAGTCACATGATTCTCAAAACAGTTTTGCTCCCAGACTTGTGGTTCTGAGTTGAATGACTTAGAAATCTTTACAGGAAGATTTCTGTAACAAGGAAATGGATCCACTAGATGATGCAACAATGTCTGTATGGAAATGGAATCCCAGCTACCAATTTGAGAAAAAATAATACTAACTTTTGTTCTAAAGCTTTCTTGTTCTTTTCTTCCCATCTATCCAAATACTTAATATGTGATATACAGATGGATGACTTTACAATTTAGTTCATAGAATACACATTATTGAGAGAGGATTTCAACAACACTAAAGAAAAGCACACATTATCCAAGGTACTAGCTTTGTTATTTTTTACTGAATGAAACAACTGAAAAAAAAATATGGGTCACCTACTATTAGACTAGGTCAAGTGTGTCTTGTGACAGGTAATTTTATTGTTATCATTTTTTATTTAATGTTTATGTGTTAGGAAAAAGAAGTCTTAATGTTGGTGTTGGTCACGCAAAGGAGTTGACTGCTTTGTACAAATGAAGCTCTTTTCGCCACCAAACCTGTGGACTCTTGCTTATGTTTTAAAACTTTCTGCATGTGTCCTTTGGGGATAAAAACCCTCTTCAAGTTGAAATTGTGAGTTGTATGTGTCAATATAATTTGAAGATAGACTGCAGTGATAATAGGTCAACCATTATTCTGAGTTTGGCAAGAGTGTGTTTTGTATAACATTAACTCTAGAATCAGTATACTGTAAAGCAAGTTGTCTTCGTCATGGGGTGGGCCGCATCTAGTCAGCTGAAGGCCTGAATAAAATAGGAAGACTGATTGACCTTCAAGGGAATAGGGGTTATTTCTCCTGTCTGGCAGCTTCAATTTTATGAAATGGATATCAGTTTTTCTTGCCTCTGGGCAAGAAAGTCTGAGATTCAGACTCAGACTGGAGCTATAAACCCTCCTGGGTCTCTAATTTGTTGATTGTGAATCTTGAAACTTCTCAACCTTCACAATTTTAGACTCCAAAGTAAACTGAGTCAATTCTTTATAATAAATCATATATACTTACATATGTTATGCATATACTTAGGTACATTAGATTTTATACATATAGGTATATATGTAGATACATAACTGGATCACATACATATTAGAACATAATATAAAATTCTAATAAGTTCATATATGTGACTTATGTGTGTGTCTATAAATACATATATAGATGTGTCTATAAATACATATATACATGTTTATATATATACATATACATATACATATACATATATATATATGGTTTGTATATATATATATATATCTTGTTGGTTCTGCTTCTCTAGAGAACCCTAAGATAGTAGTACGCAAAACAAAAGTTCCATGAGCTTGCTTTCCTGCTTTCCCTTCCAGTTGCAACATGATCCAGCCATCTACATACTATCTGAAAGGTTTGCCTTAAACTTTGAATGAGAAACTAAGGTCATTTTTGTTTTGACTACAGTTAAAATCCTTTAAAAAAATTATTGGTATTGAAGTGCCATTGTGTTTCCTCCTTGTTAGTGTTTTGACAGTATAGGGTCCCCTCTCAGATGTAGTCACCACCACACTACCACCACGGAAGCACCCCTATTCTTCCACCATAGTCCAATGCACTCTCCCCCCTTTGAAATCAATATGCCATTATCGTAATCTTGGGGAAAAAAAGTTATACTCATATTAAACAAAGCATATGTATTAGTGTTAACTTATATGCTAATGCTTTTCTTATTACTTTACATTAATCTAAATATTTTATTTGTGATATAAAATGAATTTCAGTCATGTCCACTTACTGGTAATTATCTAAAAGTCTTGTTTAGCCCTCTTCCTGAGGAGTACTTACTGTTTTATTTCCAATTATATTGGAGCGACTTGAAAAGGCAGCTAGGCAGTTCATATATAGGGTGGAAGAAAAAATTAAACCTGTGAAACAAACAATTAAAATTGTCAGCAAATGCCCATATCAATGTTATTTCTATGAAGCAGTGACATACTTATAAATATAGTAGCAAACAGGTCACATGTGAATGAACAATGTTAATTAAAATAACCGTATACCATCCTATACAGAAAACCTAACAACAAACAACTCTCTGTGAGAGCATACACTCTCGCACTCAATAGCTTTTAATATCGCAGGTTTTATTTGCTTTGCCTAATTTTACTTACAGTTAACTTTTAAAAGCTTAATAATAATTCTCACTATAGTTACCTCTTTACCCTCCATTTGTGGAAGGGAGGTTAGGAATATTTCCGAAGGAAAAGGTTGGTGAAAATTAGTCACCCCATAACAGTCTACAGGATACTCTCAGAAATGGGGCAACAGGAATAAGAACTAGAAACTATGACTTCCATTCTGACTTGAGGCACTGTCTCACAACTTAAGGGGCAATTTCTGATTCATCCATCAATAATACTAACTTCTGACATTATCTTTCCAGTTCTCTAAACTCTTTTACAATTTCCTTTTCACCACATTGGTTCTGTTTTATATACTCATGACAGAGGCAATGATGAAAACAGCCTTGATTTTGAGTTGTTATGACAAGGACGAGTTACCAAACTAATGGTTAGAGGCCAGAGGAACACTGAGATTCTCTTCCTTTGGGTGTGATAATGCTGGTGAATTCTAAGAGGAAAGAAAGCAATGGGCATGATGGGGTAACTGCAAAGGACCAAGGGGGAAAGAGGAAAGAAGGAAAGCCATGACTGCAGCAAGAAGATCCAGTTGTGACTATGCTTAATAGGGACTGAAATTGATTATGATCCATTTAAAAAGAGGTGAAGAAAAAAGAGCATTAATTAGACTTCATGGTGTGTGTAGCTCTAAAAATGTGGTTTCAAGATAAATTAAGCAATATTTTCACTTTCTCATACATTAAATGATCTGACACTTTAGCTATATTTGAAATATCTTATGATAATTAGCACTAACAGTACTCTTTTACAATTTCCAAAGCAATTTTATATGATTACTTCATGTGGTTTGCCTAAGATAGGAAATGCAGAAATGCTCTTAGTTCGCAGAGCTCTTAATTTATCTATTGGTGCCCACTGTCCTGTCATATTCTAGTCATTCACCATGACATCTTTGAACTTAAACTTTTCTAGACACAGGTACTACTTAGCCTTTATATGTTAGCTAAGCCTTCTGGATGATGTCTAATTCATCCTTCAGAACATGATTACTTCAAGGAATAATCTGCTGGGTGTTATTCCTGTCTTATTGGAGCTGGGGTTAGGGGTGGGTAGCTATAAGTCATCAAGAGGGCAGAGACTGACAAGGTGACATTTGCGTGACCCTGTGAGGTCAGCCATTTGGCTTTGGCTTCTATGGATCATTCCTTGCAATAGCCAGTGTCCTTTCAGGAGCCAAACCCATGTTCACAGATGGAAAACTCACAGCTAACTTTTATTGTGGTATCAGTTTAGCTGAAGGGCTCAAGTTTGATAAGTTGTACTTTAGGTATGCAAGCAATGAATAGTTGATGAACTGACATTTTTAATTTCACAAAAATGTATATATTTAATTTTACCTAACCATAACAAAGAATGTTTAGTAAGTCTGAAAAATATACCCAAATTGTTTCTTCAACACAATAGCTGCTAACATTACAGGGATTAAAACTGACTCTTACACTTCACAGGAATCAGCAGAGTCTTATATCTATGCAACAAATAAACAATTTGCAACCTTTATTTAAACTTAAAGGAGTTTCAAAATGGTATATTTTCTAAAAGAAATTGAGAAATGTTGATCTGTAAATACAATGTCCCACAAAATACATACATGATGTTCAGAGTAATAACTAATCACAGGGAACTTATTAGTGACTGTATTTGTTAAATCCAAAATGACTACTCATTAATTCACGTATAAGTTATTAATCTTTTCTAAATTACCTAACCAGGTTTTGTTTCTTATTCAGCACACTTTGAATTACTCATCCACCAAATATTCAGCCACATTTATCTTGCTTTATATTTGAACCACTCTCTTACATAGACTTTCACTTTCCTTCTGAAAGGTTTAAATTCCAGCTTTCTTTCTGATAAAAAGGGTATGTGCCATATTTTCTTCATCATTAATCATGAACATCTTAATTATAATTTTTTAATGGTATCAACTTTACTCTTGAGAATATTCTTTATGGATTTGGGATTCTAATTTGTACCAGTTTCATTCATAAGTTCACATCTTACATCACAGTTTCATTTGTGTCCTAAAACTTAGTTTTATATATTCCCTTTTTCCATGTTCTTCAAAGAAACATTACTTCATGCTTAGCATTAAAAAAAGTTTACAATTTTATTGTGGTGCAATTGATAAACAAAATGCTACACACCTTAAATTATACAAGCTGATGAACTTGGTCATATTCATGCACTCATCAAACTTTCTGCTTGGTTTTAAAGATTCATGATAATTTTAGTCTCCTTGTCAACAATGACTATTTTAGTAATATGATTGGCTAATGACAAATAAGAATAAATACGCTAAAGTTATCTAGAATTGTTTTATTCTCCAATTAAAAGTAGAGAGAGGAAATAGGCAGAGATGAAGAGATTCTTCCTCTCTTTAAACCTGCTGTACTTACTCATGTCTGAATGTGATATGTCAGCTAAAATAGGCTTTGTGTGATCCTGGGGGTAGTTTTTCAGGAGGTAGATGAGTAGAAAGTTAAAAAGAAATTGGATCCTTAGTGATGAAATTGAGTCAATGAATTAATCAACCCTGAAGCCTCACTAACTCAGGATGTTCTGATTTTGAAATAATACATTTTCTTTATTGTTTAAACCAGTTGCGTTAGAGCTTTCTGCTACTTAGCCAAAGGCATCCTAACTAATTAACTGACAGTTTCAAGTTTCATCAAAATCTTTGGTTTATTCGACTCTATTTCTAAAGTCTTAGTTTTTTTTCAACTCGTTCTGTTTTGCCTAATGTATCTTCAAGTAAGTACTTTGTCTAAGAGAGTATGAGTCACTGTATGTTTGAAAAAATCTCTATTTTATATATGTTTATAGAAAATATGTTTATCTCAATGCTCAATATTAGCTAGACATAGTATTTTGTTCCAAAATAATTTTTTTCTGAAAAACTTTGAAGGCAATGAATCATGAACCTCTAGCTTCCAAGGCTTTTGATAAAAAGTCTCATGCAACTGTGATTTTCATTCATGTGTAGCTAAGCTGTGTTTTCCCTCTGGACAATTTTAAGATTATGTCTCCTCTTTATTCTTATAGTTTGAAATTTCACAACATATTTCATATGTTCTTTTTTATTTTGTTCCTTTGTACCTAGGAGTCTCTTTTAATCTAACAACATAGATCTTCAGCTCCGAAAACTACTATTTCTACTATTCCTTTGATTATTTTCTCACTTCCATTTGCTGCTGGAAGTCTAATTAGATAGAAGATCCTATGTTCTACATCTCTTAACTTTCTTATTTTCTTCTTTATCTCTTTCACTATTTCTCTTTTATGCTCCTATTTTCCTTTACTAAATTCCTCAACTTCATCTTTCAAATTAACAATCATAATCTTGCAATCAAAATCATAATAATCAAGTATACACCATGCTCCCTGTGCGCTGGGTACACACTACATTATATTAATTTACAGAATGTTCACATTAACATAATATTCACATACTAACATAAACCTCATTTTACTGATAGGAAGAGTGAAGTAAACGAGCTTAAGTAACTGTCCAAGGTTGCATAACTACAAATCCAGCGATCGTATTTCCAGACTTTGTACTTTTAGCAATTTTGTCCAGACTCACTATTTGCCAGCTGAGAGGTGTGCAAAAAATTCAAAGATCATTGTTCAAGAGATGAAGGAGACGAGCAACTGGACAGAGCTCCTGGTTTGCTTTTGACTTCCTCACAGGGACTTGTCTAATGCTCAGTGATCAAACAGCCCAAGAGGAGAAAGAGACTGAGGTCAGAGAAGCCTACAACAGCAGCTTCTCTCTTCCACTGTTATTCAGAGGAAGAAATCAAAACACTTTCAAGTTGCTCTGCCAACATAAGGGGAATTTTTGTTGCATGTCTGTGTCTTTCTTCTAACTACTTTTTCTTGCTATCATAAGGCTAAGGCATGCTTGCCCATGTTTAATCTAGCCTTGCCCTTCTTTTTAAATCTATAACTTCTAGAAGCAGCTCTACTTTCTGTATTGTGGGTTGCAGTCATAAACAGCCCATCTGCTTTCTGGTTCCCTCACATTCTACAAACTGTCATGGATATTTCAGATAATCTTTCCTGTTCATAGAGCTGTCACCGATTTTATTTTATTTTTTGGTACAATTCCTTGTCTAATTTTGTTGCCATTTCAGGTGTGTGGTGGAGAGTAGGGGGATGGAATGTGCTCCCAGATGCAAGGCAGTCTGAATTCCTCCAGTTTTTGAAATACTTATCCAACTATTCATCCAGGCTCTTCAAAAAGAATTCTACCTCTATGCCTAGAGTATGGAATAAGGGAATAAGAAAAGCTTTTCCAGGAAATCCACTGCTGACTTTTTTTTTTTTTCTATATATACCCTACACAAAACCAGTGTGCGCATAACACTGGTGTATCCTCTTGCTGAGTATCACCACTTTTGCTCTACATGCTGTTTCATTTTCAGAGCATGTTTTGTGATTCGCAAATTTTATAATTCTAATTTTGGGTGAAGGGGAAGATTACCCTAGTGTATGGCTTAAGACATGACTGCATTTGGCAGCTATATAGATATATAGCTGAAATTATTTTTTTTAAAAATTGGCCTTTTCACAAATGGTATTATTAGTCTTTATTAGTTCAGGCATGACTTGCAGAACTATGATTCATCTGTTTCTTATATAGGAAAAGAAGTTCATATTCGGTAAGTAAAAAAATCTTAACCAATAACAAAAAAGAAAACAAGCTATTTAATTAAAGGCAACACTGATTTTGCTTTATTATTACTGGAACTTTCACCACAATCTGAGGTACACTTGCAATAAACTATATTTTCCCCAGAATATCAAATACTTCAGTTTGGTTTTGGCATTTAATCTACTGGAAAAATATTTCTTTCTATTCCTATATATGCCCCTGACACCAGAGACATCATCCTTTTAGTAACTTTCCATTTGAATCCAAATTGAAGATGTAGTTAAGCGTATTTAGATCCTTTGAAATATTCCTAAAAGTTGTATCAAGAGTTATAATCAAACTGGATGAGGAAGTGCTTGGGTGGGGATGGTAGTGGGTCATGGAGTTTCCTCTTATCCGCCTCCAGGCTACCAAGAACACTTTCCACCAGCAGTACCATGCAATGTTGACTGTACATATTGGCCAAAGGGAGCTGTCACCTGAATTAATAGTTGGAATTTCTGAGACTGGGAGCACACTGCTGTTGCTGCCTGTTTCTAGAACATAGCTACATGGACACTCAGAACTCTGTCTGCCAGATTCCAAGTTGTAAGTGAGGTCATTTGTTATATATTTTTATTGTTTTTCTTGTGTGGATTGCAGCTAATTCAACCAACAAGAAACAGGAATGAATCGTCTGCTCCATTAGTGGCCTCCAATGGTCCAATGCCAATGACATTTTAGGCACAGCTGTCGCTTCTGTCCTCTGATCTTGCCATTTCTAATGTTCAAAAGAGTGAAGCTTTGGTGTGAGTCAAAACATAAAGTGACTGTTGGAGTAATCTTAATAACAAAAAATAATAACACTGTCACTTTACACTTCATCTGTTTGCTTTGCTCTTTAAAATATGAACTTCTTATGGCTTCATTTCCCCAAATGTCATTCTTTCATCTTTTTTTTTATTTCTCATGTTAAAATAATAAAATACACAATATGACAATCTTCATCACAGAATTTTTTTGTTATACTTTGTTACTCTGTCAAACCATTTCTTCAGTTCCCTTTGTTAAACGGAGGGTGAGACATTTTTCTCTACATCAAAAATAGGGGTAATTTAAGAATCTACAGACAGAATTAATTTCTATAATTATGGCCCCACATATAGATCAGTGCTTTCTTAATACTCTGTGTTTCAGATGCATATTGCCATGGCCCATTCTTAATCTATTGCTACCCTTGACTTAGAATTACATTTTATTTTACCTAAGCCTACATAACATTTTGTGCAGATATTCATACCTATTCATTATTTTCCCTATAAATATTAATTCTTTATATCAGTACAGAAAGTACCCTTAGGAATTAGAGATAATTATTTTTTTTTCACTAATAGATTGCCTGCTTTTATTGGTGTAAAATATTTGGATAACCAAACTATTAGTCAAAAGTAAAATCTGTGTTTGCTTTAATTTTAGTACTATAAATAGAATATCTGCCAGAATTCTATTGAAGTTACTTTCATCTTAAAAAATAAATACTGAACAAAATGACTACAACTAACACAAATACAATAATAATGTTAATAATGCTGATAAACATATACATCGCAGCTTGAGCAAGACAGGTGATGGCTTCTACAGTAACATTTAATTAATCCTTATTTTTCTCTCCCCACTAGAAAAGAAAGGGATGGGAATGGTATATTTTTCCCATAAGAAACCAATCTAAGAAATACAGCAAATTTATAGGACTTCTGCAACATATGCAACCTGGCACTAAAAAGGTGTTAAAGTTATCAGGCAGTGTGGACATATTCTTTCTTCCTCATTCTTTCCTCTGTCTAGGAGACAGAGACCGCTAGTAATTAATAGCCAGCACATAGCTACATGCTTATACATATGATTACCTGTTTATTGTTTATCCTCAAACCAGAAAGGATTTCCAAAACCTTAAAAAGGCAAAAATATTGTAATTAGAGTATATAAGTTAAAAAAAGAGGAACAAATAAAAAGTTGCAACATGAATACAGAGTCAGGTATGAGGTTATAAATTAATGACCAATCTACTATTGTGAATATGTGACTGTTTCTGAGAAATCTTGGCAAGAGATGCTGAGGGGGGGGGGAAACTTATTTGTTTTGAAGAAATGTTGTCAAGATTGTTTGTGACTCTAAAATCTTATATTCAAGCTTCAGCTGACCTACCTAGGGGTACAGAGAAAATTGTAAAGAAATATGTCTTTTTTAAGTTAGCTTATTCTTTGAAAACCTGGTGTGTGTATATATATGTATGTATATATTTGTGTATATAGATACACACACACACACACATATATATACATACACACACACACACACACATATATATATATAAATTCAATTGAGTGACAATCTTTAAACATGTTAAAACATAGAGTTGGGGAGGAACTGAACACAAAGTAAGAAAACCTTATGGAATAATTCATAAAGAAAAGTTCAAGAAGGATATACTCTAAAATGTTAATAGTATCTATCTGTGGGTAATGTGATCACAGGTGATTCTTTTAAACTTTACAAAAGCATTACTGGAGGCTCTCCCTGGTGATGCAATGGGTTAAAGCACTGCACTATGAAGCTCTCCGCAGCCACTGCAGCACAAGTTCGATCCCCTGCCAGGGAGCTGACCCACATGGCATGGCAGACCTCTCCTAATCCACCTACTGCTCCCCTTAACAGTGTATTTCAGTAGATCTGCCTTTCTGCTCCCCACTCTGTCTCTGGTGAATCCACTCACCCACTGTACCGCTAGCCTGTACCCCAGTTCCATAAGCATATTTTTTAAAAAAGCATTATTGTTAATTTATACAATGAAGATGCATTTTTTTGTAACAAAGATAATAAATATTTTTTTCAAAATGAACAAAAAGTAAATAAAATGATGATTGCTTTGGCTTCATGATGATTCAAAATGCTTAACAAAAAATTTTATGAGTATGAAGTAATAATATAAAAAGCATATATATATATAATATCAAATCTGTATAATCAGCATCTTATTTTTATCTTTAGATCAATTCTGTTTATTGGGTATTGAAATTCTTATTTAGTGGTTGGATATATCAAACTGCCTCCTCAAATTATCATCTTATTGACAGGACAGTGTGCAAAACTGAACTGCTGATAATTGTCCTTCTTCCCACCACAATTGATGGGGACACCATCTTACCATTGTAACAAAAATCTTGGAGTTGTTTTTGACTTCTTTCTTATTTATGTATGATATTCAATTCAAAAGAAAATCTTATTGGCTACACCTTCAAGATAGAACCAGACTTTGACCATTTTCCATTTTACTTCCATTGCTATCAATTTCACTGAAGACAATTATCACTTGTGGAATTCATATAATATGCTCCCATGAAGTGTCTCTGCTTCCACTTCTCCCTGCCTCAGTGTAATCTCAACAAAGCAGCTTGAATGATCCTTTCAAGATGCAAGTCAGCAATAGCATACAACTGTCAGGGTAGGAACCTCAGCTTCTGATTTATACCATGTTGTCAGCCAACAACACCTCAATCAAAAGTATTATGAACAGTAATCAAATAAAATCTTAATAAAAAATACAAGTTAGATTAAGTCATGTCTTTACTTAGATGTGCTGTTTTTACTGAGTTGAAAACAAAGTCCTGAAATGAATTACGAGGACCTCCCTGAAATGAAATTACGAGGACCTCCAAGTCCTGCTCCGTGCCCTCATTATTTCTTGGATGATCTTAGCCCTTCCCACTCTCTCCTGACTCATTCTTTCCTCTCATACCTGGTTCTTTGTTCATTATCAATACCACAAGCCTCAGGACCTTTGCACTGACTGTGTTCTTAGCAGAGCTTGCATTTTAAGTGATAGACATATGGTGAAAACCTTCATCTATTTGGAGACTTTGCTTAAATATTATCTTTATGATAAACTCTGCTCTATAATCCACATTAAAAATTCAACATTCCCCTGTGTCTTCTGCCCCTTTACTCTGTTCTACAGTTAAAAAATTTCACTTTCCGGGCCCTCCCTGGTGGCACAGTAGGTTAAAGCACTGCACTGAGAAGCTAAAGCCACTTCCGCATGAGTTCGATTCCCGCCTGCCCCGGAGGAGACCACATGGTGTGGCAGACCTCTCCTGACCCTCCCGCTGCTCCCCTCAGCAGTGTACTTCGTCGATCTGCCTGTTCTGCCCCCCACTCTGCCTCTGGTGAATCTTCTCACCTTCCACATCTCTGGCCTGTACCCCAGTTCTATATGAATAAATAAATCTTAAAAAAAAAATTTCACTTTCCAACCTTTAACATACTGTATGGTTTATTTACTTTGGAGATCGTGAAAGATCTGTGTGTAAGTCTCCTTCCCTTAATGGTAAACTATTCATTGTGTTGATGGTTACAGTCAAGCATAGGTTAAAACTCTTAGTAAATAATTGTTAAATTTTATTATGTCAAATGAGACTTTTTTAAGTTTACATCTTATCCCAGTTCTCAAGATTCTGATTTATTTAACTCTTCTATGAGGCTGTGATTAGTGCCTTAAAATAACTATAAATAATGAAGAAAAATTACATTCAGTGGGGAAACATTAAGAAATACTCCATGAAGCATTTCATAATTGGCCTTCTAGAATGGGGAGGATTCCAAGCTAAAGTGAGGGAAACACCCCAACAGGAAAAGCATGAACTGTGACAAAAACAGAGGTGAGGTCATCCTACTTTGGAGCAAATGCCATTTGAAGATGTGGCTGAGGATCAGTTCACAATCTCTGTGGACAGAGCACGAAGGGCCTAGAAGACTAGTGGGAAACAAGGCACAGTGTTCAGCTAAGACATACTCTGGGGGTACCTTGAGTGTTATGGTGAATTCTTACCATTCAATCGAGTGATCACTGGGAAGCCATTTGACATTTTCAATCAACATGTAAACATATTAAAGATAGACTTTAGGCAGATTAATGTCAACTGGGAGTAGAAATTAGAGTTTAGAAAGGGTAGGTGGGAAGACAGAAAACTATTATGGTTGTTCAGGTGAGGAGTAAGGAGTATCCTGTAAATGGGAATAGAAAGAAGGGGAAAAGTAAAGAAGACATTGCCAAGGCAATGGAGATAGACTGAATAAAAATTCGCAGGTAATATGTAAGGGGTACTAGATGGGCAAAATATGATGTCTTAGGTTTTGGACAGGAGTGATGGAACAAACAGAAAGCCAGGAGCTGGTTAGGAGGAACTGTCACGCTCTCTCTGTAGATGCTGTTTTAAACAGCTGGGTGGGCATAAAATCAGCACAGTTTGACATGGAGGGTAAGTCCTTCCAGCATTCCTCTCTCACCATCCATTCTTTCACATCCCCTGCATATAGCAAACATCATAAATATATATATGTCGGTTCTCAGGCACTAGTATAGCATACTGGGTCCCTGAGGTGCAAATTTCTTTGGCATACAAGGAACTTTTTCAGGGGATTGTTTTGTTTGCGCTGGTTTTCCTTAATTGCCACTGAATGCATCAATTCTGGATTCTATTCTAAAGAGCATTTGTTCCTAAGGAATATTAACTCAGCCACATTGCCCTCCTCCTTGGTAAGGCCTTTTACTGCCTGGTTCCACCTCGACTAGGTCAGGACAGCGCTACAGAAGTGCCTTAACTGCCAGATGATGGGAACTGAATTAATCTATAGCAGATGAACGAGGATAATGAAATCATTTTCTTTTCTCTCAATGGTCTGTGCAGCGTCATCTCTTCTGATACACTTCAGTGTCTGACCTTTTAAACTGACAGGATGTTCACTGCTGAGGCTTTTTAAAGACATCTATCTCTCCACAGAAAAATGGAAGCCAGACATCCAAGACCGACTTATATTTGTCTGTGAATCAAGCTGTCATTTTTGTTCTGCCAGAGTCTGTTATCACGTCTGGACAAGTAATTATTCTCTAGGTTAGGTTCTTACAACCTTGAATTTTTAGGAAAGTCCTTGAGACTGAAAGCAGTCACTTTCTTGCTGCTATGGTTCATGCATATTAGTGAGTTATGTGGTTAACTTGGCAGCTCTTACTGCTATTAAGCATTTAGTCTATTTAGCACACGATTCTTTTAACTCCGAAAGAATTTCTAGCCTCCATCTGTTTCCTCTATTTATTAAATCCCTACTTAGTTCTCTGGTGGCATTGAGGCAACTGACAGCACATTCTTTGTGGATCACGTGTAAGCTGGAATAGTGAAGGACATAACAGAGCAAGAACAATCCATGAGTTTCTTGGTTATCCATGGTTCCATGGATATTCAGATTGGAAAACTGGAAAGAAGGGACTTCCTATTTAGTACTTTTTTCCTGCTGGAAACTAGAGAATAGGGTATGTGTTGCTCAATGAAATGTGGCCGAGGGCCAGTGGGGTGGGGCTGGCAGAGAACCAAGTCGCAGATTCCTTTGCAGACATTGGAAACACATGTTAGTACTTGGAACATGAAATCTAATTCAAAGTGATGCCTCTCATCTAAGTTGCTAAGCATTCCAAGTGCACTCAGAATCCAATAGTTTCCAGTGAAAACCTTAGGTCAGATTTCAGGGGGAAAAATCCTCAGTGAGAGATTTAATAATGTATAAAGAGAGTAGCACTTCCTGCAGAATTCTGTTTGAAATAGAGAACTGTTAGAATAAAATTTTCATTACCTACTTCTGCTTGGAAGGGAAACCATTTGCAAGCAGTTAAACAGTTGGTCACTCATAGTGTTTATGTAGTGTAAATTTCAGCTTGATGATAATATGTTCACTATATTTTGAAAAGATCTTTTTCCTTTGTCACGCTCATTTAGCCTTAGAAAGTCACATTCATTGACAGAAACCGACTCACCCCTTTGCTGCTCCTCACCTTGTCACTCTGCTCTGAAGCCATCAATAAGAGTAGGATTTGGCACATTATGCAATTTTATTCTTTAAAATATCAGAAACACAAAATTGTAGCTCCACACCCTAAATAAAGATGGTAAGGGACATAAGGAGTGAATGAGACCAAGAAATCAATCTAAGTTGCAGATGGACAGGAGGCAGAGGAAGCCACATTTTCTCCTTCTGAAGAAGGACAGAAGAGGCAAAGAGGTGTCATTGACCTCTGATAACCATCTCCATTTCCAAATGATGTGTGACCTTGACCACCTTCCTTCTCTTTATATTTCAGGATGAATAACAGTCATTCCTTCTCCCATCTGTTATGCATGAAAGGTCCAAGAGTTTTAGTATCATTAGGTAACACATCATTAAAACAAAATACGCTTACGACATTATCACTAGTTATTTCCCCTAGAGATGTCAGAAAGACACTACAGTTGAGGAACTCAGACTCTCTGAGAAATGCACATTATCTAAAATCCAGTTTCCTCTTACAGCTTAGACATAGGTATCTATTTATTTTTTTAACAGTCAGAATATAGAGCTCTAAAGTTAGTAAAAAAAATTAAAACATGATTGCAATTAAGAGTATTCTTAAAAACACTTGACAGAAGCTATGAAGTGACATCAATGCAATGAAGGCACAGGCTCATCTCTCCCAGGACCTAGTCCCCAGGGATGCTCCCTTGTGTGGGACGGGTCCCTCAGCTCTGCTCTTAGCTAGTTCCTCCACTTAGGATAGAGGCAAGAAAAACTACCCCTTTCATGATTTTTATCTTAGTCCCTGGACATTTACTGCAGTGATTTTTCAAGGCTTTGTCATTTGCCTTGAAACTTTCTATAATGTTGAGGGACCCTCATTATTTCTCCTGGGTAATTGTCATCTATCTATATGATCAAATGAGACAAACAGGCAATTGTAAGTGCATATCTGTTTCTGTGTCATGTGATCTAAATAATTTTGTGACTGCACTAATATGAGAAAAGAGACTATTTTCAGTTGCCTTTTAGGCTTAAATTGAGCAACATCAAAAAATAAAATGCTGCTTCTTAATCTTCCTATTTTGTAAGCCTGTGGTTGAAGTTTTTCTAAATATTGGACTCCAAAGGCCTAATTACTCAGAAAGAAAATTCAATTTCTTTAGGAAATTATCTCCCTCTTGCTTTTAGGAATCTGAGCTTTGCCAAACAGAGACAATAAATAGGACACAGCGTATCTTTCTGCAGTGATTGGAAAAGCCAGAATACCATCTTTCAACTCGCAGTGTACATTACCAAATGGGGACTATTTTCTACAAAACATTAAAAGTTCTTTCCATGTGTTGCTTAGCTTAGTGCTGGGGGGGAAATCCTTATATTTAGAAAAAAGGTATTAATTGAATTCCACAGCATGTCTCATCCAATCCTCAGAAAAATGCTCTATCTTTCCAACAAGGGCTGGGTAGTAGAGCAGTTCTATGGAAGGGGGGTGGGTATAAAATGAACATCCACCTTGAGATACTCTAAACTGGTTGGCACAGCAGCAATAATGAAACTGTGAAATAAGCTTCAGGACAGATTTCTCTAATAGGCAACTTCAAAAAATATTTTTGCAGTTGAAAGCTGTTTTCAGAAAACTGGAGGCACAGAGTAAATGTTATTCCAAGGTCGTTATGCTTGAATTCTGTTCTCAGTTTGGGTACTGTTTTTTTTTTTTCCTCCTTTCTTTCTTTCTTTTTAACTCCTTTTCCTGAAATATGGAAAATCTCAGCATGCAGCTGTCTTAGGATTTAGGCAAACCCGACACAGCCGTGAAGTATGAACTGGAAAGCACAGGCTTGGAGTGGGATTCAGGCTCAATATCCTGGAAAATGTTTCACTTGTGCTGTCTGGACTCCAAGAAAAGTTCTTTTAATATATATCGCTGAGCTTTCCCTAAAGTTGTCTACCGTGATGCCTGTTACCTAAGCCAATTGTGTAACCGTTGCCCTTGGTCTATAGAAGGACACGTCTTTCTTTGCTGTTGATCATACCATCTGCCCACAGAAGGGAAATTTTCAGGCCAGTGATTACACTTTGCAACATCCACATTTCTCCTCTTCCTACTACGTAGCAGGGAGAGAATTTTTGTCATGGCACAGGGATTACTGTCTACAAATCTGTCCTGTCCATTGGAAATTGTTCCCTTGGCAGGTGCTGGTGAGAGAGACAGAGATGCTGGCATTTGGGATTCCCTCTCCTGTCAGGGCAGAAGTAGGTTCAGAAGGACCAGAGATGTTCCTGATGTTGAGTCACAGTGACTGATCTCCCAGGCTGGATATCCCAGTAGTGCCACTCCAGCAACCAGTACAGTGATGCCCTTCTTATCTCTGACAATACGCCCATTGTTCTGGGGTGACGACTGCTGAAAAGAGCTAAAGGCATCTTCCAGAGCGCACTGCCTTGAAAGCAGAAATCCTTCCCAGGCCTTCTGTGTGACTTCAAGCCCAGCCCCAGATAAACAGCTCCACTCCAATCAAGTCGGAGGAAGTTACTCAACATATCCTCTCTCTCCCTGACACAGGGGATTTTCTAGTAAGTTATAATTCAATCCTTCATTAGAGGAAAGAGAAAAAAAATGTAAATTAAAATGATCTCAGCCAAGCCATTCCCAGCAGCAATAACT
The DNA here is from genome assembly GCF_000260355.1 of Condylura cristata. Classification (NCBI taxonomy): domain Eukaryota; kingdom Metazoa; phylum Chordata; class Mammalia; order Eulipotyphla; family Talpidae; genus Condylura; species Condylura cristata. Next base: position 54,673,602 of record NW_004567114.1, on the reverse strand, counting down.
GAATTCTCTGCTGGCTAAACAAGAGGCCGCCAGACTCTATCAGAACCTCTCTGTTTGCTATCAGTTTAGACCACAATTAATTTAATTTTTTTTTTTTTTACTTCCAAAGTAAAGTGAGGGAATACAATAATCCCAATTTACTTTTTTAATAAAAAGCTTAAGTGGAAAGGGTCCACTGGGAAAGCTCAGCCTGGGGCCAAGGTAATTCTCATCCTGAGGAGAGATGTCTGTTTAAAATGCAGAGTCACAGGACAGCCCAGCCCAGCTTCTCATAATGCTTCCTCTGGGCATAAGTGAATTCTTTTATCTTTTTCTCCCTTTTTGGTTTTCAGAAAAGTAAAGTGGATTTGTAAACACTAGCAATCACTGTCTTTTAAAAAAAAAAAAAAGCAACTATAAGGCCCTGCTCAAGGAATATTCTCTAAATTCTACAGGGAACAGAGAGATTGAGGCGCAAATCATAAGACAAAATGTATCCAAATATATAAAGCATTCAGAAAGGTGCTGGGATATCCTTTCAGAAGCAGTGGGATAGAATAAACACATAGGGGATGGGACTGAGGAAGTAAAAGTACAGAGGATAGTTACGGGTATCTGAAACAGATCATTTCAGAGCATCAATTCAAGAAGGGTGCGAGAAAATTAACTGCTGATCCAAGAGGGCATCCAGAAAGATACAAAAGCAAACTGAGATTCTCTTATCTGGTGGGGAATAAATAAACAGGACCATTTTTTGTTATGCCAGTACTAAGGCATTATTCAGGGTCATTCTTGGACATAGTGGAAACAAGAGATAGGCAAAACTGGGTCCTCCCTGGTGGCACAGTAGGTTGGAGCGGTGCACTGTGAAGCTAAGGCAATGTGTGTGAGTTCAATCGCTGCCTTGGAGCTGACCCACAGGGCACAGCAGACCTCTCCTGTCTCACCTGCTGCCCCCGCCTCAGCAGTGTACTTCATCGACGTGCCTGTTCTGCTCCCCACTCTCTCTCTGGTGAATCCTCTTGCCACCTCTACATCTCTGGCCTGTACCCCAGTTCTGTATGCATAAATAAATAAATCTTTAAAAAGGAGAAATAGGCAGAACTGATGATGACAATCACAGCTTTTGTTCCTATGACAACGCAGATTTGTTTCTCTTCCCGTCCTTCTGCTTCTTGTCAGCATTCTTCCTTCCATCTGGATGTGTGGTCATGTCTCTGTGTCCCTCTGTGACCCATCCAGCACCCCTCCCTTACACACATTCCAGTCTTCTGTGTGTTCAACAGCAATCATAAGTGACTCCCCCATCAAATGTGGTCCTTTTCAAAAACTCCACAATTACATAGCCACATGTCTGCCAGCAATCTTCACCTGCAATTCCTAAGGCACTTGAAATTAAACACCATTATATCCAAAATTAAACTAATATTCTTTGGCCTTTCCTCCAGTCTCCCCTGAAAAATTTGACTTTCTCTATTTCTCTTCACATTTCACATTTCTATTTGATGTGCAGTGAATCATGTCCTCCCAAACATCTGCCCATTCATTAGCTGAAGCTCTAAATTTCCCAGTGATGTCATTGGGAAGTGGGGGCTTAGGGAGGTGGTAGGCTTAGAGGAGGTCCTCAGAGTGGCCCTTGTAACAGCCACTGTGCCTTTAAAAGAAAATACTACAGGGCCCTCCCTGGTGGCACAGCAGGTTAAAGCACAGACCTAAGAAGCTAAAGCCACTTCAGTGTGAGTTCAATTCCCGCCCTCCCCAGAGGTGACCCACATGGCGCAGCAGACCTCTCCTGACCCGCCTGCTGCTCCCCTCAGCAGTGTACTTCGTTGATCTGCCTGTTCTGCTCCCCACTCTGTCTCTGGTGAATCCTCTCACCCTCCACACCTCTGGCCTGTACCCCAGTTCTGTATGAATAAATAAATAAATATTAAAAAAAAAGGCACTACAGACTCTGCCTAAATGTATACAAAGAGTAGATCATGAGTGTGCACAGTCAAGAGAAGAGACTTCAGAATGAATCCACTTTTTCTGTACCCAATCTTGGCCTTCCCAGCCTTTTAAGTGTGAGAAAACAATTTCTGTTGAAGTCAGCCAGTCTATGGTATTTTCTTATGGCAGCCCCGAACAATACACTGTTCATCCAGTCACCAAAATAGACACCCGGTATTGATTTCAGTCCCTTTTTACTCCTGATCATATAATTAACCAACTTCTCATTCAAAGTTCTCATTGACAACTTTTTTCTCTGACTGACTTTCAATGATGTCCTCTTTGCTCTAATCCTACTGCCTCATCTCTAATTCAGGTCATACCATGTCTTATCTGGACTATTTTAGCAGCCTCATTAATAATCTCTCTGCTTTGGGACAGTCCACTGGTAGCATTGCCACCCCATTCTGCTCAGTCCTCCACAGGAGTACGGAGTCATCTTTCCAACATACAAAATCAACCACGTCGTGCAATTGTTTAAAACTCTTTAATGTTGACCACTGGCTTTAGGGAAAAATATGAGCAGGTCAGTCTTTTTAAAAAGATGCCATTGTTTGCTCACCACTTATTTCCAATATTATCCCCTTCCATATCATCCTGTAATGCCAGATTTGTGCTTCCCTAAACACATTACTTTCTTTCATATTTTGCTGACTACTTATGTTTCTCCCTTCACTTGAAATGCTATCTTCCCCAAAATTATCCTGGCAAATTTCTATGTATCCTTCAAAATTCAGCTTAAGTGTCAACTTCTCTATAAAGCATTTTCCCAATTCCTCCATTCTCTCACTGTAATTCTCTACCATTATAAACCTTCCTTCTACAATATGGCATATTTAAAAGAATCTTCTCACGAGTTTTGATGTATAATTCTTTATTGTTAATTTTGAAATGTTAGTATGTTTTGCTCTATAATTCATTGCTTTTTTAGAAAAGTACTCTTAATTTCCAAACATAAACATGTTCTTATCATTTAGTTATCATTTAGTTAACTCCTAATTAAACTGCATTGATTAATAAGTTCTGTATGTTACTGAACCTTTGAAATATGCTAAAACTTCTTTTTCTGACCTATTAAATAGTCAGATTTGTAAGTATATCAAGTGAGATTTGAAACATTGTATTTTCTCTACTCTTAATTTAAGAGACTATTAGTTTAAGCTCAATGATGCTCTTTCATATGCTGGATCCATAGGCTTCTAATAGAAAGAGTTAAAATCTTTTAGCTTCCAAAGAGTCAGTTTTGTATATGTAGAAATTGTATTAACAGGTACATACAACTTGTGATGTTTATATTTTGGGATATCCTAGAAAATTTTTCTTTTATTATACAATGTTTTATTTCTTTCTTTCAGTGTTTCTACTTTGGTATATTTCGTAGAAATGTGTAGGCCATTTTTTTCTGATTAATAGTTACTGTGTGATAAATAACTATCTATGGTGTATATATATATATATATATATATATATATTACATATGATACATTTTACATAATATGCATTTCATTATATTAAGTATTTTTCATATAAGAACTGATTATTCAAATCTTTTCCAACTCTGCATTCTGAAACATCATAGTAGTAGCTTAAAACAGGCCAAGTTGTAATAATTTACAACACAGAAATTGGCAGATTCTACAAATCAAGGCTTTTCTTTTTCATAGGAAAATAGTTGTTGGGGCCTCCCTGGTGACATGGGGGTTAAAGACAACAGCCACTGCAGCACTAATTCCATGGCAGGCCAGCCAGGGAGCTGACCCACATGGCACAACAGATCTCTCATTTTGCCCACTACTCTCCTCAGCAGTGTATTTCAGTATATCCACCTATTGTGTTCCCCAATCTCTCTCTTTGAATCCACTTACTTTCCCCACCTCTCTAGCCTGCACCCCAGGTCTTGTATGCATAAATAAATAAATACTTTTTTTAAAAAAAGAAGAAAATAGTTGTTGAACATTTTCTGTCACACCATTGGATATATTTGTCATGACTATCATTACATTTTGTAAATTTTTAAAATATTTTATTTCTTTATTTTCTTGCACTGAAGAATTAGGGTATAGGCCAGAAGTTGGGAGGTGAGAGGATGCATCAGAAATAACCTGAGGACCAGAAAGATGGATCTACTGAAATATGCTGCTGAGGGGAGCAGAGGGCAGAGCAGCAGAGGTCTGCTGTGCCATGTGGGTCAGCTCCCTGGCTGGGTATCCAACTCAGGCCTTCATGGTGGCCTGCACAGTGGGAGTGCTGAGACTTAACCCATGGTATCCAGGATGCCCATATTTTGTGCTTTTTCTATCTCATTCTTCTTCTGATGTTTTATTCCTACTTCCTGTTCTTTGTAGAAAAGTTTCCAATATTTACTTTAAAGGCATTTATTTTTTGCCTCCCTGGATTAAAGATTAATTTTTTGAGCTTCATATTTAATTATGTGAGTGTGTTGTTGTTACTGTGGTTTTGATATTTGGTTTTAGATTTAATGTCTGCCCTTCTGCTTATTGGCCTACCTCTGTCTTCTCACTGCCCCCACCTGTTCTGCACAGAGCCTAGTCTTAAGTTCAAAACCTAGTCTTAAAACAGTTTTCTAGGTTTCCTTATCTTAAGAAAATCCAGCATTATCTTAATGCAATTGCATTATCACAGGTGACAACACTTGCTTATTAGCCCTTCTGATGGAGGAGATATTTTTAAATACTATTTTTTTCTGACCTGAATTAACACCCATTTATGATCAACATATAAACATATTAAGAAAAAGCAAACAATCTAAATCCCACCCATATAACTATCTAAAAATCTAAATCCCACCATTTAACTATATTTTTATAAATATATAAGTAAATAGTTTGAATCATTACTCTCTAAGCATTATTCAAGACTGCTAAACTCATTTGAAAAAATAATTCTAAGGCATGTATAACATTATGAGTTGGAGACACCACAGTTAATTAACTCATTTCCCTATTGTTGGATATTTAGGTTACTTAATTTTTATTTGGTTATTAGAAGTTCATGTAAATCACAGCACATACTATTTGCAGACATATATCGTTATATATTTGTAATTTTCTCCTTATAAATTATTCTTCAATTGGAATGATTCTTTCCAAGAACTTTTCAAGAAACTACTGCTTATTTTCAAATTTCACCATAGAAAGACCATATTAACATATGTGCCTATCAATACTACAGCCAAATGACAGGGCCAATATATTTTATAACTTGACTCCAATACTATGGAGTTTAATATTGTTCATCCTGTTCTATTTTTTTTCTTATTCTCTGGCTTAGAAGAGGCAAAGAAAAGAAATTGAATTCTTCAGGGTACATATTGGGAGTATAAAAATGGTTAAGTAGATATTATTTGGATTTTACCTTTAAGGAAAATTAATTCTTCCAAGTCTGGTACTCTACATTCTCCCATAAAATGCAAGGGACACCTGAAGTGACACCAACTGAGAAAAGCACACCATTTCCTAAGAACCAGGGACACCTGAGGCTACAAATTATTTTTAGCTCTTTTGTTTTGTGTTTCTGCATGGGCTAAGACCATCAGACATCATTTCTCAAAATAACACATTTTCTAGACCTGCATACATACTAATATACCATGTCAAGTACTATAGTGAGTATTTTGATCTCAATTGTAATGAGTAGAGTTGATATAAATAACTTAATCACATGACACATGATTTTGGTCAACAGTGTTAGGTGTGAATCTTTTTTTTTTTTTTTCCTTATAAATATTCTTCTTCTGGGAGGCCTTCCTGGTGGCACAGGGGTTAAGTTTCGGTACCATAAAGCTATTGGCAGTCACTGCAGCTTGAGTTCGATTCAGGCAGTGAGCTGAACCACGTTTCACAGCAGACTTCTGACCCACCGCTGCTTCCCTCCGAAATGTATTTCAGTCGATATGCCTGTTCTGCTCCCCACTCTGTCTCTGGTGAATCCTCTCACCCTCACACCTCTGTCCTACACCCTAGTTTTTGTATGTATAAATACATAAAAGAAATATTTTAAAAATACTCTTCTTTGGCCCACACTGGTGGCGCAGCGGGTTAAAGCACAGCACAAAGAAACTTAAGCCACGTCCGCATGATTTCCATCCCAGCCTGCCCCGGAGGAGATCCACATGGCACGGCAGACCTCTCCTGACCCGCCCGCTGCTCCCCTCAGCAGTGTACTTCGTCGATCTGCCTGTTCTGTTCCCCGCTCTGTCTCTGGTGAAGCCTCTCACCCTCCGCATCTCTGGCCTGTACCCCAGTTCTGTACGAATAAATAAATAAATCTTTTAAAAAAAATAATCTTCTGTACAAATAAAGTGAAATCTTGACTACTCAGTCTAGGGTAACCCCCCACACACTATAGTATAGTATAGTTAGTCTCCCATTTTTTGTTCTAGTATAAGTAGCAATCTTCAATTTATTGCCTTTTAAACATGTTAATATTATTTGTGTGCAGTTATCAGATTAATCACTTGGATATACCCAATTTAATGACAAAACCAATTTAGTTCAGTTTATTGCAGAGAATGGACGCATCTGGTCATTTGTTTTAAATAGTAGAAAGACAATTAAACCTCTTTATTTTCTACATTAAAAGTTGCAGGATGCTCTGTGTTTCCTTAAAATCAGAATAACATACTCTTTCTATTGTCTCCTGTTTCTCTTTTGAATTATGTAAAAGTTGTCACCAAAAATGTTTAGCTATGAAGATTAAACCTGACCACTACATTCTAATGATTGTCTAACTAGGACTTATTATAACAGAATGAGATTCATCATGAGTCTAATTAGGCAGTTAACTAATTAAAAATATATAAAATTAGCATTTTTTAATACTTGGACTATTAAATGAAAAAATGTCATACCATAGACTTTAGTAGTCAATTTTCTGAGGTGTTAAATAAAAAATAAGGTTAAGTTAAAAAAAAAAAAGTATGGTAATGTTATTCATGATTAAGAATTCAATAAAGAAATTAATGCTTACATTCAGGCTTTTAAAATATGTTCAATATTTACAACACACTCATAGAATAAGTTATTCATAAGTGAGAAGTCTGTCTACTTGCCTTGGTGAGCAAAAATTGTAGGGATTAGTTTTTCCTTTTCTCCCATGAAATTCTTGCTCTCCGCAAAAACAAACAAACAAACAAACAAACAAAAAACTCAATTTATTCCTTGATTATTTATTTGGTTGCAAGAAAAGGATGTTTCACTATATCTTCAGTAAAGGGCACAGCTACAAAATGAAAGGAGCCTCATCTTCATGAAACAGTTGTAAGGGAAGATGATAAAATGACTGAGAAAGAATGAAGATTCACCTCCCCATAAAGACTTTCTTTAAAATTAAATTTGTAAGAATTAGCCATGCTCTTAGGCAACATCTGTCACTAATGTCTCTATGATCACATGACCTCGAAAGGCAGTTTGTTGCTTCCATTTTTGATCACTTTAGATTTGAATCTGCTTTTAGATTGAGGATAAAAGATGTTCATTCATTTTCAAATTACATGAAAGATGAGAAAATGGTATTTCATCCTTTTAAAAGAAAAATCAATTTCCCTTGTGCTGGCTTTGTGCAAATATTAAAATTTTAAAGCACACTTATGACAAGATTACCATCTTTAGCAGAGCAAGATAATGAACTTTCATTTATGGATTTTATTCTTTCATCAGTTGCAGCCACTGGACCTTCATCTAACTTGGTTCAGAAAGACACAGCCATGCCCAATACCACCCTCTCTCCCTGACTTTTCGTGCAAGTCAGGAAAGCATATGACTGCACACAACAACTTACAACAGACATTTACAGCTTCTACCCATCATGGTGCTTATGCTGTACCTCAAGGGTTTGAAATCCAGGAGTAAGAGCAGAAAAAAATATAGGGTAGGTATAGGATGAAATGGATGCATTGTTTTACACATAAGTAAAAGTAAGGGTGAACGTGCAAGTCAAAGGACCATCTGTCCATCTGGGGTGGCCTCCTTGGATGCACTAACAATTCACTGGTACTCTAAACAGATATTTGGAGTACATGGAAACGTCCACATTAGCTTTTTCCACATGCCTGAAAAGCAAATATGTTCCTCTCTGTGTGCTCTACTTTCAGGTATTACTGCTGATTCTCCTGTTTAATTCCATAAGATAGTAGGAGAAGTAAGTGAATAAACAACCACAGATGTCCAAGGGTCCTTATACAGAGAGTGCAAACATCATACTCTGCACCATCCTTGGCTGGATGTCAACTGAGACCTGCCAGAGATGGCCCCAAATGTAGCCCCCCCCCCAAGTTTATAAGCTTAATTAAAAGAGAAAGTTCATATTTTACAATGTTCACACGCTTATTTGCAGTAAGACTCTTTATTGTCATGAATCCCTCCTCAATTTAAGTTGCTTATCTCAGCCTCTAGATTTTCTTTAAATGAACTCTCTTTATGTTCAAAATCACAGTCAGAAAGCAGGATTAGCCTGCTAGAGCTCCTATTTCCCAAGGGGGATGAAATGGGTCTTCTGATTAATGTCTTGTTGGGTGTATTTCACTTACCAGAAGCAGAGAGGCTTGTTGCGGAATAGAAATGTCTTTTATGTAGGCTGTTTACTGTCATGTTCTCACTTTCCCAGGAGACTCTGAAGTGGTTCTGCTGCTGATGGTGGCCTTGCTCCCAAGGAGTGACCTGTTAATCAAATATTAGGATAAGCCTGACTGCTAAATTTTGCTGTCCCACACCTTGGTTGGACAGTTAGTGGTAATATGAATTAGTATGAACATATCGCCTATCAGTCAAAACTAAATATCTCTACTTGTTAAACAAAAGGGGGTGGAACACCAAAAACAGAAACCTTCAAAATTACATTTAAGTAAGAAGTGATTGTGGATGGAGACAAAGATCAGTTGGAACGATACAAGGAAACCAGCTGACCAAGAGGAGGTATGTTAACTACAAGTCTCCACTATTCAAAGCAAAGTTTCTATAATCAGCCCAAAGTGAGCACATACTAGGTCATGTAGCTCTGCTCAAACAGGACAGAATAAGGGAAACTGCAGCTGGACTCTAAATGCCAGGATTACTTTCATTCAGACTTAAACTGAACTGAGTATTACTTACATCTTTATTAAATTCAAAAATGTTTTAAATGCCTGTTTTTTTTTTCTTCTTCTTATTTTTATAAGTTGTGTGAATGTGGTTCTGACTTGCACTGCTTCATTTGTGTATGTGATAAGATGTATCACTTGGTGAAAATATTAGTGTATGGTTTAGAGTTTAGTTTGGTTCAAAAAGTCTTTCAGGTTGGTCTGATTTGGAGTTCAAGCTTCTCCAAGGTGAAGTAGTATTTCAATGTGCTGGTTCCAATTTGGTATATAGCAATATATCAAAAGGATATGGTAAGAAGTATGTGCCTAAGACACTACTTTGAATGAGAAAATTTAATATTTTAATTATATTCCCAAAAGTTTCAGTATCTTTGATCAACAGTTCCTTATCCCCAAAGTCAGGTGTGGTAATATTTGAATGAAACAAAACTATTTAGGCACCACAACTTCGGGGTATATGAAAAGCTAAATTTCAAGTACTCTGGTCATCTAAGGTAGAGGATTGTTGTGGCTGTGGTGGTGAGTGTGATATAATAACATATTTGTAGAAGTGTAAGTCTATACCCCTAAAACATAGTGGATTTTACTTCTACAAATATAATTTTAAAAATACTCTGGCTATAAATGATTAGTAAAATTTCCTTTTTAAAAATGTATATTATTTTTAAAACAAATTTACTGAGCTATAATTTACATGCCATGAAGTAATCTTTTGTAAGTGAACAACTAAATGATTTTTAGTAAAGGTAAATAATTGTGAAGTAGTCACAATTCAGTCTATAACACCATTTTTACCACACCATAATTTTTCTTTCTGCCTGTTTACAGTTGATCTGCTCTCACTCCCAGGTCCAGGCAACTATTGTTCTGCTTACTTTTCTAGAGTTTTTGGCTTGTCTAGAAATTTCATGTGAATGGAATCATACAAAACGTGGTCTCCAGTATCTGGTTTTGTTCACTGAGCTTAATGATTTGAAGTTTATCCATACTGTAGCATGTATCACTGACCCATTCCTTTTCTTTCCTTTTTTCTGGCTAAATAGTATTTCATTATGTGAACACATCACAATGTATGCCTGTAGATGGACATTTAAGTATTTCTAGATTTAGGTTATTATGAAAACAGCAGTTATGGGTACTCATAGTGCAGTCTTTGAGTGGGCAAAAGTTTTCACTTTGGGTAGACACTGGAATCTAGAGGAGTGGAATTTATGGGTCATGTGTTATTTTTAATTTACCAAGAAACTGCCAAAATATAGCCTAAAGTTTACTTTCTTATTGCCTGAGAGTTTAATTTCTCTATGTCCTTGTCAACAAATGGTACTATCAGCCTTCTTAGCTGTAGTCATTCTAATGAGTGTGCAGCAGTATACCATTGAAATTTTAACACACATTTCCCTGATTACATACTGACACTCAGTTTTTTTTGTCAAATAGTTTTCATATTTTAAACTGGGTTGTTTGTGCCTTATTAATAAGTTGTAAGAGTTCTCTAAATACTTCACATTAAGTCCTTTATAAAGTATATTACTTACATATATTTTCTCCCAGTGTATGTCTTATCCATTATATTTTTAATCATGTCTTTTAAAGAGCTGAAGTCCATCTTATGAAGACAATTTATCAATCTTTTCATGAAATATGCTTGGTGTGTCATATTAAGAAATCTTTGCTTCAGCCAAGATCACAGAAATTTTTCACTTTTGTTTTTCTCTAAAAATTTTATGATTTTAACTCTCATATTTCCACCAATGATATATTTCAGTAGATAACTGTATATGAAAAGAAGTAAAGATCTAAGTTCTACTTTACATATTCAATTGTTCTAGTACCATTTATTGAAAAGACTATATCCTTTCATCAATGAGTTGACTTGGCACCTTTGTGTAAAAACTAATTGAAATAATTATGGATTTTTTTCTATACTTTATATTCTGTTTCATTGATCTGTTTATGTAATGTTAAGCCTAACTTGCACTATTTTGATTACTGAATGTTCATAATAGTAAGTCTGAAATTGGGTATCAGTTTTCTTATTTCTCTTTTTCAAATTTTGTTTCACTATTCCAGGATTTTTTCCCAGGATCTATATATAAAATTGGAAGAAACTGCTCTTAACAATATGGAGTCTTCTAATCTGTAAACTCAGAATGTCTCTCCATGGATATCCACTAATTTCTCTTAGCAATATGTTGTACTTTTGTTAAAAAAAAAATATGCATGCAAGAACTGGGGTTGGGGTAAGAGGATTCACTAGAGACAGAGTGGGGAGCAGAACACAGAGAGCTACTGAAATACACTGCTGAGGGGGGCAGTGGGAAGACAGGAGAGGTCTCTGTGCCATGTGGTTCAGCTCCCTGGGTGGGAATAGAATTCATGCTGCAGTGGCTGTGAACAGCTTCATAGTTTGCACTTTAACCATTGAGCCACCAGGGAGGGCCTTATTTTTTACTTTTATTGTACATATCTGATACTTCTCTTGCTAATTTTTTCACATTTATATGATTATAAATAAAATTATTTAAGTCTATATTCAGGACATTTATTGCTATAATACAGAAATAGACTTAATTTTGTATAATGGTCTTGATCTCATGACTATAAACTTCATTAATTAGCACAAGTTTTGTTTTAAATGTTCTACACACAGGATTATGTTGTCTTTGAGTAAGGGTAACTTACTATTTATTTTAAATTTGTACCTTTCCTATCCTTACTCCGTCAATCTTTTCTAACCATTCAATAGAAATAACCACAGAGGGATGTTCTCAGTCTTGTGCCTTTTAGTAGCATCAAGCCTGTTCTCGCTGAAGCCAACTTCATAGAAAGCAAACTTGTTAAATTAGCAGAAAATCTAAAGTTTAAAGTGAAAGTTAATGAGATACAAGACAAAATTCAGGAATCAGAATTTTACGAACTATTAGAAAATCCTTAAGGAATAATACAAAACCCAGTTCTTAGGTTTGAAAGACTATCTGCACAAGAATCAAGGGCTGTTTGCAGTCTCTCTGCATTACCTTCCTTCCTTAATGCATCTTCCCAAGCACATGGTCAAGAGGATTCACTATATGCCTCAATGCAGGTTTGCACTCTCTCATTCACTAGTCTAAAGAATATTATCTCTGTAAAATTACATTTTTCCCTTGATCTCTTACATGAAAACTTGGAGAAATGGTAGCCGTTCTCATCTCCATCCCTATATCCAATCATTTCATTACATTAGTTAATTCAAACTACTATGTTATCATATACTAGTCAACTTAGATAGCAAACACTCATCTCACAATTCTAAAGCATTCAAAATCTAAGATCAAGATCCCAGCACATTGGATATTGTATGAGGCTCTTCTACTGGTCTCCTTAAATTTATATGGCAGAATTTTCAAGATCTTGGGTCAACCCCACATTGCTACAACTGAAGGCAATTCTCTTTCTACACTTTCTTTGTTCTGCTTGTAGAATCTGACAAAATAGATGCCTCCATGGTTTTTGATATACTATTTTTATTTAGCTTCCAAGATATGGGTGCTGTTTGTATTTCATTTGTTCTTCCAGAGATACTCTTTATCTTTCTCCATTCCTGATTTTTGGTCTAGTGAGTCGGTCACTGGAGCAAAAACAAAAAAGGGGGGGCACCTGCCTGGGTTCTATCAGGTGTGCCCTCTGCCTTCCAGGGGCACTCAGTAAATGGAACATCCTCATAAGAAATGGGAGGCAATGGAGGTCAGGGTATGTATCCCCCTTGATCCCTGCCTTTAAGGATCACTGGAGTTTGTTTTGTGTCTTCTCTCACAGAACACAGACACAATAAACTCTTTCTCCTATCTCACCAAGTCTAGACACTATCTCCACTATCTCCATGGAGGATCATTCACTATCTCCATTGTCCCTCCCCATACCTGTATAAACAATACTTGCTACTTCTTTCCACTTATACTAGAATCACTTTACCCCTGTCTCCTACCTGACACAGGTCAATAGTTTCAAAATCGATTTCTATCTTTGTGCTCCCAACTCCATTCATAGCCTATCCTCATAGATTTAAAAGGGTCAGCAGTTAGAGTGACCCTTTAAAAATTCAAGATTACATCATGTACTACTCTTCTTCAAATCCTCCAAGGGACCTGCCTGTCACTGAAGGTACTGTTATAGGGCAACCCAGTGTGAACTGGGTTGCCTGTCTGTGGGTCCTCACCCACATGCTTAAGATTCAGTTGCACTGCAGACACACACATAAAGGTCAATAATAGGTTAATTTACAAAGGGAAAAGAAAAGGAATAACCCAGGGTAAAAGAGAGAAAAAGAAAGATATATACAACTTAACTAGAGCATCCTACGGTTTCCACTGAGTTAGAACTCCAGTAGCACACTAAAAGCTGATCAAGAGCCAAACCCTCGGCCACTAGCCACAAGACCAAGGGAGAGAGAGCCTCAGCTCAACATGGTTCCCTTATATATGTCCCAAAAGTCTTAAAATGGCTGCTTTTGAGTTCTCCCCTTGGGTCCTCAGAGTCCTCCCTTTGGTATTTCTGGGCATTGTAGTTTCAGTGACTGGAGTAGGGGGTAGAATTGTAGTTTCAATGACTGGAATAGGGGTTGGAGTAGGGGATACACAAAACCTGTATCTGCAGAGTTTGTTTAGAACATCCTTTCCCCCTGATAGTACAAACTGAAGTTCTTGCCACTTTCTGCACTATGCCACATGATCTAGTTCCTTGACCTCTGTGACCTCACCCCCTACCAGTGTCATCCCTTGGCTCCCCAGCCCAGTCATTGTTTCTTCTAGTTCCCCTAACAACTGTTCTCCTCCTCTGGTTCTGGGACCACTGATGCTGCTGTTATTCCCAGAACACCCATCCTCCAGGTGTCTGTAAGTATTTGAGTGTATGTCTTTATGAATAAGGCCTTTCTGCCTCATCTTTTTAAACTTACAGTCCACTCTCTCCCCAGTGTTCTCAATCCCCTGTATTGTGTTCTGATACTTTTCATAGTATTGCACTGCCAAACAATACATCTTTTCACATTACTTTTCCTCTTCCCTACTTAGGAGTCCTAGTGCTTTTTGAATGACACTTCAACGATACATAGAATCTCTAGTCACAGGGAAAAATCTCTCAGTTCTACCAGAAAGCATTCTAATACCAGAGGAAATATCATCTTATACTGTTATACAATTTGTGTTCTATATCTCTACATAAGATTGACATTTTTTGTGATCTTCAAATGTCATGTAGGGAATACTCCCAAAATGTTAAATTTAATTTCAAAAGCTTTCATTAGCAATGATTAATATTTGATTCATTTACCTATACTCAAGTTAGCTCCCTCAAATATAAAATCAACATCTACGACCTCTTACATAGGAAATTAATAATATGTTTATCTAAGATATTTCTCACAATTTTGCTGTGAAACTGTTTTTATAAAAGTCATTCATTTTTTACATGTATGCAAACTTATACATTTCACTTAAATTCTGAAGGTTAAAACCCATGGAAAACGTGTGTATAATCACTGGGTCAATCATATAATAACAAACTACATAAGGAGGCAGAATTATACCTAAGAACTCGTTGTGAATAAATTACATGCTCATTAATGTTTCAAAAGTGATTCCACATGTGTCTTGGGACAAGGAGTCACTTTTCCAATTTGTGTTTATTACCTACAAGTGTTAATATATTAACTCCACATGGGAATTGGGAGATTGGACTTCAGGCATGGGACTTGAGATTTCATGGTGACATCTAGTTTCTTTTAATTAATAATATATCTTTCTGTAATGATGAAATAGTAATTAATAATATTACTATACATATGAGTCGGATGCATCCTGGGAAGAGCCATTCAAGTAACTCCACTCCAAGCTGTACTGTCCAAGATAATAAATTCTTCACCAGCTCTGATTCTCAGGCAGAAAGGAATAGAAGGAATTGGGAGAGATGGAGGGGCAGAATTAGTGAGGACACAATGACCAGCTCTATAGAGCATGTGTCTCATTTTGGTAATTAGATTTCTTTGCGTCTCTTGATTAATATTTTGCTCATTGTTTGATCACCCAAAAATTGGTCACTTAGTTTTATTAATTTCCTTCAGTTCTCACTCTAATGCTTAAGAACATTAGAGTGACTTAATCTTCTGTTAGAAGATATTAATGTGGTAGTATTAATTTTTAATATTTTAATACTCATTCAAACCATCTGGTAGCCAAGCAAAGATTTAATGTCATTGTTGTTTGGAAAATAATTAATATTTTAGAAATGATCATTAATGATCATGTGATTTCCTTCACACTTTTTCATCTGGGTGACATGATTTTCCTACTGTAATGGCAAGTATCCAGAGCCACATTGGATAAGATTCCTCCCTGGTCACCAGGCCTCTCAAACTCAATCTCTCCACCTCCAGCCTGTTCCTTCCTCTCTTCTTTCTGCTTCACTTGCAGACCTCATATGCTCCTCCTTCTACGCTTTACAAAGCTTCCATAAAAGACACAGAGAAAAGAGCATGTAAGAAAGACACAAACCTGGCCCTCCCTGGTGGCGCAGCGGGTTAAAGCACAGCTTTAAGCCACTTCTGTATGAGTTCCATCCCCGCCTGCCCAGGAGGAGATCCACATGGTGTGGCAGACCTCGCCTGCCCTGCCTGCTGCTCCCCTCAGCAGTGTACTTCGTGGATCTGCCTGTTCTGCTCCCCACTCTGTCTCTGGTGAATCCTCTCACCCTCCGCATCTCTGGCCTGTACCCCAGTTCTTCAATCTTTTCTCTGCTGCATTCAGATGTCTTCCTCCATCTTCTCAATTGCCTGGCCCTTATGCATAACTTCCATCCTTTCCAATTTCCTGACTGGAGCTGGGAGAGCGGGTCTGTGTGCGATCAGACTCACTTTGTACTGACAGTGCCTCATCTCAGCCACGCCCCAGTGTTATCTAGGGTACCATGTGCAAGGACCTGGCCACAGGCAGAATCTAGATATGCAGTAAAATAACACCCATGCACAATCCTTAACACTTATGATGAATAAATGTTGTTCTTTACTATCAATACCTTTATGGTGGGCAATGCAGTGCCTACCTCCTGTTCACTTGATCACCTTTCACGTAAAATACCAGTGCAGAAGTCTTTCATCGAGGCTGTGATTTTGGGTCAGACAGTTGTTATAGCAGTTGATAACCAGAAAGCTGATTACAGGATGGAATTCTGGAACTGAATGACTAACCAGATGGAAGGAAACAGGAAACCTATTGCTTATCAGGAATGGGTGAGGATGAAGCCTGGGTACACGGAGCATCCCAAGGTTAAGCCTCTCACCTGTAGTAGGTGAGGCCAAATTGAAGCCTGTGCAGGGCTCCTGGACCCAAATCCAGTGGGAGAGGGTGGACATGTCCTCATACCAATGATACCAGCAGCATGTCTGAATATTCAATGCAATTCTAACACTATAACCTGGAGATGGTATCAAACTCCTCAAGAGCTCAGAATCCCAAGATAGTAGATGCCAATGGTAAGCCCAGGTAGTCACCTATGTTTCTGATTAACTGGCTGCAAAATCAGAGGTTCCCCTGATCACCTCCTCAAGATTCATTTGCTGAGAGGCTCCCACAACTCAGAAAACTCCATTTACTCAAGAGATCACCACCTTGTACCATAAAGGATACAAAATCATACAAGAAACAGTAAAGTAAAGAAAAATAATAGACTGAGGTCCTGAATGAAGGTGCATCTGTCTGCATGGAACATGCAGTCTGGTAAAGTACTCCGTGGAAGCGTGAGGGTCTCCCAACCTGAAGCTCCTCTGCTCCTCTGTTAGTTTTTTTTTTTTTTTTTAACTTAAAGACTGACTTACTTATGAATACAGAACAGAGGTGTAGGGGTGGTGAGAGGATTCACCAGAAACAGAGTGGGGAGCAGAACAGGCCAACTGTCGAAGATCACTGCTGAAGGGAGTAGCGGGCAGGTCAGGAGAGGTCTGTTGCATCATGTGGATCACCTCTAGGGTGAGGATTGAACTCATGCTGCAGTGGCTTTCGCTTCTTAGTGCTGTGCTTTAACCTGCTGCACCAACAGGGAAGGCCCTGTTAGGTTTTCTTACGGAGGGTTCATTCCTCTGGTATGATGGAGTAACTCATATGCCATTAGCAGCTGAATTCAACCTCCAGTCCTTCTCCCCTCTCTAGAGATCAGAGCAGAGTCACTCTCTATTCATGTTGATTTTTCTCGCAACAAACTTCCAAAAGTTGCCTTCAATAACAACACAAGAGATAACGCTAACACCTACATTCCAAAGCTTTGGGAACTGTGAGAAACTTCATCTTCTAGATGAAGACCAAATATTTAGGAGAAATACAGTTTTGTCATTTGAATGACCCAATGTATATTTTTTCTTCTAAGTCACTATATTTCAAAGACTACATCTTGAATTATACAGTGGCTCCAACCCATTGATGATATGAGACCAATGATAAATTTAAGGATTGTGAAATTGGCAGCCTGCTGTTAACACTTTAGAGGACGTGAGCAAAGGAATCAACATTTAGACCAGTCAGCCATCAACTCAAGGCAGCACTTAGAAAGAATCTTCATCCCTTGCAGATACAGGGCAGATTTTTACACAAAACCATACCCAGGAGCTTCAAAGGAAGTGAAAGTCCAAACTTGAAAGATTTCCTACTTTGTTTTATGCATCTACAACCTGGCTCTTTTATCATCACAGTGGTTACATAGTGAGCCATGAAGCAAAAGGCTCAGGGTATAAAACGTAAACTGTGTGTGGTTCCAGCAATATGTGGTCTCTTTCCAAGGATGATGTAGCTACCACACTTCTGAATACCTGACCTGCAACACAAGAAACTGATGATGTCATCCTTGACAGGACCAGCCAACTACGTGGATGGCTTACAGATTTTACCAAAATCTTTCCACACTGACAAAGGCAGCAAGATTTTATATAGGCTTGACATCTATTCCAGATGTGCTTTTACCTGGCTGCCAAAAGTTTTGCTACTTCCAATATCACATAAGAGCTTACTACTTGCCTTATTTATTGACATGGACTTCCCCACAATAATGTCTGTAAATGTGAAGTGACCATGGAGTCCAGAGGTCCTAGGATAAATATAAACATTTCCTAGAAGCAATCAGTCTAATAGAATAGGAGCATCATATTCAAATATCATCTGTGTGCCAACTTGGAAACGAAATCCTGCAGCGTTTGAGTTTTAAATGAATAATCAATATATGGTTCTGGGTCCCCAAACCTAGAATACCTAGGTTGAAAAAGAAGGACTGGATATAGGATGGCGCCCTGTTACCACTATTTCCACTGACCCATTTGCAAATTTCTGCTTTCACCTTTATGCAGCTCAAAGGTCCTCATTCTCAGAGGTGACTCTATGAGGAAACTTGGCAAGGAGAAACATTTATCCATAAGTTCCCTAGTAATTGAAGATTGTTCACAAAGATGCTAATTTTCCTACAGTTACAGTTTGTATGAGTGAGGCTTACGAGGCTTCCTCTGGAATCTCAAGGCTCGAGTTTTCTACTGAATTTAAAGTTTCTACTGCTTTGCAGCTGTGACTATTGAGAGGCAGTTTTTGGTTCTCTATGCCAGGGGCCAGCAGACAAAGAAGGAGAAACTATGACCTATGGGGATAGGAAGGAGAATATCCATAATCCAAAGTACTAACTTTTCTCAATGAATCTACACCAGTGGTAATGCTCACAGCCCAGCTTGGAGTCTTCTCCGTGGGAAAATGATGTACATAAACACATCATGCTCATGAGAAATAGGAATGACTGTAGTGGAGTGTGGTTAGATGCTGTAGACTCTGAAAATACAATTACTTTGAAGACTGGGGAAGCATCCATTTAGGGAGAAGGAACATTCTTCTATGTAGCTTCTGAGTGTTTGATACTACTGTCGTTTTTTCCAAAAAGTGATGTTATTAAAATGTTTTCATATTATCAATTTCCACCTAAAAGTTTTGAACTTGGCCCTCCCTGGTGGCACAGCGGGTTAAAGCACAGCACTGAGAAGTTAAATCCACTTCTGCATGAGTTCGATTCCCGCCTGCCCCGGAGGTGATCACATGGTGTGGCAGACCTCTCTTGACCCGCCTGCTGCTCCCCTCAGCAGTGTACTTCGTCGATCTGCCTGTTCTGCTTCCCAATCTGTCTCTGGTGAAGCCTCTCACCATCCTGAACCTCTGGCCTGAACCCCAGTTCTGTATGCACAAATAAATAAATCTTAAAAAAAAAAAAAAGTTTTGAACTGTAGGTATATAAGAAGAATCTGTTCAAACTTGCCTCTGCCCTGGGACAAGCCTTAATAGAATATGCAGCAGTGTTTATTTGCAAGCTGATTATGAAACCTGTTTTCATTTTAACTCATCTTGATTTATTAACCTCATTTAGAATTTTAGAGTTTTAGATCCTTTGCCACTGATTAAAACAAAGTACAGTTGTCCTTCCAAAAATAGAAACCATTCCTTCCTTCTATTCCATGTGGAAGTCAGTTTTTTTTTTTTTTTTGGTTTTGACACCTGTATCCTTTAACAGCTGTACTTTGTCATAGAATAAAGATGATGGAGATAGTCATAGAGCTTTTTTTAAATTATCAAATATATGTCCCTTTCTGTATTGTCTTGCTAGACTTGTCTACTATTAACAGCATAATTAAAACAAGCAGGGCCCTCCCAGGTGGCGCAGTGGGTTAAAGCACAGCACTAAGAAGCTAAAGCCATCTCAGCACGAGTTTGATTCCTGGCCCAGGAGGTGACCCACATGGCACGGCAGACCTCTCCTGACCCACCCGCTGCTCCCTTCAGCAATGTATTTCATTGATCTGCCTGTTCTGCTCCTCACTCTATCTCTGGTGAATCCTCTCTCTGCCCCTGTACCTCTGGCCTGTAACCCAGTTCTGTGTGCATAAATAAATAAATCTTAAAAAAAAAAAAAAGCAAACAATTACAATCATCCTACTTAAGAAAAATACATACCTGATGGTTATCAGCAGACTCAGAAGAGACAATTACTTGCATGTCAGAATTGTATTCCATAATACATCTGACTCTTCCGAGACACCTCAGATCAGAGGGTTCCACTGGGGCTCAAGCACTTCAATCCCAATACAGAACTTGCATTGCTCTGCATAATCTTCCTTTTTTATCTATTACAAGTTATTGAACTCATTTGACTACTACTATTTTTTTTTTTTTTTGCAAAATAAATTTATTTATTTTATTTTGCACAGAAGATGTAGGGTATAGGCCAGAGATGAGGAGGGTGAGAGGAGTCACCAGAGACAGAGTAGGGAGCAAAACAGGCAGAAAGGCGAAGGACACTGCTGAGGTGAGCAGCAGGTGAGACAGGAGAGGTCTGCCACGCCATGTGGGTCAGCTCCCTGGTTGGGGATTGAGATAAGGCCATAACAGTGATAGTTCTTAAACTTAACCCTTAAGCCACCAGGGAAGACCTCATATCACTATTAATATGATTAGTATGAATATTTAAAAAAAATAAAACTAGAAACTTCTTTGACTTAAAGATACTTGCTTATTTCAGTGTTGCTTCTTTGGGGGAAAAAAAATAGTGACTGCCATTAAGACTGAGGCTAAAATTGTCAAAATGAAGTGATCTGAACTTAAAGCCTGAAAAATTTGATATGAACAAATTTAAGCCTCATTGACCACTATTAACAATTTTGATTTGTATTTTACCTTTGATTCCATATCACATAGCTGTTTCCAAATACCATTCACATAGAACAGTTGTTGACATTTAAATCTTTCCCCTGCTCACAAAAATAAAGGGTAGATGACCAAATGCCAAATACACTTTAAAAATCTAGACTGGGCCCTCCCTGGTGGCGCAGCGGGTTAAAGCACTGCACTGAGAAGCTAAAGCCACTTCCGCATGAGTTCGATTCCTGCTGGCCCTGGAGGTGACCACATGGCGCGGCAGACCTCTCCTGGCCCGCCTGCTGCTCCCCTCAGCAGTGTACTTCATCAGTCAGCCTGTTCTGCTCCCCACTCTGTCTCTGGTGAAGCCTCTCGCCGCCCCTGCACCTCTGGCCTGTACCACAGTTCTGTATACATAAGTAAATAAATCTTTAAAAAAAAAAATCTAGACTGGACATATCTTTAATAAGCAGGGGTTACTTAATCTGAACTGAATTAAAAAAATCAATTATAAAATTTTCCTGTTGACTATTTAATCAACACTTTGTGCTCTAGTTATAAAAGAAAAAGACTCACCTTATGTCTGTTTGGTAAATATTTTAAAATGCAATGCCCATACACGATTTTGGTTCTTCAATTACTTTTCCTCCACACTGACAAACCATCTAAGGCTGTTTAATGGCCTCTCCCAGAGCTCTTGGTGATTCAGAGTCTTCCAGCTGTGACAAATCAAAAAGCACCTATGTATTCTTTGGGGTTTTTATTTGCAAAAATGTCAAAAATTCAATTTAGTTTTGATTTTGATGTACATTAATCTTCGCAACCTTTTATGCATCAATTAACTGGTAAAAGTTATGAGGGCATCTCTTCACTTAATGTGTCACGAAGGCCTTTTAGTCTTTTTTAAAAAAATATATATTCTCTGCTATTTTCACAGCAAGCCACACTTTTAAAGGGCCCTTACTGTTTAGAGTTCCCTAAAACTAAGTGTTCTCAATCTAAAATTTTTCTCATGAGGTGCTCATGGGGATCCTTACAACGATGCTGTAGATATGTGTATATATTATATGCCCTTAACTTTTTCTAATATTAAAAGACTTGGTATTTGTGTGTTATAGAACTGGAACAACTTTACTAAGCACTTATCCAACCCTCTCATTTTACAGATGAGAAAAGGGGGACAGAATAAGTTGGCCATCCTGTGTAGAATCAACCAGTTAGTAGCCTATTCAAGACCAAAGTTCAGCTCCTTCTAACTTCTCTAGCATAGCATACACCTCTTTCACTTTGAAACAGATTTTGTGATTCATGATTCTAGTTCTTTCTTGCCCACCATCATAAAGCAGCTGAGCTTTCACATGGCTTTCCGTAAAGAGTAGTGAGCTCCTTAGAAACAAAGGCCATTCGTTCTGCCTACAATGTTGCCAGCAACTCAATAAGACATTCTACTTTTGGCCTAGCTAGCAAGAAGGTGATAGTTTCTGATTGTTAGAAAAATGTAAGCTACCCTTGCCTCACCAACAGGAATTGACACCCTTAATTTTATACTACTGTTTTGACCTAAAATCTCTTGCATAGAAGAGCAGTATGACCATTTGGCTTTCTTCCTTCAAATTCATCAGTCAGACATAAATCATGTCTGAATAGTTTTTGCTTCTTCCCATTCTTTAACTTTTGGAGCCAACTTTCCTCTTAATCTATTATTCCTGGCCCCTAGACACGGTAATTAACCTCAGAGATGGAATTTAGTCAAAAATGCACTCTGCAAACAGTGATGCATTAGAAATTTTTTAATTGTGTTCAGCAATGTTTCTTAATTTAATCTGAAAGGTTACATATCTTCCATATCAATCAATAACTATTTAATTTCTAGATGAAGGTTCAAGTAGTTTTCTCTGACTTACTAGCTTGGCATAACACTATATTTTGGATTGTTAGTTCACTTTGCAAAGTCTTTCCTTGAATTCCATAGGACTTTCTGAGATTGGGGCATCTTTTAAAAAATGAGTCATTTTATTTTACGTCTTAAGGCAACCTCAGCAAACGTTTCTCTCTGAAGAGCATTAGATCTAAGAGAGTGGGGATTTTTTTTATTATAATTATTATTTATGATACTTGGAATGAGAGGGTACATGGAATGCTCAGGGGCAAGATGGTGAAATTAATCTCTCTCTTTCATTGGTGAGCCAGTAGATTGAATAATTTTAGATTATTATTTCAATATTGTTGTAAGATTTTAGATAGTTGTAAGAATTCAATGTTCAAGTGCCATTTTCTATTTAGAAAGTAAGATTTCCAAATAAAGAAATATTGACATTGTATTTATATATCTCTCAGTGCATAGAGGCCATGAATAATAGCCACTATATTATTACAATGATAGTTTTGGACAACTTCCATCTTGTCTTATTAATTTTTCTTACATTCCAAGTCTGTTAAATCATATTTCTAGTCTATACAACTTGTTCTTAGTAGTGGTAAGAAGAGAAAAACCCTAATGTCTTATTATCCATAACTTTTAAGTACAAACATCTGAAACTTATAGACATGAAGTTAGAATTATCATTAAAATGTTTTCCCCGTGTGGAGAACATAGCACAATGGCCATCGAATATGTTTCAATTAAGATTTATAATGAAAGAAATTAGTAAACTCATTGCATTCCAAACAAGAAAGCAAGAAACCTAAGATATTTAGCTTACTGAAAAGGATGCCAAGTCGACTTCTATTAGATTAAGTGGCATGTCAAAGGTCACATAATTAATTAGTGACAAATTTGGCACAATAATCTTACTACGTCAGAACTCTTTCCACTAAAGCCTTATATTTCTTGAATATTTGGGGCATTTATTTAAAAAAAAAAATGGCCTAAGTCTGAGCAAAGACATGCCAAAAACTCCATTATACCTAAGCGTTTAAATATTGCTCTTCCTGCCTGACATCCTCGGCAAGCCTCTCATTTCCCTGTATACAATTCTCCCTTAAGATCTCATTCAAATACTGGTGACCCCTCTAAAGCTCTGCCTGGGTTTTCTCTCTTGTTATAATTATCGTCCTAATCCACCCATCTCAGAAAATCAAAACTTAAGTGTTCTCCACTATGTATTCACCTGCACTCCAAACATATCAGTAACCACCATCACTAAGCCCCAACATCCACTAATTCTACCCCAGGAATGACTTGAAAATCTGCGCCTTGCCCTCCTCTGTCTTATCATCATTTTCCCTTATCATCACAAAGACCCCTTCCCTCCAGCAGGATCTTCCATCACAGGCCCCACTCTCCAATTGTATCTTCTACTTTGCCTTGAAGCAGTTATTCCTGAAAATAAATCTGATCATGATAATGTCTGTACTTAGAAAATACTACACAGGGGCTCTCCCTGGTGGCACAAAGGGTTAAAGTACAGCACTATGGAAGCTACCCTCAACTGTTTCAGCAGGATTTCAATTCCCAGCCAGGGAGGTGACCCACATGGTGCAGCAGACCTCTCGTGACCCTCCTGCTGCTCCCCTGTCAGTCTGCCTGTTCTGTTCTCCTCTGTCTCTGGTGAATACTCTCACCGACTCTGTGCCTCTGGGCTATACCCCAGTTCTGTATGAATAAATAAATCTTAAAAAAAAAGAAAATACAACACAACCATAATGTCTTCACATTCGGTCTCAACCCACTTCCCAGAGTAGACTCTCTCCTGTGTTTGGCATGCGACTCCCTTCTCCCAGTACACCTTTTCCACTATTGGTTTTAACACTTACCCTAGTTTAAAGCACAGCTTGAAACAATTATTCTTTTTTCCCAAGACCTTTGGCAATAGTAACTCCCTGCTCCCTGCTCCCTGCTCCTGTCATATATTTCTTATGACAGTTATACAATTACTATAGTGCAAAACCACTCACATTATGTTATTCAAAACTTCTTAAGGACTACTAGTGAATAAAAAGCAGGCAACAGAAACAAATGAACCTGGGTTTGAACCCAACTCACCAGTCATTTTGGCTGTGAACTTGACACAACATTAATGATCCTGTTTGTTGATTTGCTGAATAACAATAACACCCACATGCTGGTATGATGGAAGGAACCGTAATGATGCATGCCAAAGGCCTCTGCCTGTGGGACACCTTTCATCAATCAATAAATGGAGATATTTGTCCTTGGATGTTCAATCTCTAATTTAGTACTGAGCATATTTGCTGAAGTGAAATAGAAGATGTATACCTTCATAAAGCTGGCTATGTAAAAAAAAAAAAAATGCATCTTCCTTTGTTTCTTTATACCTGACTAAGCTTTCATGTTCCAGTTTCTGCTAATGGTGACTACTTGCCAATCTAAGATAGCTCACTTTTATTATGAGAAGCACTATTTTAGTAACATCTTGTTGATTCAGGATTCCCTGTCTGATGTGCTTCTTTTCCCCATAGGGCAGAGGATTTATGAGCTCACCAGGCATGTTTAATGTCTACACCATTTGTGTCCCTGTCTGCCTTTCACCAAGGTGTAGCACTGTTCACCTGGTCTTGGACATGAGTCTTTGTGCCTGTGACATTCACCACTGATGTCCTTAGATGATAAAACTCAGCAAAAACCCTGAGTAAATTTGAAAAAAGAATCATAGTCTGACTTTCCAGATTGCATTTCCCCTGGAAGACTGTAAACTCTCTAAGTTCTATTTCCACCTGACACTTGAGGCTGGGAGTCGGAAATCAAGGTGTCAGCAGGAATGGATCTTCCTGATGACTATGAAAGAAGATCTATTCCAGGCATCTCCTTTGGCTTAGAGCTAGTTATTTTCTCTGTGCATTCTTCACACCATGTTCCTCCTGTGTGTGTCTGTCTCTGTGTCCCAATTTCTCCCTTTAATAAGAAGATGTTGGACAAGCCCCACTAAATGACCTCATTTTAACTTGTTCATGACTATCAAGACCTATCTCCAAGTTAGACCACATTGTCAGTTACTGGAGGTTAAGACTCCATCATATTTGTGGATAGGGGGTACAATTCAATCCCTATCATTTGGGTTACCCTGGTTACGTTTTTGTACTGACTGCCTATCCTCTCAGGGATTACTCTACTTTCTGAGGTACCCCAGGGGTACACAGTTTTGTGAGGCTTCACTAAAGCACATCCCTATCTATGCCTCCCTTGGCCATTCCCACTCTATTACTGGGAGTGATGGTGAACCTGGGGCTCAGTACTGAGGTTTGCAGTCTCCTAGAGGAGAGATCATTGCAGTCAGTTCACTGTCTAGTCTAGTCCATTCTGGAGTTTTCCCAAATGTGTCCATGTTCCAGAGTGACTCTGCTATCTGACACCTCCCTTGGATGAGCGCAGGTGGAGTTCTGCTTCCTTCTCAGGAATCCACACTACCTCTATACTGGTCATATCCCTTCAATTATTTCCACTCAGCTGACCAAACATGTATCTCTATTTGAACAGCAAAAAATGATTTTATCACAACCTCTGCTCTATAGTAAAGTTGCTCAAATTTTACTATGGATGAAGAAAATGCTTTAAAAATGCACATTCCTGTCTTGGTCCTTGGAGACTCAAGGTAGGGCACCGGTTGCAATCATGGCAAGCTGAAGACGTTTCTGGAAGGCACGGTCTGAAAACCAAGCTTTGAGAAACAGCAGTTTTCATTATAAACTCATGCTCTGAATTTTCCATTGTTTCTTAATCTATAAAACTGAGTACTTGAAATAAGAAAATAAAAACAGAAACATTTTCTTTCCTAAGTACTTGACTCTTGAAAATAAAAGTCATGACTTTCAAGATCATTACCTCTGCTAGAGATTTACAAAATCCATCTAAGATTTGAAAATCCAATAAACTGACTCTTTGTTCTTTTACATTATCTCTTCTCTCAGTTCATGGTATATGGTAAGCTCATTTTTCAGAATGAATGGTAAAGGAAAAGTAGGAGGAGAGAATTTCTTAAAAAAAAAAACATAGCTCATTATCAATTATTACTACAATACATTCATGCTCAGGTGGGCAGGTAGTGACAATGATGAGTGTGTGTGTGTGTGTGTGTGTGTGTGTGTGTGTGTGTGTGTGTGAGAGAGAGAGAGAGAGAGAGAAATTAGGAATGAATATGGTATTCAAGGTAGAGGTGGTACAGGGTAGAAAGAGAAGTGGCTATGGCGAGTTAGCTGGTGATATTTCTCACTTGGGTCGAGTAAGACAATTATTTGCTTTATCTTAGTTTCTATTTTCTTCCACTTAACTGCAAGATTCTTTCAGACAACAACTATGTATTATTTTAACTTATATTCCTTTAATCTGGCACTTCAGAAAAATCGTCATTATTTATTGAATGAATAAATGGGTCATGTCATTTCTTTCCATGAAAAGCAATAAAAGGGTTCATTTTACTCCTAATTAAGTTCTGTTCAGACACTGCATGTGCCAGTCTCTAGAAATATGCTGACTCTCTGGTTACTCCTGCAAACATTCAATTTTTCTTCTTCTGAATTTCAGTAGAAACTTTTTCTTTCACCTATGTTTTAATAAGGGACATAAGCTAGATTATCTACTGAGGTCATGTTTTGTGAGTATGTCTTTTCTAGCTACTAAGCACTCTATTCCTTCATGGCAGAGACCACTTTATATGCTTCTTGGTGATGACAGTAGATTTTTTTTTTTAAAAGATTTATTTATTTATTCATATGGAACTGGGGTACAGGCCAGAGATGTGGAGGGTGAGAGGATTCACCAGAGACAGAGAGGGGAGCAGAACAGGCAGATCGATGAAGCACACTGCTGAGGGGAGCAGCAGGCGGGCCAGGAGAGGTCTGCCTCGCCATGTGGTCTCCTCCGGGGCAGGCAGGGATTGAGCTCATGCGGAAGCGGCTTTAGATTCTCAGTGTTGTGCTTTAACCCGCTGCGCCACCAGGGAGGGCCTAGATTTTAATTGATGTACACAATTCTTAAACAAATCATACTGTTAAAATTCTCTTAGATGAAGAAAATCAGACTCACAGAAGTTCAGAAATAGACTCACAGCCAAGAAGAGGCAGTGACTCAGATCTTCAGATTCTGATTTCAGGACTGTTTTATCTATATCTTGTTAAATGATTTCTCTCTGTTTTACAGTTTTAAAAAAAAGGCATCTGATAAGAAATCGTTAGTCTGACTTAATTTTTGCCAATCAGATTGTTGTATACTTGAATGGGTCACCAAAATATGCTGTGTAATTTACTTTTCCTTTGTGATTTTCAAAAGGAAGACCGATTCCTGGCTTTTAGCTGGTTCTAGGCATTGTTTTGCCACAGTTAAAAAAAAATAAAAACAACTAAGTATTTCTTTGGTTCTCAACTCCTCAAACTTGAAGAAATTATGGCTATATGTTTTTTAACTCAATTTCTATCTTTCCTTGGGAACAGAGTAATCTCATTACTAGCCAGAGCACTTAGTATACATGTATCACTATTAATGGAATAAAGGGAATAAAATCACACAGTATTCATTTTTATGCTTGAGCATAAGAGGTCAGCTGGTCCATGTGGATTATCTCTCTGGCTGGGGGTCGAACTAGTGTGACAGTGGTTTTGGAATGCTTCATAGCTCTGAGACTTAACCCCTTGTACCATCAGGGAGGTCCCTATTCTAGATTTTACATGCTAGTGAATAGACTTCACTTTTGCCAATCTTTAACTCAAGTTGTGCTTTCTCTGTCCTGAATGCAATTTCATTTTAAGGTCTTAATTCCCTTGTCATCTATTTTTTTACTCATTTCTTGTTAATATGCAGATTTTCATGGCCAATGTTCAGAAAGGGGATCAGCTAAATAGTCCTCATTCTATGCAGCAACTTGAGAAGTTTTGAAAAGCAAAGCAAACTCTGTAGAATACCATCAACAGATAAAAAAAAAAAAAAAAACACCCAGTACTGAAAGAACCACAGACAAATCACTTATTTCAGTACATCTTGTATGCTACACATTACCAAAGGCAATTGGTATGAAAGATCAGATCAGCATCAGACGTGCTAGATGATATTCATTTGCCATTTTCACCAAAATAGTAAGATTGCATGAGAGTATTTTTTATTTTGAATGCCAAAGATAATTTGAATAATATGATTTTTTAGACTCACAATCTAAGTCAAAGCCTTATCCCAGCAGATAATAGAGATGAGATGAATTAAAGGACTGTACCCAGATAGAGAGAAAAGCAGAACCTTTTAAATACTAATAGATGAAACAGGCATTTCAATGTAGATAAATGCAGAATAATGATGCTTTTGATGGGTCTTTATCACAGAAGGCCATGTTCTTCATAAATTATGAACCATAAAAAAAAAAAAAGAAATTCAGTCAAAAGACAAGTCTATTTGTATCATCAATGAATGACGAGAAATACAAAAGCAAAAACCAAATAAGAATGCAAAGAATGATAACTGCTTGATGACTCTATCAGCGAAGTTTCTACATAAAAAATATAGAACAAAAGATTACTCAGAATAAAATCTGAAGAAGACCCCGAATGGCACCAATAGTCTCACTTTGAAAGAAATGAAAGAGGGTTTTGTGAAAAATAAAATAGTGATTGGTCTAATGTCTACTGAGATCATTTTCAAATGTAGATGCTCTCCATATTCTCTTTAATAGACATTCTTTAATGTGAATGTGACGTTCATTCTTTATGATAAAGATGTACATAATTGAATGCTTTGTCAGTAATTATCACCTCAAAAAGTTTGCTATGATTTTTTATTTGTTAAGAAAAATGTAAAATAAAGTTGAACCTTGGATATATTTTCTAAAATTTAATTTAGTGTTCTGCTGAGTATTTTGGTAAAAGATGACAAAAAAAAAAAAAAAAACTTTAGCTCCCACTGTGTTTACTAATACACCTTGTTCAATCTTTGGCATGTAAATTGCTACTCATATATTAACACAAAGAGCTGATATAATTGGAGAAAGAATGAAGCAAACAGGGATATATGGCATCTTGATGGGATGGGCTGTGGTTTAACAACCAAGAACCCTAAATACGGCCTTAATAGACTGGCTGGGAAGAGTCCTTGTTCTCTGTGCCTCAGTCTCCTCAAAAAAAAAAAAAAAAAAAAAAGCTGAACAAATTATTCGTTACCATATATTTTATTGCTGGTGTAGACCTTTTTGTTTTTATAAGTACTTAATCCAGTTTTTCAAAGCTATTTCCTTGTCTACTAACATCAAAAGCAGCTGGCTGGGGTGAGAAGAGAAGTGTTTAAACTACCCAAGGGACTTTCTTAGCCCCTCACCCTTCACGGTCTGTATCAGAACTCAGAATCACAGGGGACATTCAACTTAATGAGTCTCTTTTTCACGCCTCCATGGTGGGATGGGAAGATTGTCACTGGTCAGAGGCCTGCACAGAGCATGTTCCATGAGGACAGAGGGCTTGTGAGGCACACATGTAGGAGAAGCTTCCCTGTGGTGGGATGCTGTCTGTTTAACATCACTTTTACATCCCACAACTAACTCCCCAAGCTATTCTGAGGACAACAACCAACAGCTCTTTTTTAATGGTCTGATTTAAAATTCTGTGTTATTGACATTGATCCTTCCTCTGCACTCCACATTTTATCTGCTCTCAGTTTCTAAGTTGCCTTAAATCTTTCACATGTTATAATTCTTGTGTTGACAGCAACAGAAATGGACTCTGGCAGATTTGAACAAAAGGAAACTTATTGTCCAGATACAGCGAGCTCAGAGAATGTATTGGATTGCTGGAAAAAGTCGTGCATTTTTTGCATAGAATAGAAAAGTCCTGACTTTTTCCAACAACCCAGTATATGAACCTGAAGCCCTGGCTTCAGAATGAACAAGAACCCAGATAGTCTTGGACACCTTCGAGCAGGAACCACAGAAATGGCCTCAAGCCAGTAGATCCTGAATTGAAAGCTGGCTTTCAGAGAGAATGGAACTCTGAGAATTTTGTCTCTTTATTATATTCTTCTACTGTGGACTCCAGGGAGTCAACCTTCTTTTGTCATAATTTGCCTCACATACCCACCTTTTTGGGAAGGAGAGAGAGGTTTTCCCAGTACTCACTGGGAAAAGATAATTCCAATTACTGCTCGCAGCAGGGTTCTGCTAGCAAAGGCACAGGAGGTACTTGAAGATATTAAAAGGACAAATATACATGTATGCTCATGTGAATCACTTCGTCAGTCATGGCGAAGTTGCTTCTGATTACTGGTATTTATTCTACTCCAGGTCTTCTGTTGACAAATTGAGTTAATTTCTCTACTCACCACCTCTTTTCTAAAAGTATGAATTTCCTCATGTATGATTCCAACTTTATCCTAACAGTTGTTTTTCTTAGGGAAGTACAGATATAACCTCATAAGAAAAAATCACCATGTAACTGGGTTTAAAGTCTATTATCCATTTATGATCAAAAGCTTTGAAATGTTCAAAAGTTAAGCAGGGGAAAATTCCTTTAAAATAGGGATTATTTGATTAAATGGTATGTTTTATAACCCCTCAGGGTATTGTCACACAAATGGATACATAAGGCAGTTTCAAATTGTAAGTCTCATCAAGGAATGTGGTATGTGGGTAACCTTGAGTGGGACTGTTAGGCAATATTCACAGTTGGGCTCATAATCTATCCTATGTCTAATCTCTAACAAGTGATGGTGTTTTCCACCTGCTTTCTTATCTCCCTTTGCTAGAAATAGTCTGGCATCTTTTTCCTACATCCATAGCTCATCTATTGAACTTCAATGGTGCTTTTTCCTCCTCCTACAACTTCCACTGGACTTAGCTACTTTTCAAAGTGCTTCTGTGTTTTTCATGGCTCTATTACTTTGGTCATCTAGTCCTTTTCCTTACCTTAGAGACAGCTTTTCTTACAAAGACACAGCCAAATTGTACTCAGCATAAATCCAGTCACATAGAAAACCCTGTATGGGTGAAATCTGAGCACCAACAACTTTTTCTCAGGTTTCTGGATAGGCTTCAGATTGGAATTTGACAACTGTTGATATGAGTCTGATGAAAACCAGAATAATAGCCACTCAGTTACAGGCCATATCTCAGAAAGAGGTAGAAGTGTCATGGCGCAGTGAGTGAGTGCACAATGTTCCCTCTCTCTACTTACATGTCACCCCCTCAGACTTCAATGCCCAGGGAAAGAATAAGGTAGATATATAAACTGAGGTAGGGCGAAGGGAAAGAATAAGGTAGATATATAAACTGAAGTAGGACGAAGGAAGAAAAAAAAATGTAGGTGAGAGACACATGGGGTGGAGACACATAAAGGAGAGCTCTTTGATGAAAAGACATTTTGGTCAGGGACATGTGGAAAGATTGCTCCTGGTCCTTGCCAGAGAAAATGGCCACTGTTAACTTGGACTCATGGTAAAGCATATGACATGTTTTGAATTTCAGGTCTCTCCTTCTACTTAGCTCTCTGGGATCTGCCTAAACCCTTTCCCTTTCTTCTAGTTCCCTACCAGAAGGTGCCTTAGACTTGTGCAAGTTTCTGGCCCTTAGTGACTCTGTGGAGGCCTGTTTGGAGTCTGGTTGGTGGGGCATTTGTCCATAAAGGGATGGGTAACTTTTGGAGTTTTATGAGGCATATCCTTTCTTTCCTTCTCTCCACACCACTCCCCCCCCCCCAACCGGCAACCACATATGAATTAAAGATCTTTCGCACAAAGCATAAGCTTTCTTTGTCTTTGTGACCGGACCCTTTTCAGAATATGTACCACTTAACGTTTTGGGGTCCCTGGACATCCCTCAGTTACATGGTTACAGTTTCATGCAATATTCAATTCAAAGACTGATCATTCAGCTCTGGAGTCTTCGGTCCTTTGGCTTCTAGCTTTTAACTATTTCAGTTCATCAGATATTCCTTTTGGTGATACAGCCAAGTATATGTCTCTTTTCCACCAGATAAGCACTCCATTTCCTTACTTTCTTTCTAGGCTAAATAAACTCTGTACTTTGTATTCCAAGGGAAAAAAAAGATCTACCAAGATGACCTCAGAATTACTGACCACCAGGTGATAGAGGAAGCAAGCTTGTCACAGGAGGGTCATGCTGACCCTTGCCTATGTCTCCCCTGCTCCCTGTAACTATAGGCAAGTCCCCCTGCCCTCAGCCAAAGCACTAGTCTTTCAGTCACTAGTCTGTTACTCTCCTCAATTTGTTGACAAATTAAAGTACTTTTCTTCTCCTCAAACTCTGTTTCCTTTTATTGGCCGAGGGAACTGAGATTGACTGGCATTCTGGTAGGGAATGAGAAGGTGAGATAAAATTCAAGCTGATCCATTTTATTGTTTAGTGTCAGTTCTGGTTAGGGAGGAAAGAAAGTTTCTTGAAACAAAAGATGAAAAGTAGAAATTATTGGCTAAATTCAAACTCAGAGATTAACTTTGGAAATTGTTGACTTATGCAACCTGTGCTCCATTTGCAATAGATAATTGAGTTAGCTCTATGTGAGGATAGAGTTCCCTCACCCATAGATATTTTATTCATAGATTATCACCCTTAAAAGCTTTAGCCATCAGACAAAAACAAAAGCAAAAATAGAAAACCCTTAGCCATCAAGAAGCCCTTTAAAGGAAATGCGACTTCTGTACTGAAGCTCATAACAATGACACTGGAGATCTGAAAGGCACAACTTGCTCCTTCAGTTCAATTATGATGTTGTCGCTTTGGTCACAGTTTTTCTTTTGTTCATTTAAATGGCACAGGCATATAAACACTATTTGTCGTAGTGGTTGGTACATTAATAAGCACAACTTAAAACCAAATTACAAGCACTCTTTCTCAAGCTGTTAGCCTACTCTAATGTTTCTCTATGGCAGAGACAGCTGTGCAGATACCTATAGAACCTCCAGAATAGGAGTTTAATGAATGTTGTATTTATACAACTTTGGAAGCCTTGAAATCAGTGAAATTCATCTCTGTGATTCCTTAGAGTGAGAAATTAGCATTTCTGCAAAGACAATAATTTGCTAACATTTTACCTTGTATCTTACAGAAAATCTCAGGAGGATTTAAAACTGTTTTAGTTGCAAGACAGCGAGCGTGAGAGCAAGAGAGACAGCGAGAGTACTGAGACAGAGAGAGAGAAAGAAAAGACAGTCCAGAGAAATATAAGGAGGTAAAAGAACAATAATTTAAAAATTATTCAATGAACCACAGTACTGTGCCCTGACGAATGGGAAAAGGTTCAGCTCTCCAGGTGCTTTTACATCCCCACCCTACAGGTGCCCCGTTTGTCAAAGAAAGGACCTGTTGAAGAGGAAGCCCTGCTGTGAGTTTCCACAAAGTTCCATGATCCAAATGATGGAACATTGTGAGCAGCAACTGCACTGGCAGAACATTATCATAATAGGCCGACCTCCTGAGCTTTTCCTGATTACCTGGATCTTACCTCCCAAAGGGAAAATGACTTCAAAGACTGAACCTCTTGCCTGAGTTTTTGAAAGATTCAGCAACTTGAAGTTACAGACTCTCCCAGCTGTTTTTCAACCTGTCCAATAACGCCAGAAAAAATAAGCCGAACCTCCTTAAGAGCCTGGGAGGACTTAGAAGCTGCACCCTCAGGCCTGGGCTGGGCTTTTCATACAGAGCTGTGTACTGGCCTGTGTCCTTAGACACCCGAGAAAGGAACGCTATGTTTTGGGTGTTGATTTTTGTTGCTGTTGTTTTGCTGGTTGTTTTTACTTCAACATTTTTTAAAAAGGGAGCTTTGGCTCTCAAAGTCCATTTTGAAAGTCGAACAGATTAAAGAGTCTCAAAACAGTGCTAGCCCAAATCTGGTTGAAACTTTTAATTAGTCTGATGTTATTTTTAGATTCTCTCAAAGCTCCATAATTGAGCCCTTTGCAGTTGTACAAACAAATAGAAACCTTGTAAGATCTTGAAATTCATGATAGTTTACTAATGAAGTCAGCTCAGAAAACTCTTCATTGAATATTGTAATTTGATTGCCATCTTATTCTGATTGGACCCTGGTTTTGCATTTAAATGAGTAGATATTATTTGAAATGCAAAACAGCATGTTATCTGGGGTATTTTGCAAGAACAGACAAGATTAAAAACATCTAATGTTCCATTTTATAAAAACATTACAAAATGGAAGTGCAGAGCTGACTTTTAAAATTTATTAGTAACAGCTTACAATAATTGGACATTAATTAATCCTAAATTACAAGACATTTCTGTGGAAATGCATATTACATCCTTCCCATCAGTACTCAGCACATTCATTAGTATTATTATTTTTGTTTGGGATATTGAAAGCACTAAAAACAATTTCTTACTTACCAAAGCAGTCATTGTTACAGAATTGACTGTTACTCACGTGAGTTTAGAATAGATGACCAATTACTGATTCTTCAGCCACTGACCTTGAGTATCCAATTAAAAAAGAAGCAGTGACAGAGGCTAAGACAAGCTGAATTTGTGAATTAGGGTCTGTCTGCGTCGACTTGTTCCAAGTTTTGATTTTGTCAGCCTTTGTGTTTTTTGACTGGAAGGAATTTTCTGATTCTGTAAGCCTTTATTATTATTTCTAAACTGTGGGTTTTGTGTTTTGCATAGAAAATTGTCTTCAATTTTCAGTCACATCACCCAAAAAAATAAATTTCTATTTGAGAGGAGCATGGAGGTCCCCTAGCAGCCATTTCAGTATTTGATTGTGTGGCTATCTGAAGTTTCCATTTCATCTATTCTTAGACACACAGAGTTACTTAGAATCTGTTAGGCTGGAGTTTTGTCCCCTTTCAAGATTTTGCTGACTAAAGATGGTCGAAAAAGGCTAAGATTTATAAGTATATCATCCAAGTTTTGGAATACATTTTAATTATTTGATATTAAGCAAATGTGTTTTAATATGATAATAAAAACCTCAAATAAATTTAGATTATCAGACATTCAATATTCCTGAGCTGAGAGAGAAGGGAAATCTTAGTGTGATAGAAATAGGGGTTCCTAAGGATCTCCAGGACAAAGAATGAAGGAAACGTGACTTACAGTAGTGGGAGAGCAAGCAGAGAAATGGTTTTGCTCTGCATCTGTAGTCCTTTGTGGGTCTGTGGTATACCACTAGCCATGTTAGTTCAACCTTGGTCCATGCCTTATGGATTGTTCTAAGCATCTCAGGCCAGCATTCTGCAAAGTACACATAAGTACCATTGTCATATAATCCATTTAGAAATCTCTGAAAGTAATAATGATTTGTGATATTTAAGATTAGTAAGAATTACACTTAGTTCTTCCCTCTCAACCAATGACAACATGAAATATCATTTTTTTAATGAGGAAAAATCATATTTTCTGAACTCAAGTAAAGCTAGACATAAAACTGTCCTGCTTGAAAGAAAAGATTCTATCTGAGAACAAATCTCAATCTGAATGGTCAATCTATGAAAATAGTGCTCACATACTGGGTCTGGAATGATTTTGACTTCAGGGAGGTATGAGAGGTCCATGTATTTATTATGTATATTGTTTTATGTGAATGAGAGATACCATTTTTATCTCTGTATTTCCAACCAAACAGACTGGCCTAAGAGTAGTATGTATCTCAAGTTGATGCATTCAAGTCGCGCTTATTTTCTTTAAATTGGAGCAGAAGGGAAGAGTCCCTTTTTTCCCTGTTGGTTAAAGCAAGAGTATTTCAATTTGAAACCCAGATCTTCATGTTGCCATGATTCAACTACCATGGAAAAAGTTGATCAAGGGAATATAATTGAAGTGAAGATGTATGGGCCAGGGATTAGGAGTTATGCATCAACTGTTCTAATTATACTGAGTCACTGTTTTTCTCCCGAGTTTGTTTGCCAATAAATCTACTTTAACCTAAGCTTGTTTTGAGTTAGACTTCCCTTCACCTGCTATTAAAATGTATCCCTAGTTCATGTCTTCTTTCTCTCCTCTCATTAGGAAAGGTGTAAATGGGAGGCCAGTGATAGGAACAAGTTTCCACTGAACTAGAAGTGCACCCAGAATTAGAGGCAAAGACAAAAGCACTCAAGTATCATCTTACTTGTTATGACAAATACTAAACTGCCTTTCTGATTTTACAGTTTCAGCCACATTCCTGATTTTAATATCTTACTTGAGGTTTTCCAGAGTATACTTCTAGAACATCTTAGGTCCCTGAAAAGAAACTGAAATTTTCAAAAGGAGTACTGGAAAGCAGCATAGCTGGCTAAATGTATATTTGTACCTTGAAGAACACTTCAAGACTTAGGGATTGATTGCACAAGGGGTGCAAAGGAAAAGAATCAAAACTGATTGTAGGGCTGTGTGATGGAGAGTGTGGGAAAAGGAGGAGTCAAAAATGGGAGGTAGGTAAAGTTTATTACACAAGAACCATATGTGACAATCATAAAAGTTATTGTTGCAAAGTTTTATGATAAGATGATAAACATGGTGCAGAAAAATGAAACTGTTCAGGAGGAAGAGAATTTAGAAAAAGCCTGGATTTGGCAGTTGTGGTAGCATGACTTGAAAATCACTGCTTCAGATGTAAGAAGTAGATGAAAGTCAGACAACAAACAACCAGTAAGCAGAAACAGATGGGGAAAATGGGGAGAGAAAGAAACTCAAAACCTGCCCTAGAGATTACACAAGAGGCCAGAGGCAAAGAACAGTAGATCAGTCAGATGACAAAGAAGGACAAACAGAATGATAGAGAAGTAGCAATGTAATATTCTGAAAATGAAAAATAGAAATTAAGGGAGCTTGAGTTAGGTTACATAAATTCCATAGGCAGATTAAGTCATCTAATAAGACTGAAGAGAGTTAACATGGAGTGTTGGGGGAAACTGAAGATTCTAGAATACTCTGGAGACATATACTTAGAATGCCAACAAGAATTGACTGAATCCAATAACTACTGCCTGTCTCTAAAGAATCAGTTACTCTTTTATAACATGCATTGTATTTACTCTAGAACTAAAAAATCAGTCTTCAAAACTTTTTCTAATAACTATTAACAATCTAGGAAGAAGGCAAGGACTATGAAAGAAAGAGAAATGTAAGATGTCACTAAAATGGGGACCATGGGGTCAGATTTGGTAGTGAAGTAGTTGAAACCCAGAGGAAACTGATGTCTTAGATGAGAGGAAGGGCTTAAGGTACTTGAGGTCATCAATG
The DNA here is from genome assembly GCF_000260355.1 of Condylura cristata. NCBI lineage: Eukaryota > Metazoa > Chordata > Mammalia > Eulipotyphla > Talpidae > Condylura > Condylura cristata. The sequence continues at coordinate 54,635,740 of NW_004567114.1, read as the reverse complement.
ATTTATGTAACTACACCTAGGTATTGAGTTTATAGTGCCAAGTAGTATGCTTAGGATTTGAGAGAATAACCCTAAGATGTATTTTTACCATAGCAGTCAGTCAGAATTTAGTGAAAGAGAAAATTGTACAAAACAGAGAGGTTCACCAGAATTGAGAATGAGAGAAAAGGGAAGAATAGTTAGGTCACAGCGAAGTTCAGGGTCAGATGTCTGGGGAAACAATAGCAGAAATGGTAAGCATATTTCAGCTCTCCTTGTAAACTGGAAATACAGCATCTGTGTAATTGGCATGTGCTCCACACATTGAGAATTGGGGACAGGACTGAAAGGAAGGGCTCTGACGTTGAAACCAATGTGTCTCTTTTTATTGTTGTTGTTGTTGTGGCCACAAAGGAATTAGCTCCAATTCCATTTTTGGCATTCTCTATTCTTCTACTCTAAACTGAATTATGATCCAATGTCAATTTCTTAATCCATAAATCTGGCTTGACATTTCATATGTTTCTAATAGATGGTGCTGGAAAAGCTGTTTCTGACTTAAGGAAATGAAGAAAATGCAGAGAAGGCTGCAGGCTAATCTATAAAACAATTTGAGGCCCTTGCCAGAGAACTTCCCCAATTCATCTCAGTAGGCGAGGTGTACAGCTGTCATTTTGTGGCACATAGAGGTCTAAGTCCATATTAGAAGTTTAGAATAGCGTCAACTACATTTCTGCATCTATAGAATACTAATGGACAATTATAGAAAGTAAAACAATTAAACCAGTTATATGGAATCCTGTAAGCAGCCAAAATCCCTCGCCCCTGCTAACTGTGTTCTTTGGTTCTTTCAAGCCCTTTATTCACTTCTTAAAATTTAAATTCGGGCCCATCAGCTTGAATCTAGACAAAGTTTAAAGGCAAACGGGGTTGCAACCCAGAAGTCCACTAGGGTCAAGTAATCGTTATAAAAGAGTGAGGCAGGCCAAGCGCTACTGACAAATGCAGAGCTGAATGATGAGTACCACCTGCTGGTGTGAGGGAGGGCGAGGACTGGTGCAAAACAGAGAAGTCTCAGGACAGGTGCCACTCAGCAATGGCCTATTGTTGCTAGGGAATATACCAGCTCATTGCTGCCAGACCTTCCAATTTCTTCCAGAGAGCCCAGACATTGGATTTTTAATGTAAACTATGGTTTTATAAAATTGACTCGTAATATAAGTTAACCTATAGGCTGAACAAAACCCACTTGTCAGTCACATTTAGCCATCATCAAGTATCCCTTCATAGTCTCTGCTTTAGAATTCACTTCTCACCTGACTGTTCAGATATTGCATTCATTCTGCCTAAACACTTGCATGAGTATTCAGATTACTCAGATTACAAACCAGTCTTAGATGAGCTACATGGGAGGTAAGCAGATGCCATGGCCAGTTGCTTTCTTTTTCATTGCTGTTTAAATGTCTCCTATTTAAGAAAATATCTCAGTATTATGTATATAGGCACTTGGGATGCATAGATCAATTGTGGAATGGCTCTGCTCCAAACATGTAACAAAGACAGGTAATTTCTGTATTCATCAACCATCTAGAATCAGCACCACTCTGGTATTGTCTTTTTTTTTTTTTTTTTCTGTTGCCTTGGTTTCCATTCTGAAAATTAACAGCATTGAACATCTCCCTCCTATTCATCCTCAGGGAACAAGGAGATAAAAAGTCTTTTGCAAGGCCAAAAAATGCTTGTGTTTAATTCACTATAAAGTTTGGTCTACTTCTTCTCTATCCTACGCATTAATTTACCCCCCTGACTTAAAGAAATAATAAGAACATGTATCACTTAGGTGTGATCATTCTACGAGTTCTTTTCAGTTATTATATGCACAGACTTGAGATGTGAAGACTTAGCTAGTGAGGTACCAGGTGTCAACTCGACAGATTCATAAGTTGTAAGATCAATGTCGCAAAGCATTCTGAAATCTTGATCTTAGGTAGGTTAATACTTGGCCAGGAACTCAGTTCTCCTAAGTCATAGCCTATGGTCTTCCTATAGGATTGACAAAATACCTACCAGGTTGCTCAGTTCAGTCTAATAGTTACATATCTATTTAAAATAGTACAAAAATATATACAGAAAGGGTATTTATTGGTTCTACAATATAGCACTTCAGAGGCAGGTACAATGTTATAAAATCCTAGCTTCATTTCCTTCATCATGAGGATCATGATTAAGATCATCATCAGGTCCCTCCCTGGTGGTGTAAGAGGTTAAAGTGCAGAACTATGAAGCAGTCTGCAGCCACTGCAGCATAAATTAGATCCCTCGCCAAGGAGGGACATGGCATGGCAGACCTCCTGTCCCACCTGCTGCTCTCCTCAGCAGTGTATTTCAGTAGATCTACCTGTCCTGTTCCCCACTCTGTCTCTGGTGAATCTTCTCACCCCTGTACTTCTGGCCTGTAACCCAGTTCTTGTATGTATAAATAAATCTTAAAAAAAAAAAATCACCATCAGCACCACTTTAATCTTTAAAATACGCTTATATGTACCTACACACTTGAAAATGTTTATTCACATTATTTTTACCACCCTTCCGTGAGGTGGGTAGTGTTATTCACCTCCTTTTTGTACACGAGAAAATTGAGGAATTTAGAGTTCAAATAATTGGCTCAACTTTACACTGCAAATACAAACTTAAGACTGCCGGCTTCAGAATCTAGCTCTTAACTCCTACATAAAGACTCAGAATAAACTGATCTAGGTAGGGCCTAGGGATCAGTTATTAAAAAAAATACAAAACAAAAAAAAACACAAAAAAATTCCCAGAGAGATTGTGTATAATATGCTTTAGGGCTTGGAAACCAGCAGGTTAAAGGGTGGGATTGATATTGAGGAGGTAATTTGACATCCACCTCAAGCAACCACATGAGTTCTTACACCAAACTTCTGCTCAGCAATACTCACCTTCCAGTTGAGAAAAGTAGTAACCACCAGCCACTGAAGAAGATACTTGCAGATGTAACTGCTGCGCTATGCTGAAAACAATGACCAGCCCTGCAGGGCCCCCATTGCCTCAAGAACCCAAATATTATAGTCACAGTTTGTTTGCAGGGTGTCCATTACCTGGATATTATAATTTTTGCACACTGGCAGTCAGAGGTTGATTATAATTAGGAGAGAAGAGAAGTTGTTCCCAGGAACTTGGTGCTTCACTGGAGATCCCCTGCCACTAACTCTCCAGGCAAAAATCTTTGCAAGAGTACTTTCATGGACCTCAATGACAACAATTAAGCTTGAAGAGCATGAGAAGACATTTTAATCAGAAGCTAATTAAGAACAATGGGGGCATATGTATCATTGATTGTGTCTCAAGTACTCTGACTGATCTGGAAGATTATTCCATTAATATTGGGATGTAAACAGACACCAACATTTTCTCAGGACGAAGCAACTGCACTTTGAAGGCTCCCCTTCTAAATCTGGCTTTTACTTATTAGATAACAAATAAAAATGAACAATATTTACCGTATAGGGTAGAAATCAGGTGCCAGTTCCATGTTTTTGACTAGGACAGCAGTAGACACAAGGAATTAGGAAGTAATGGATATTTAGAAACTAGTGTTATTCATATTTAATTGTTATAACATTAGAAAATGAGACAAAAAAGGATAATGTGATTAATAGCAAATCAAGAACAAAACCCCCAAAAACTTAAAGCAGAAATCATAGTATTATATGTAGTTTTCACCTTCTATTGGTGCTAGGAGCAAGAAAGATACAAGATGGAAATACAGAGTGGAAGAAATTTTCCTTTAACTGTTCCTGACAAATGGATCTAAATTAGCTTGGGCCTTTCTACTCCCTGTTTTCTCTGGAATCATACTTGTTGCTCAATGGTGGTAGCTCTGTGGCCTCCCAACTGGCAGTCTCCTCCTCAAAAGGGCCCCCAGGGAATTTCATTCTGACCTTATAATTCTGCAGGTAGCAGATAAGAGAGGTCTTTGTTACTTAAAGAGTGAATTGTGCATATGGAAAACTATACCTTCAGAATCCATTGACTTGCCAGAATTTCTTTCCAGTCCCTTCCCTAGGGACACTGAAGAATGTATCATGCAATCTGGCCTGTAATCTCAGCAAGGCCAGTGCCTACCACCATAAGTTATTTAAGCTCTGTTTCAGTTTCCTTGCCTCACAAAATGAAATATAGATGATATGATCTTAGCATCTTCCCAAATCAAAGTGTTTGGATGCTATTTATTTTTCCTCCTGGTTTGTCTGTCTCCTCTGTAGTCCCTGACTGTCATACTCATTTCAGTTTCCATGTTTTGCCAGGTCTTTTTTATTCAGGTAGTAGCTTTCTTCACGCTCCTTGACATATTAGTATTCTACCCACCTTTAAGCTCTTCTCAAATCTCAGTTCCTTCAAAGACCTTTCCCTGTTTGTTTGTGTGTGTGTGTGTGTGTGTGTGTACACACAAGGGCTGGGGACCCACAGCAGATATTTGTTGAATCTATGCCGGAAGTATAGTCATCAGTGAGAGAATGAGATTATTTGGTATCATTCTTCATAGAATTTATAGACTAGTTGAATGACAGAGCAAATCTCTTTTTAGATGACAGTATCTACCTGTACAAGAGAAAAACAAAACAAAACAAAAACAAAAACGAGCTATCCAAGCTAGCAAACAATGGAATCCAAGTTTATTGGACAAAAACCATGTTCCTTAGCTACCAAAAAGCCCCACAGTTAGCATACCAAGGCAAGGCTTTGGCAAAGTGTTCACACTTTCCATTCCTAACAAGACCAGTCCCTCAGCTGTGTCCTTCTAAGCCGGTCAAAGTCATGTAACTCCTGGCGACAGGACTCACCAGGCATCTACTGCAGTTGATGGAAAGCAGTACTTGAGATGAAACTTTCAGTAGTTACTACTATCTTAGCTTATGTCTTTTCTGGACTATCAAGAGGCACTGAATAATTTGTTGGGATCTAATCATATATTTCTTTCCATTGTTACTTAGCATTCTATAATAGAAATAGAAACAGGTTATCTTTCAGATATCTTTAATTCCACATGGATGGGGGTGCCACTTCTTCTACAGACTCCTCTTTAGCTGACATTATTGACATGAACTGTGAGTATGCAGTAGGCTCCTGGCAGGGAAGCACAGAGGAGGAGCTCACTGAATGAGCACATGCATTTGTGCTTTTTTCATAGTGCTGCAATGTCTGAGGGAAAGTTTTCTGTATGTGACCCTGGTCTCCAACTTCTGAGTTGGAGAATCATTATATTTTTCCAATCCTCTGAGCCTTGTAAATGTATGAAAGGCTATGCTTTCAGGATTTATAGAGAGAAGGGAAAGAAAACTTCGTCTTCTAACCAGTTAGATGTCAAATAACAAATGAAAATTGATGCTTGTCATTAAACGACTAGAGGAAAGCCCACAATGATATAGGGAGACAACTCTTTCCTGCTACTGTCTACTTTCCTACAGCAGGCTGGATGGAATTCTCCTTCCTGATGCTCCCAGGATTCCAGGTGAAAACTGAACAGCTACACAAATTTGCTTATCTCTATACTGTCAGCATTCAGGAGTAGCTGTCAGAGAACTCTTCAATAAATATTTATTGTGAAAATGACTATATATTGTGTATCATTAGAGGTTTGAATGTACAGAGATAATAATTCTTCCACTTGGTTACTAATGTTGTGAATTCCCTCTAAAAGTGTAAAAGTGCTTTTTTTTTTTTTTTTTTTCTCATCTAGTGAGAGGTACAGGTAAATAGGCTTGTTCTAGTTCAACATTTTATGGGACACAATTACACAAAACATACAAGTAACTCCAATGCTTGCTAGAAATGAGTTTGGAAATGAAGAAGAAAGATTATAGAGAGCACTTGAAATATGAAATGAGGACCTCTGGAAGTAAGGGATACTTCATGGAATTTGTGGGGGTGAAGACCATGAATATTATAAGAACAGCTAACATTTGTTACACTCTTACTATTTGTTAGCTTTTTAATTAGCACCATTTCATGGGTTAACTTTTCAAAGCTTTATGGATTAAATAATAACAGTTGTCACTTTCAGGATGACATCCTTGAAGGCTGAAAGACTAAACAATATATCCAAAGTCACAAAGCCAGACAGTCCTCAAGTAAGGGTTCAATCCAATGAACATGCCCTTGACCTATGTTCCCCTCCTTTCTATAAAAGATGGATTTACCTGCTTTAGTATTCTGCCTAGAGCTAACGCTAAACCAATCCCATCTGATAAATTCAAGGTTTCTATCCCTAATATAATCTGAAGACAATGTCTACTTTGCGGCTGTTCTTACAGTTGTTTCTAATTATTCTCTGTGTGTTTACTTGGAATGCCTGGGGGATTCAATAAAGGTATTCCAATACCTGGGATAAAAATGAATGGAATAAAAATGAAGTGAGAGGTAAGCAAGTTTCTGTATTGAAATTATATTGTTCACTGGAGACTGTACCATTCTGCTTCTTTGGGAAAATCAGCAGCCCCATTCTTCTGTGGGTTTAAGAAAGCAGAAGTCCCAGTCTAGAAAGCTATTCTAATCAACTAGTAGCTGCAAGCTATATCATTGAACCATGTGTTACAAGTGATGGTGGATGCAATGCTGACACACCGTAGTTTTCATCTGACGATCCCAATCTGCTTAGAGTGTAACAGTTTCTTCAACCTTTACCATCTTAAGTGCCACCGAGAGATTGAATCATCACGGGGAGGCCAAATGAAATGCACACACTGGGTTTTATAATGGAATGGCTGTTTTGTTATGTAATGTAACAAGCATTCCAAATAAAAAAGAATTTGATGACACTCTGAATAGCATATTTATATTGCAGTATCTAAGTGAGCTAGGGTCACCAGTGGCCCAAGCAGAGCAGACAAACTGGGTATGGGTTCTGTCTATGCAATATCATATAAGGTCTTTTCCTCCTATTTCAAGAAACTCTAACTTGATGCATTTATCCTGTCAAGAAGAATTCAGTGAGTGCTTGTTTGGGGCCAGACATTTGTATGAGTTAGTACATAATTAAAATAATGTGTGATGAGAGCTATAACTGGAAGAGGAGTCTAGCCCACAAGCTCAGCTCAGCCTTTCTTCTAGGCTCAGCCAGCTCCCTCTTGCTCTTCTCCATTCTGATGGTGCCATGAAAAGGCCACCGTTTCTCACAATACTGTGTTTTTTTTACAGGCTATTTTCTATCTCAAGTGACAGACCCCCATTATCTCTGCTGGTGAACTGCTACTCGTCTTTCAAGATTTAGCTCAAATATATTCCCTTTCAGAAATCTTCCCTGATTTCTCCATTCTCCCCTCCCCTCTCTTTTCCTCAGTCATCCTTCCCTTCTTTGCATTCCAGAGAACTTTATTTTAACCTCTATTATAGCACATACTACTTTAATTTACATTACATTTTAACAACTTATATTTTGTTTTGGACTCTTATGGATTTGTAAACTCTGTAGGGCAGAGATCATGTATTTCTTTTTCTCTAGCACATATTGTTGAAAATGTATATTATTTCAAATGCTGTCTGATGAGCACAGTGAATGAAAAAAATAAATACCATTTGCTTCGGAGCTATTGTGAAATTTGCATAGTTTACATCATCAATTTTAGAATAATCCTAAGAGATAAATATTATCATTTCAAATGCAGAACTAAAGCATTTGACCCACTGATGGGTCAAATGAGTTGCACAAAGCCACCCACTTTGGCAAGGGTAAATTTTTCTGATTTCAATGGGCGTCTTCTATTTTAACATCCTGTAAAGATTAAATGAGAATTGTAGTGTTACATGTCCTTGCTAGTCAACATACAACTGACAGATCAGTAGCACTGTGGCCATAGACAGGTTTGGAAAAAATGCAAAATCATAGATAGACCCCATAAAAAAATCAGTTTTCATTTTTAAAACTGTCCCCAGATTATTCTCATTGACATTAAAGATTAAAACACACAGATAGGGGCCCTTCTTGGTGGCACAACAGATTAAAATGCAGCACTGCAAGCTAGCCACAGCCACTTTTGTGTGAGTTTGATCCCCAGCCCCGGAGGTGATACACATGCGTGGCAGACCTCTCCTGACCCGCCTGCTGCTCCCCTCAGCAGTGTACTTCATTGATCTGACTGTTCTGCTCCCCACTCTACCTCTGGTGAATCCTCTCACCACCCCTGCACCTCTGGCCTGTACCCCAGTTCTGTATATATAAATAAATATTTATAAAAAAGAAACACAGAGATAAAATTTTCTATTTTTTCTAGGTTGTCTCAAAACAGCCTAGTCTATACAGCTCATCTCAAACACATAACAAATTGATGTTCATTATCACATGCAACCAATAAGCAGAGAGAGTCTGTAGTCAGCAATCTACGGCATAACCTAGAACAGTAAAGCCTACCTGAACATGCAAACATCCTTCTTTCCTAGTTTCTACATCACTGCCCCCCAACCCCACACACCTGCAAACATTCTTTAAGGGAAGAAAATTGGTTAAAACTTTAACTTAGTTGTAAATATGAAAAAATATTTTGAGAGTTCATTAGGATGATCTGACTATAAGGAATAATGGACTATACAAGTTAGATACCTGTAAGAACCCACCGTTGAAACCTTTGAGAATCTCTATGGCATGGTTTCAACGGTGGGTTCTTACAGGTATCTAAGTACATGCTGGCAACAGATTTACTTTCTGACGATACTTCTGAATTCAATCTTTAAGGATCTTAGCAGTAGGAGCTTCAGGGTCTTCTAGTGATCCATCATCAGCGAAATTCATATAACCATCCCCTCTGTCCTCACCATCATCATCACTATGATCTGGCCCTTACCGACATTTCCTCTTCTGACAGAAACTTTCTCTTTCCAGAGATTACAACTGTCTAATCACACATCCTCAGTGGGTCCACATGGGTCCAGATCACTGGATGGTATATTAGTAGATGGAAAAAATTCCTCAACCAAGTATCATGCTGAGCATTCCACAGTTGGTATGGTATAAAATTATTTCTTTCATAGACAACCTTTGAACTTCAGAGACTTGAAAAGGCCAGTTTCCTTTAGAAAGGGGCATGAATAGATGGCTCTGTAATGTAGGTAGAGGGCAAATTAAGTTTTTTCAACTCAGTGTTGAAAAGCTAGGTAGTTTATAGTTTATTACATACTTGGTAGATGTGTCTGTTAAATTCTGCATTCCTCTGCATGACACTGTATTATGGTAAGAGCGAAAACAGTGAGTCCATTGGCCCCCTGACTTGTTATTTTAATCAGATATATTACAAATCAGATTCTTTAATACAGGGATTATTAAGATGTACAGAATAGAGCTGATACCTTTACAGTGGTTATAAGTTATGATCACAGAAATATAAGGAAATGTTTCCAAAATGTATATCAGCTAAAAACATAAGTGTATAACTATGGGCCTAAATTGTGGCTTTTACCTATTGTCCTCCTGCTCAATTTCTGAGTTTCTTTGTGAGGAAATTTAACATCAACTTTCTCATAAGACCACTGTTTCAACTTATCTAAGTAACATGGAAAGAAACAGAAATGAGTAAATCTAATTTATGGCTGAAAGAGTAAAAAATTGAAAACAAAATTTCCTAGTTGTTATTGAAAGGTCAGCCACAAGGGCTGGGCCCATTCAGCATAGCACTTGGGTGAGGAGGAGACATAAAAAATTGAAAAATAAGAGCAATGAGTTCTGTTAGATCTCTGGAAGTGTCTAAGTATGTAGTTTTCTAAGTACTTAATATTGTGTCATCTTAGTCTAAAAGAAAAATTAGAATTTCATAATTCAGCAAGCTGAAAGAGACACAATATGGAACCACTGGTATACACCACTGACCCCAGTTCTTACCTGGCTGAAAGCACCCAGTTTCAAAGGGTCATCACACATTCATGGTGATGGGTCTTTAGTGCTAAGTAGATTGACTTAGGTGGGACTGTTCAATTCATTCAAAATCCATTTTCTGTCATGTCTAGAACTTGGTAAAGGCTGTACCATAGTGAACATTGAAGGCCGCCATACTGATTATGCATTTTTATCAGATTTTTAGGCTGCCTATATTTTCAGGGAAGGCAGAAGAGCTAAAAAGACACTTCTCCAACGAGGAAATGCAGATGGCCAACAGGCATCTGAAAAAAAAAAAGTTCAGTATCACTTGCAATAAGGGAAATGCAAATTAAAATCACAATGACATACCACCTCACACCAGTGAGAATGGCGCATATTAAAACAATTAGCAACAACAAATATTCGTGAGATGTGGAGAAAAAGGAACTCTCCTACATTGCTGGTGGGAATGCAAACTGGTACAACCACTACGGAAAGCTGTTTGGAGGTTTCTTAAACTGCTAAAAATGGAGCTTCCATATAACTCGGCAATCCCACTCTTAAGTATCTACCCAAAGAACACAAAAACATTGATTCAAAAGGACAACTGCACCCTCATGTTTACTGCTATACTACTTCTAATGGGGAAGATGTGGAGTCAACCCAAATGCTCAAAAATAGATGACTGGATTAAAAAGATGTGATATATATACATAACGGAATATTACAAAGCAGTCAAAAAGATAAGCACATGCCTTTTGCAGCAACATGAATGGAGCTGGAAGGGAATCATGCTTGGTGAAATAAGCAGAAAGGAAAAGAAAAATACCAGATGGTTTCATTCATAGCAGGAACATAAGGGGGGGAGGAGAGACAAAATTGTAGTAAAGTAAAAAGGAAACAACTAGCAACTATAAACCAGAGATATTTTATGGGGGTGAAGAGAGGAATGAGATCAAAACTGGAAGAGCATGGAACTATGGTGATGGCACATGGGTGAATTGGTGAGAAGTGCACAGGGATAACAACCAAGATGAAAAAATGAATAAAATGAAGAATGATGTAAAAAATAAATAAATTTTAATAAAATAAATTTAAAAAAAAAAAGCAAGTCTGAGATCTGGTTAGTAAGTGGAAAGAAATCCCTAACAATAAAGCTTCTGGGATTCTTTTAAGTTCTCTAACCTTAGAGAACAGAGCATACAGTAAATATATATTAAAGGGCTGTTTTCATTTTTGCTGTCTCTTTCATCCACTTGATTAGGAACATTACCAGCAAAGAATATTCTCCACAGAGCTCTGGTGATAGCATAAGGAAAATACTAGAGTCAGCTTTTGACTTCTTTTTCTGAATGTTGAAATTGCTATTTTTTTTCCCCCTTCTATCTGGTGGGTGGCTATGTAAGGAAGAATTTTGGGCCTCATAGGACCTTCGCCGTGATGAGAAATTCATGTATTCGGTAGCTGGCTTTTAGCTTGTTCTCCCTTTCAAAGAAAACCTACACAAAATTTCTGCTCCTGTATCAGCAGTAAACGAAGTATCTGTAGCAAATTTACTCAATGTGTTTAGTACTTTCTGACTCCAATATAAATGGCAATTCATTTTAGCAGATGGATCCAGATAATGAAAGTTTCTTTGGGAATTAGACTTATTAGAACTAATTTAGATCTCACAAAGTAATGATCAAAAGTCACTGGTACAAAATAAATATTTTCTTCCTATCAGATAGATGGCTTATGTCTACACTTACTTAGTATGCTTCTCTTTAAAATGAATATTCCCGGGCCCTCCCTGGTGGCGCAGCGGGTTAAAGCACTGCACTGAGAATCTAAAGCCGCTTCCGCATGAGTTCAATTCCCGCCTGCCCCGGAGGTGACCACATGGTGTGGCAGACCTCTCCTGACCCGCCCGCTGCTCCCCTCAGCAGTGTACTTCGTCGATCTGCCTGTTCTGTTCCCCACTCTGTCTCTGGTGAAGCCTCTCACCGCCCCTGAGCCTCTGGCCTGTACCCCAGTTCTGTATGCACAAATAAATAAATCTTTAAAAAAAAATAAAAAATAAAAAAAATAAAAAAAAAATGAATATTCCCTTTGAACCTATCTCATTTTATATTACTCTACATATTACAGGTCAAGGAATACACAAACAATTAAACAATATACTTCCAAAATAATCATGAAACCAGGTATGGATTTTAGAAATAAGAAGGAATAGGAGTGGGAGATTTTTGCCACATTTCATAGTTTTCTCCGGACCACCCGTTGTTATTCACATACAACAGCTAAGTCAGAACAGTAAGAATGCAATTCCTCTGCTATCTCTTCTAATCATTATGTCAGCTATAACTCTCTCCAAGACAGAAATGTTGGCAGTACCACAGGTGGTTATTCAGTCAACAATATTAGCTGGGATTCTACTAATAGTCAATTAGTAGAATCATAAATAAGCTCTTAGTAGTCTGTTATCCTTAATTCTATTATTTAGGACAATAGTAAAAAAAGTTAACTGGACAATTACCTGTGACTCTGATACTTGGCCAATAGTCTTTCTCCTTCTCTCTTTCTTATTTTTTTTCCCAGCCTTATTATAGACTTTTCCAAATCCTTAGAAGCTAGAAGAATCTCTAGACTTAGGGATGTTGTTAAATCGGGTCAGCCAAGCCAGCTTTCAGCTCATTCCACATCACAAAGCTGTCAGAAGACCAATGGTCTCTTTGGAGCAGGGCACTCAGATGCCACCAGGTTGCAAGCCTGGGGCTGTAAAAGGTAAATTAGTGTCAATGAGCACATCATGTTGCAAAAGCATCATAATAATTGTATAGACAGTCAAGGATTGCATTTCACTAAAGTGTAGCATCAGATACACAAGGCGAGTGCAAACAAGTTTAGGGTTACTTACCAGGATTGGGGACCAGAGAAGAAAAACTAAGCTTTTCCTTATGAGCTTAAATGAGCCCATTAGACTTACATAAGACTTAAGAGAACAGAGAAAGAGATCACCACAAATCCAAAAGCTGAGTATGACTGAATAATTGATCTTGTTTACTTTTGGGAACTTCCTAAGGCCAGTGTGGGTACTGTTTTTATGAAGTTAGGAAAAGACAGGAGAAATATCTTAGCAGCATCATTTCCATATTTATCTTTTTTTTTTTTTTTTTTCCTGCTAGGAGTAATGCTGAGACAAGATGGGATTTGGGAGAAACTTGTTTATTTCTGATATATCTGGTGCTGATCAAAAAGAATCAAACAGAACAGAAAGACAGGAGAAATATCTTAGCAGCATCATTTCCATTTATCTTTTTTTTTTTTTTTTTTTTTTCCTGCTAGGAGTAATGCTGAGACAAGATGGGATTTGGGAGAAACTTGTTTATTTCTGATATATCTGGTGCTGATCAAAAAGAATCAAACAGAACAGAAACTCATGATAAAATTTTGAAACCTGATTTTTATCAGAAGTTTATTTTGATTTTATAATGTTTGATGCTAGTGAGGGATAAGACAGACATGAAAGGTTTTGAGTATGGATTTTAGAACTGAGTGATGAATAAACCTGACAATTCATATTCTTATCAAATCCTTTTGAGTTTTACAAAATAGAAGTTTTCTTGTATTTTCTGACATCTTCACATCTCAACCTACCCCAAACTGGGAGAATCTTGACAAACATAAAAGCTAAAATAATACCAGCACGAAAAAAAATATCAGCTACAGATTGTTGTTGTTTTTTTTTTTTAATAGTCTTATTTAGTTGAGGTTGAAGACGCTCTTTAATATAAGGCAGTTGGCTCTACAAGGATATTTGACCTAAAATCTAACTATCATAAATAAGGAATTGAAGCAGAACATAAATTACAATGCTGAGATAGAGCTTTTTCCTTGCTTGTTTCAGGTCAAAATGCAAACTCAACTCAGGGGGAAAATATTTATTTTGTCTGGAATTTGTTGCACTTTTGCATATCAAGGTAATTCCAAGAAATCTTCTAAGGGGTCACACTTAAATTATTAAAACCTTGTAGAGCAAAGGAACACCTAAATAGTATTGACGTGTTCTGCCCATGGCTCACGGCTATACCATAAGTTCTTCTGTTTTACATTGGCAAAATGAAAGCTGTTCAATTCAAGGATACTTTCTTCTTCATCATCACATCATGTGGCCATTATTGCCACTATGATGAGTATCACAATGATCTGAATATTTAATAAGCGCAATCTAATGAGAGACATTAGACAGTGGAAGCATGAAAAACCTCCACTTCATTAGTCAGAGTAAGTTTTCAGAATGAATCAACAACTGAGCACTGCAGTTGCTCCTATTCCCACATCATCAGCCCCACACACACTATGATTCAGGGAGAGAGCTTTCTATTCAAGGAGAACTCCAAGGATGTGAAGTCTCCCTGGATCCAAGCAGCTGCTTTCTCTCATGCAACTCTATGCTCCTTCTCTACACCATTCTATCTTTTCCAGAGATAATCTCAGAAAAGGCAAAGTAGAGAGGATTACATGCCAGATACCAATGGGGTTGTTGTAATGGACGATGGGGATAATAGCCTTAACCAGATTCCCAGTGCTAAGAATAGACTTCAAGGGTGTTGATGCCACTGATGTCAAATTTCTGACCTACCTTTTTAATGCATTACTATTTAGAGCACCATTTGGAGCACTATAGGAAAAATATATGAGGAAAGAAAGCTGAAAAGGCACTGGCTTTAATTTTAATTTCTTCTGAATCAGATCACATTCTAAAGTCCCAAGTGTACACATTAGTCTACAGAGAAGGAAATAATTACGAAAGTGCTTCAGTCACCACTGCATATGGTCTGACTCCTTGCTAGAAGCAGAGCTGGGAGACAGAGCAGAGTGGCAAGAACATTTTGTCCTGCATTAAGCCCTGCTTCCCTCAGAGGCTATGTGTCAGACGCCTGGTACCCTGGTAGTTGGGCGGGTGAGCCAATTAGCACATTCCCTAGTCTGGAACTGTAGTTGCTGTGTAATGTGATCTGCATACTGATTCAGCTGAGATTTGACCTTCTGGGCTTAGAAAAGCAAGAATCCCAGGTGAGAAAGAACACTGGCCTAGATTTTCTGATTCCTTCTCTTCTGGCAGGCATAAGGATCTAACTACTGTCTTTGGACCAACTCGGAAGTCAGAATACAATTCTATTCACTGGAATATTTTGGTCAATGTACTGCATAAAATTATTAAATATCAAGATTTTTACCTACATCCCTCTGTTAATATAAAAAAAATGAAAAAGTAGGTACCTTTTTGTAATAGTGACATGCTTGGACCACAAGGGGGCAGTACTAGGTAGTCAAAAGAGTCAAGGAGCTTCCAGGGTTTGTGAAGAGTCTGGCAGGAGACTAACTTTGAATACATAAGGCAGAAGAATCAGGTTAGTTTTCCACCAGCACAGGATTCCTTAGAGCCAATCATTATAGTATTCTAAACGTTTCTACTGAAGGAATTAGAAAGGAAAGATGTCTACCAAATTACCAGCTGCTGGTGCAATTACCTACCAGGAGATGTTGGGGAAATTCTTTGATTGATTATTCCACTTAACGCTACTTTTAACATACATAACACGAAACATACAAACAAACCACTTTCATCAGATTATCAAATAATCCAGGTTTGTTTAGAAGGATCAAACTGTATTTTAGGTGCAGATTTTTGGTTTCTTGTCTGCTTTGAGTTGTCTTTCACACATTTTCTTTCACATAAAGAATTTCTGGGGAAGGTGGAAAAGTAAGTGTGCATTCACAGACAATGGATGTATGTGCTGTGCTAAGGTTACTGGCGGCTTAATGATTTCAAGTAGGTCTCCTTTAGAATGGTCTCATTAAGTTGTAACAGTCACATAATGAATATTGTGTTGATTGTGCATTCGTCCGATTTGAAGACTTTTCAGTTGTTAGGAAATCTTTCCTACCAACTTCCTGAGGATAGATTATTTTGGTTACTTGTTAGATGCATTTCAGCAATTCAAGGAAAAGAGCCATAATGGTACCATGAGCTGCATCTCTACAAAGATACAGGGTTACAACGCCATTGTTTCTTTATGTGGAAGTGAAAGATAAAACACGATGTTGGGGATGGTGTTTCTGCATCCCAACTTTTAGAAAACAAAGCTGGGCTTAGCTGATGAACTCCTGATCACGCGAGATCACGTGAAAGCAGTAGGGGGGACTCTCGGACACGCACGGCATGATGATGCCTGAGGCAGGTCTTCAGAGAGCGATGACAGGCTGTTGTGCAGGTCTGCACTGAGCCTCCTGCACAGAGGTTAGTAATGTGGGCTTCTGACATTCTCCCCTCTCCCTGTTCTTCCCTCTTTTCCTTTCCATGTCTCTGGTCTTTGGATTAAATTAAATATTGAATTATCTCCTTCCTAAAACTCTGTACCCCTGTCACTGATACACACACCAGAAGGCCCAGTCACACCTATGGGAAGTGTTTATCCCCGAAGGGATCATTTGGTACTCAAATGACTATAGAATCTGTGCCAGAGCAACTCGATTATTAGATAAAGTCAGTGTTTGCCTTTATATTTCATTTTCACAATCTCATTAGCACAAAGAGTATTTCTCCCATTCAACAGTTTCATAGAATAGGTTTATTGTAAAGCACATCCTTTTTCTGGCTTTAGAATGATAGCCTGGACCAGAATGACGGAACTGTCTTCCTGTGCCACGCATGTTTTACACATGGAAGAAAACAGCTGCTGTACTTCAGTCTGGGGTTTGGCAAATAAAATTTCTGGGTTGTTTTTCCCCCCCTGTCCCAGCATAGAACATGAATAAAATGGCTATGGATTTGAGCCCGGCCATAATGTTACCATAATGTCTCTGGCCAGTTGTGATAAGCACATGTTATACAAAACAATTGCTACCCCATCCTTCCGGAAGTCAGTACACAAGCTCTATGAACACTTGAGCAAAAAGACAATCTCTTTGTCTGTCTACACTATTTTAATGAGCATACAGAAAAGTGAAATGCACAGATGATGTAGTGATAAACAGCAGCTTAAGCTTTTAGATAACTTGAAACTTATGCTTGCTGGATTTTAATTTTCTCCTCTCCTAAAATATGATTGGAATCGATAACATACCAAGGTGGTATCCTCATGCTTCTATGATGGAGAGAGGGGACAGAGTTTACTGATCCCCTTTAACTTATCAGAAGCCTCGATGCCCCTACTTTAAATCACATCCTTTTTTGTGCCTTCTGCTCTGGCAGTACTGGGTTTCCATTTCTTCCAGACCTCTTAACTTCCTCATACTAGTTCTCACTTGATCATTTGCAGGAGAGAGGAACGAATAAGAAGAGAAAGACAAAAAGTAATTAATTCACTGAAGTGCAGCTGCAAATGAATTTTTGAAATAAATTATTAATTTTCTCTTTAATATTTCGGCATTGATACTGCTCTCTATCTGGGGATTGGGAGAACCGCTTCACTTCACATCAGCAGCACTGCCCTGGGAAGAGACGGCAGCGCCTCCCTGTAACTAGAACGCCTTGTGCTAACATGCTCTTTCTCCCATTCATCAGCAACATGCCTTATCCAGCAGCGTCTTAAATATGCCTGTGTTTTAAAGTTTATGGTTGGTAGAACAGGCATGAGGTAGGGGACAGTGACAATAAAGAGGTTTCATGCTGCATTTCCTGTGTCTTTCGGTGTTAGCTTCCTACAGTACCAAAACCAAGACAAAAGCAGAGCACGTAGGATGATTTTGAGAAAAAGGTAGCAGCCCAAATCTCAAATCATTTTGATCATGTAGGAGGGAGGGGAAAGTGCTGGATTGCAAAGGTGATGTTAGAGTAGGGAGGACTACATGTCGACGACATAGAAAAGAGCTATCTATCTTGTATTTCCTGACCAAACTGAGGCAGAGATCAAGGAATGGCAGTAGGGAGACAGCACAGGTTACTCGATACCTGCACCCAGCTCCACACCTCCAGTTGGCTCTAAATCCAAATTATAGAACACACCTTTTATCACTCCCTTTGCTCAAATCAAATGTTATCAGGAAATCGGCTTTTTTTTTTTGACCTCTGCAGCATGTGGTTGGAAGGTAAACCCAAGCTTATATGGGAAAACAGTTTTTAGTAACAGAATGCAACAGTGCCACTTCTGTGTTCAAAGATGTTGGCTCCAAATGGCAGAGGAATGATTGTTTCCACTTAAAGTGATTGATATGTCTACACACACTTGAGAGAGAGAATTTCATTACCTATTCTTTCTACAGGGACTGACTGAATACAGTTTCAAAGGAAATGGGGAGCACATTTGTATAACAGAGTATTATTTTCTTCCATGAATTGGAAGGAAAAAATGGAGTGTGTGTGTGTGTGCATGTGTGCACACATGCATATAGATGTGTATATATACAAACCACACATACATGCATGTGTGCATGGAGAAATTGTGGGTGTTAAATAAAGAAAATAAAGACATGAAGAGTAAAGCAAGTACTATCATAGAAGAATGCTCACTATCTACAGTAATTGGGCTTTTAGCTTTCTGTTCAAGACAGTGAAATATTTCTATTGGTTCACTTACAGAAGCATTTATTTTTAAAATACCTGTAATGATTCAGCACATAGGAAAAAAAGGATGTTAAAAGACAACCTAACAAATTTCAATTTATTCCATAATACTTAAGAATTAATACTTTCATTTTATGTGGCATTTGAAGATGAAGAAAGCAAAGTTACCTAGTATCTTGCAGATGATTTTAGAAGAGAAAATTAAGAAATACAAATTCTAATTTGGGGTCAAACATAAGGGAAAACAACTTAATGAGCTCCTAAAAATGTAATGTTCTTTTATAAAACAAGAAGTTCTTCTGCAACCTAAAAATCTGATTTCTCTCAAATAATTTTCTTTAATATTATTTGGTTACCTCCTAAAGCCATTATTTCCAGCAGAGCCACAGAAATCCTCAGCTGTGTAGGCGGTCCCAGTAAATTTAGCAGCAAAGCCACATTTTGACATGTTAAGAATAGGCGTCCATAAATCTTCTCTAGCTTCTCCTCAGAAGATTAAATCTTTCTTTTCAAGAATTTGCTAAATTTCAGGAAATACTAGAATATAACAAATGACTTGTAGACAAGGCTGAAGAAAGAGTAGAAGATAATGGGATCCCTTTGTTCAAGAATCAAGGCCGAAGCTGAGGGAAACTTCTGGAAGTTCTACTTTAGCTTCTAGAAAACTGAGAGGGGCTGGAGCAAATGAACCATTCTGTTTCAGTAGCACATGGATATATAGGCAAAGACATGCCCAAACCTCCAAAGCAGCTCCTTTATTATTAGGATGGGTTTTTGTTTTCAAAGTCAATCAGTTGAAAACAGAGAGGTCTCAAACTTTCAATTAAAAGAAGCCTTGAAGGCATCAAACTACACTGTCATTTCTTACAGTTAGGGAGGAGGACCTAGGGCTGCCTGCTTTGTCTCCTGAACACACTTCAAATGCATTACCTAAATTTTCTAGGCAGGAAGGGCTCACTGTACTGAGTGACATTTGGTGGAGGTGTCATCTACTCAATATGTCTCAGTCTGTTGGGGTCACAACAAATTACATTGTCAAACTGGGTGCTCTGGAGGCTGGGTCTCTGAGACCAGGGTTCCAGGAAGAATCGTTCTGGTGAAAATTCTTTTCTAGGTTACTACTTTATAAGGTGAGATGAGGCTAGAGAGCTCTGGGATTTCTTTTATAAATACAGCCTTTATAAGTCAATAATCTCATTCATGAGAATTCCTCCCTCAAGACTTAATTGCCTCCCAATGCTCCCTCCTCCTAATACCATCACATTGGTAGTTTTTCAAAATATGGATTTAGAGGGGAAATGTTTTGTTCATAACAACAGGGATATGAGAAACCTAAATTGATTGGCAAAAAACTGATGACTGTCTTGACAGAACACAGGGCAGATAAGAGAACTGATGATGAAGCTGTGAAGGGGAGGATTCAAAGTTACCCGAAGGTAGCCAGCTTTCAGGGGTATTCTTGCCAGACTTCTAATGGGATGACTCTGCATCAACCATTTTCCATGCATGTATCACTCCTCTCTGATACTTCTAAATATTACAGAAATATGGCCTACTTGCTTACCATAAGTCTATACTGGGTGAATTTGGGAAGGTGATAGTCATCAGGACCATGTGACATGGGTAAAGTATAGTTCCCTAAAATAAGAACGTCCTTCCATTATTAAAAGGAGGAAGGACTCTTGAACAAGTAACAAATATGTAAAAAGAGAACTACAGCCTTTAGAAAACAATCTTAATTTCCCAGTTTGGCCATTCTGATTTGAAAAGTTATTGTTGATCTCACCTATTAGCCATTCCTTCTTTCCCCTATATTTTACCTTTCCTAAAATAAGTAAAGTTGTGCTCGTCACTCAAAAGAAACTTAACAGATTTTCTAGTTCATGAGACAGGTACAGAAAGAGGACTCTGGGGAGGTGGGGCTGCCCCAGCAGGTACATACTGGCCATAGCTTCCATGTGAAGTGGTCTCTACTGCACAGACCCACACACATTGGAAACTACACCTTCTGGAACGCTCTGTAATGACAGTCCCAGAACACCTGGTTATCCTTCTCTTGTTCCTTTGAATACCTGCCTTCTGAACTATCTTAAAAGGTAGAAACTTGCTGTTTTAGATCATTCTGTTTTCAGCATGTCTATTTAACTGCAATATATTGGCACTACTCTTTACTAAATATCCCCCAAAGTGTGGTTATGTTGTGACCCTCAGCATCTACAGTTTCAAGATTACTTTCTCAGGCTATCAGTTTGGACAATAAATGTTTTTTTCTTCTCTCCAGCAACCTCAACCCCATATGCCAAGCCTGACTCAAAAAAAAAAAAAAAATCTGCAACTGCAATCTGAAGAATTTATTCTTGAGAAAATCTTTCTCAGTTCTACTAGTCTCTGAGTTTCTTGTTTATCTGTACATCCTTGGGACAGTTAATGGATATTTAATACACGTCCATCGATAAATAACTGAATAACTGGATTAACATATGAATAAATATTTACTTGTGTCTAGCTATTCACTAAAAAATTCACACTCAGACATGTTTAAAGAAATCTTAGTGATGTCTCATCTAACCCTGTCATTTGTTACAAGCAAAGGGTTAGGGGAGGAAATTGTCTTATATAAACCCCAAATCTAATTAGTGGCAGGGCAGAAAATCAAAGCGAGATGCTCTGACTTTAAATCCAGTGCTTTGCCACTGTAACATCCAAGTAATTTAGGTAAGTTCTGAAAGCGTATTTGCTTTTTTAATAGATACTCCTATAGACTTAAAACCAGGTTAAATTTAATGGACTGATTTTAGAATAATAAAGAGGTATTTCTGAGGCAGAGGTTTGAGCCAGAATTGTCTAATTATATCTTAGCTTTGTGAATGGTCAGAACAAAATACTCCATTCATATGGAAGTGAAGGAGGAAGGTGGGAAATGGGTGTAGGCAGTCAGCTGGAAGAGGGTGCCCCAGGCCCTAAACCCATTAGCAGTCTGACTGAGAAACAACCAGAGATCAGGAAGCACATCTCCTAATTCAATTTAAAAAATTGAATGTCTAGGACAAGAAGAAAATAACACAACAGCAATAGACCAAAGCTGATTTTTGAGAAAGTAGGCTGGGTAATGTGGGAAACTCCTGAGGGCCACGCTGATGGAAAGAGACGAAACCCAGAGGTATCCCGCTGCCAAAGCCCGGCTTCTTACCCAATGTACCTATGTAAGCACTTACTTCTCACTCCCCCAGCGGCTACCCACTCAGGACAATTCTCGTTGCTGAGAGCTTTGTTGTCCTTATTCCAACCTATCAATAAATCTCTTGCTTTTCTGTAACATTGGTCTCAATGTGGAATTCTTTCCTCCCAGAAGATGAGAGAGAGTCCCTCTGGAGTGTGAGACTCCAGGACAATTCCCAAAAACCCTGATTCAGAAGAGTTCTTCCCTATATTCTTACCCTACCACTGATCTTCACCATTCAGCCTCTAGACTAGGAACACTTGACTCAGCGAACATTTCCTTATGATGTCATGATAACAAGCACCTCTCTTCAATGATAAGGTTGGTCAAGTTGAGAAATCCTCAAGTTATTGTAAGGGCAGGGAATGAATTTCATGTAGCTTTGCGTCAAGTTTTGCTCTGCTTAATCTTCTGCCTGCGCCACATTTGTAAGAATGAAAAGAGGGAGACTAGAGATCCACACCAACAACATCTGCAGTGTCCTGGGTCACCATCACATTGGGGGAGTCTCCCAAATGCTTACTGGCCAGCACTTCCTTCAGTTACACTGCCCTCTGGCTCCATCACATTTAGCCTGTTAAAGACTATTCCATCTGATGACTCAAAATTATCCATTTCAGGACTGGACCTGATTCTTGAGCTCTAGACCCATATATATATACTATATCCAAATAGACCTATAAAGCTGGATGTCTCACAGACTGCAGGGTCAATCTGTCTAAAATGGAATTTATGATTAAACTTACTTTTTATATCTTGCTCCCAAGTTAGAACTCTAGGCCTCATCCTAGGATCTACCTTCTACTCATCATCTACATCCAGCATGTCATTAAGTCTCAATGCTTCCAGCTCTAATTTTTTCTAATATTCCCTTCAATTCTAATATTCCCTGTGGTGTGTTTGATCCAATGTTCTTCTAGTTGGCATGCCCATGTCTAGCCTTGCCTCCCTCCTGCAATGGAAATGACTCTCTGACAAGCATAAATCTGATTTAGATACTCTCTGGTCTTCTGGATGCTCCATCACCACTGGGCTGTAATCAAGTCCTCTAACAGGTCCTTCCCTGTTTTTCAGCCCAGGGAGGGTCTTTCATGTCACCACTCCAGTCGGGGCTCCTCTGGCATTCATATGCCCCATATGCCCTGGAACATGTTATACCCTGTTCTTTTGCATCTGTTTTTGTTTTGTTTTGTTTTGTTTTGTTTTGTTTTTTGTTTTTGTTTTTGTATAGAATTCCCTTTGGCTGGTATGCCCTTCTAAGTTTTGTCTGCTTTTTTCCCACTTGATTTAAGTATTATTTTCTTTAATGTTTTCCTGATTCCTCCAGCAGTTTTCCTACTCTTCTAGACCTGAGAATTTCTTGGTTATGGTGCCTAATTTTCTGCATTGTGATTCTTGCTACTGATCTCTCTCCTTCCATCTTTCTCTTTCTCTCGATAAATAGATAGATGATAGATAGATGATAGGTAGGTAGATAGATAGATAGATGGACAGGTGGATAGATAGATCTAGATACACACACATATTTAATTTATATTTGCTAGACTAGCTGAATGTCTGGTACATATTGGTATTTGAATAACCACTTATATAATAATAAGTGGTTTGTATCAATTTGTTACCATTCCAAACAGCATGTAACGAGTTACCAGATACTCCAGAACTAATGCTCTAATGCTAGTAATTTCACTATGGTAAGGAGAAAGAGCAAATATTTTGAGCCTAGCACCAGTTTGGGCCCCTGGAAAGGTGTTAGAGGCTAGAGACTGTTAAGAAATTTCATGGTTCTAACTATTTGTTAGAACCCAACATCAGAGGCCAGAGTCAAGCTTTGCTGCCAGACATTGATGGTACCAGGTACTTTCCCTGCAGGCCCATGCATGATCTGGGGAGCAGGGCCATTACTAAAAGTCATACATGGAACAAATGCAGTGGGTCCCTGGGGTTGGGAGCCTAAGCAGGAGAGATATTGTTCATGTTGGAGTCCAAAGTCCTCAAAAAGTGTTTGAGCTGATTCAGTCTGAGGAGATGTTTTTAATGGGCAAATCTCTCAGCTGTCTCAGAAGAGATTTCCTCTGATTAAGATGATAGACTATTTTGAAAAGATCTGGTGAATAACGCTAGCTCTGGAAATGTTCTCTAACCTGTTATTAACCTACTCTCCTTCCTTTCAACCTCGCCAAAATGGGATTGCTGAATAATTTGTTTTCACTTTGAATTAATTTGCATGAGCAATGTGTAGAAACAATTTCTATCAAATATTTAAAGGAGGAATTAAAAACACACCTCTCCTTGACCCCTTTTTTGGGTTAGTCATATATTCTCTGGTTTGAGATCACAAGCTGACTCCTACTACCAACCAGTACCACCAGCTCAACTACTGATTTGGGGAAGAAGATGGGTTGCCTTTGAGACTTTTTGTTTTCCCCAGACTCCAGGAGAGTAGAAGTCATATTTGTTTAACTCTTTTGTCTATAGGAATCACAATGCTATGGGCAAATAGAACATTAAAAAAATAATAATAATAATTTTTGAAGCTTGTGTCTTGTTTTCATTTAAGAATACAGTATTCTAAAATACCTCACTTACTGACTTCCTATTATGTGCTATATGTGAGCTTTAAATTAAGTAAAATGAAAAGTGAAATTATGTTTCTCTATGCTGCCCACAAAAGGCTTTATAATACCTCCAGAAAATACTACCCTATGATCTTACCTGCCAATAGAGAGAAAATTACATGGGTACAAGTCTTGAGTCCTGATATTCTAGTTGTTGCATGGATATTCTTTGTTCTTATATTCACCTTGGAAAATTGGGGTCTGATAAAAAAAAAAAAAAGATACATTCCTCAAAGAATTTTCATCAGGCCTACAATTTAGAAAATATTTTCAAGGCAATTTTCAGCACAACTTTTAGATACAAGAAACAATTCCAAAACCATTCCCAGTCCATGCAGTCTCACCATTTGAGCATGAACTAGAAGGATCTTTTTAAATGTAATATATATATATATTTTTGTCATAGAAATAGTTGTATGAAACTCTCTTTCTCCTCATCTGCTAAATGAGATCGTCTTCTCCCACTTAAAACATCTTGATGAAGTGTTATGACTTTTAAGGAAATTTAAATATAGGAAATATATTTTTAAGAATGTTCTGAGCATGATTTTATGTTTTCTACCTAAAGATGTAAAATGGTATTTAATTTTAGATTTGTGTTTCTTCCAAAAAGTATAGTTTCCCAAAATAATATTTGCTGGCTAGAGTGATGAGGTTATGGATTATTTAGACACTCAACATTCTAAACTATAGAATTAAAGTGCATTTTTAAAAATGAGCAAAAAAATGTCTACTCATCACATACTTATACACTTTTTTTCTAAATTAGGCTGTGTATTAGAGAATAAATTGACAATGGATGAGTAAAAGGGACAGTAAACTAACAAAAGAGACGATAATTATAATCATAATGGGAATAACATAGACAGAGAGAGATATACTGTCCCAGAGAAAAGAAAAGGATAAACAATATTATTGCAAAGACCGGATGAAGGATGGTCCTTTTAGTTAGCTTATATTTGCTACCATTCTTTCAACAGCATTGTGGAGTTATTCTGACCTTCTATATGGACATAATTCCTAGCACTAAACCTCAAGAAAACGTTCCTGTTCACAACGACAGACAATTCTTCCCCAAACACAATTATTTAGTTGCTCGTCTCTGAACCTCTCCCACAAAACGCACCAATACTAGAATATGACTTTCAGCTCAATCTGTATCCCCATCTACCTTTCTGGTACTAAGCTTCAAAGAAAGGTCTAATTTAAGACCTACGGTGTGTTCAAACCTGTAGTTCCAATAAGGATTCTCCTCCTTATATAATGCATTTTAAAATGAGCGCAAAAAGCCCACATCAGTGTTGGATTTCTACTGTTTAGCTCTGAGTATTCTTGAAGGCTAAAATTAAAAAAGGAGTACAGGGTTTGTGAGCTACAGTAATTAGTGCTGGTGGCAGTAAGGCTTGTAGCAGTGTTGATGAAAAGAAACCATAATTTCTGTTAAACTCCTTAGGGTCTGCTTTCTGAAAAGAAGACTTGCTATGTTTCCTTTTAAAGCTTGGATCAAGTAACTTAAGCAGACGCTGTGACAATACCATTTGCAGGAAAGAAATCTATGGTGTGACTCATTCACCCACTAAAATGACAGTCTATACACCTACTTGTTCTTTGCCTTAACTTTGAGTCCTCTGAGTCAAGCACTTGAAAATCAGTCTGCATGTCAAATTCCCAAGAAAACCTACTTTCAGACATCTTTCCTGTTCATCCTTGCGTATTCCACCTTTTCAGCGTAGGCACAATTATTAGCAATTTAGTGATTATTCATTAGTAAGCTCTACATATAACAGAAAACTCAATTTTCTCCCCAGTTTAACACAGGTAATGTGACTTACTGTCTCACCACCTCATTCCCCAGAGATTGAGAGAGGATTTCTTTCCCCACAGAATTCCACAAATCCTACAGTCCATCCCAACCCTCTTCTTTGGGGGCATATGCCATGAAACAGACAAACTTGTAGACAAGGTCAGCAAACTGTCCTTTCCAGGTTTTTTTGCTCTATAATATAAAATTGCTTGATTTCTTTTGCCTTTGAGAGTACTGGAAAATTCTTCATCAAATGAAGGCCAATTATTGTTAAAGAATTAAATTTGGTCTCATGCCATTTCCAAACACCACTACAAATAATATATTGCCTGACACATAGTAGGTTTGTGGAATGAAAGCTTGAACAAATGATAGAGTTAAGGTCTGGGATGAGCTGGTTATACATTATTTTATTCCACAATTTTTACAGAATCTGTGTGGCAGGCATAGATGCAATGTGTCGTGTGCTGTGACCTTGAATCCATCATCTTGCCTTGGACTGCAGAGCAGTTTGGGCATTTTAGATAGATGGAAATTTATATTTTAGGCATACTTCATCTTGCAAAGTATGTCTGATTCTAAATAAAATAATGAAAATGTCCTTTTATTTGGTAATTGTAGTCAAATATAAAGTCAGAGGGAAAATACTTAAAATTATCCTTGATATAAGAAAACTAAATAATCCCATATATCTATAAGAAGACTGAGGACCAAATAGGTAACTTACTTAAGGTAAAGAGGATTGTTACAGCCATAAAATATATATATATTATTATTGTTATAAGGGCAGAAGTGTAGGTACAGGATAATAACATATATTCTTTCCCCTCAATAGTAGGCTGTTTTGTTTTTCTTAATAAGAAAATATTGTTTTTAGTAAACTGAATGACATCCCAACTTGCCAAATTTTTTTTCAGGAAAACTACAGGTTTTCACTGATTCTGTTGGCCTAAAATTGGCTTTCCCTGACATTCCATATACCCTAGGAATTTTCCCCCAGAAAAATATCCCAGGTTTTAACCATTATTATAAGGTGGTTTTTTTCTTGTGCATTACTTGATTCTGAACACATTTCATTTTGTCTTTCAGCAGAGGTGAAAACTAATAGGAAACCGTAATTTATTGAATGAAAACAGCTCATTTATTTGAGGACAATTAACTAATCCCTTTTTAGTATTCCATTTTTCCAGTTAATTTATCTCAATTACCTTGCTTCTTTAGGAGATAACTTGTTGATATATTTTTGACCCAGAGTGAATGCTTATTAAATAGGATTAATATATTAGCAATATTTCTCTTTACTAAATATTTTCAAGAGACTTTATTCATGAATATCAACCAAAATGAGAAAAAATAGGGTTTTCATTGAGTGTCTGTTATATATTGGTATCACTTTAGATCTGCCAATGTATTTAACCCTCACAGTCTTATTGTAAAAATAAAAACAAAAAAAACAAACAAACCTGTTTTTAGAAGCCTTAAATTTTTATAGACTTTGGGGATCATGAGACCAATGAGACCCAGCAAAGTTGATTAGTTTGTCCAGGGTCACACAGCTTACTAGCAATGAGGACAAGATACAAATCCAAATCTGATGATAATAAACCCTGCTTGCTTTCAAACACAAGGCTATGAGTCAAATGAGCAAATAGAGTCCCACTAGAGATGAAATTTTTGAGTCTGGAAAGGTTAAACGACATATTGCAAAGGGCCACTTTCAAGCCCCACAGTGCCAGGTGTCAGTCCCACATTCTGGACTCCAGGTCTGCCTGGAGTCTGTCCTCCAAACCCAACCCTCCGTAGGGAACTGTGCTTTCCCATCTGTGCCTGAGAGCTTAGCACTCAGGAAAGGTTCCAGATTGACATCTGGCAGTTTAAAGTTCCCCTAGAGTTATATAGAATGAGAATCTGGCTGTATTTTCTTTTCCCTACATAGCATCTCATAATGACTCGTCTGTCACTGGCTGTTAAAGTGGCTGGCAGGCCTGGTGTGTGCAGAAAGTTGGGGTGACAGAGCCAGGATGCCTCGGTGGTAGAGGATAAGAGGAGAGGGCCTAAGCTTAGTCTCTCACTCCAGCTCCAGCTCTTGCTTTGGGCAGTGACTTAACTGCTCTTCCCCCCCCAGTCCTCCCATCTGTAGACTGCAAAGAGGAATACTGATGAGCCTCTCGGAGAAGCTGGGAGGCAGAACTCATCCATGATTAACACATAATATTTTGGATTTGGAAAGGGCCGTGGAAAAGTTTAAAGCCATTTCAGTGCAGGATTGTTTGGTATAAACGTGATTAAAATTATTTCTAGTTGGCAATCCTTGTGCAGCAAACCTTCAATACAGCACAGGCTGTTATAGGCAGTCAGCCTTTTAGGAACTGTTGATGCAATAACTGCCCTGTGGAAATTTTGTAGGGGAAAATATGTTAAACAGAAGTGTGCCTTAAACACTCCATCCCCCAGTCATTCAGTGGGCTTCTTGAGGTGATGATAACCTACATCTTATTCGTGCTGTATCTATCCCATGGGACTTACTTCAAGGTCTTGCACCAAAAAAATAACTATCAGCTGAGAGCCACTAGTCATGATATGGTTCAAGACCAACAGAAGCTAGAATGTAAAGTCCCCGCAACTTGAATTTTTTTAGGGAAAGTGACTAAGAGCTTTGACTTTTCTGGTGTTCCTTGAAAACAATTTCTAGGCACCAAATTGCAAGAGCTTCCATATTTCTACTTTCTAATTTCCCCAGGCTCTCTGAAGATGCAGTCAGCTGTGCAGGTACAGACACACGAGAGAGCTTCCTTTCAAACATACCCAACCAGTCCTTCGTGGGGACATTTATCACATCCATGTGAAAAATCAGACTCACTGTTGACAGGATGTGGTTTCTATGCTATAGCTGTGCTTTTGATCTTACATTTGTTTGTGTGTGTGTGTGTGTGTGTGTGTGCATGTGTGTGTGTGTGTGTGAGAGAGAGAGAGAGAGAGAGAGAAAGAGAGAGACAGAGAGAGACAGAGACAGAGAGAGAGACAGAGACAGAGACAGAGACAGGGGAAAGTAAAAGTGAGAAGCTGTTCCATAAATCTTGCCATGACCCAGGGTCTTATTCCTTACTACTGGGAGAGAGTATAGACATCAGAAGTTGTAGACATTAGGCTCATCTAGACTTTTCCCATCCTCATCCTCCCTCTAACACTATCCTTAGATTATTTGCATGCACATACACAGTGAGAAACACTAACCTAGGACCCAGTTTTTTAGGGTCATGAGGAAAGGTTAAGATTATAGCTAAAAACACACTCTAGTAGTTAGCAGTTGGTATTGGTTCCGTCTCTGTTATCACTGAGGCACAGTCTCCTAGAGAACTGTCTGCTTTCACCCTCTAAGAAATTGTGAGGAGTCAGAAGACAAACACGACACAAAAGACTGAATATTCCTTTCTGTGAAGTTACGAGGGGTCCCCGCTTCTAATACATTTGGGTTCCTGCACCCATACCTGACGCTACTCTCCCTACTTTTCCAGGTACATCAGAGACAGAGTGTTTTCCTAACTGCCATGGCACTCTTCTGTCTCAGCAGCATCAAACTGATAACTCTCTGCAGAACTTGAACTAGTTTTCTTTATAAATGACCCAAGTCCTTTAAACTTATCATCAGAGGAGGGAGGAAGAAGCAGTGAAACTCCCTAACTAGCTTACTTTGGCTCCTGGATGCCACAGCAGATGTTACAAATGACATGACATCTCTGCTCAGGGCCTTGGTGTGGAAATTACTCAGCGGAGCAGACATAGGCCTTTCTGTTTTACTGCCAGCTTGTGAACGGCACACCACACTGCCTTGATTAGTGGATGCCTCCACTCCCTCCTCATAATCACAGGGACTGGAGCAGAATGATAAGGAGCACTTCCATGATAGAGTTGGTGGCGTGGGCCGCCCTCTCTCTTCTCCTTCTTTGTTGAGCCTGCCTTATGGTATTCAACCCTTTGAAGTGGGATTTTTGGTTTTGACTGCCTCACCTGAGCCATCAGAAGCGTCACATTTCCAATAAGGTCCCTTATCATGGTCCTGACTGAGCTTGAATGCGCCCATGGGAGAGCTTCAGTGTTAGTGCACAGCTGTTGGGTTGTACCGTTCCCTGCTGTCTACCCACAAATGTTGAGTCTTCTATTGTACTGCAATGAAAAATCACCTTAATTTTTAGTAGAGGTTTATCTTCATACCTCACCAAACTTTTCTGAAAAGCCTGTGGGAATTTCCCAGTTGATTAAGAGTCCAGTTAGTATTGCTAAGGGATTTCTTCTCAAGAGCTTATCCAAGACTTCAACTCTGTCCTTTCCTTTTTTGGGTATGCAGGAAAGGGCTGATGAGTGAGCAAGCAAGGATGTCTGGGCTGGAGCTCACAGTGCTCAGGTGTGTATGACTCATTTTCTCTGGATCCCAGTGGTACAGAGCTCTGGCACTCACCTTTCTTGACTTACTGAAGGGCACAGAAGAAAAACAAGTGGCAAGTGGCTACATTAAGGTTCTGATAAGAGATGCTACTTGGTAATGGAAAATTTATGCAGTCTTTGTACATAGCTGTTGAGGTACTTTTTAAATAGTATCAGATTATTTCTCTTATGACAATAAGCATCTATGTGATCTTAAACATACATAGGTCACAAATGTGATCTTTCAATATGTAAATCTCTCTGAACACAAAACAGTGCTTGAGTTGTTTACAATGATGAAGACTTACTTTAAAACAGAGAAGAAAATTGCTTTCATCTTGAATTGTTAACTGTGATCAATTGGTAGTGGTGTTTGGAGTCCTGTGTTGAGAAGAATATTGAAGCAACCCCAGGGCTCACTGGGAAAAAAACAAAAACAAGATAAATTACACAAAGGTAGGGGCAGCATTTGTATTACATGTTTTCTCTACACTATTCATACATATTCTAACTGTAATTCATTATTGTTAGGAAGAAAATTTCCAATTGCTGAGAAAGAACTGGCTCTGATCAACTCAGAGGTACTTTTTTATTTCAAGATACTAAACCCAAACAGCATTCCTGAATAAAACTCTTAACCTGTCCTAACTACAACAGACAATCTGAACAGATTAGAACATGCCTTGTATAAAGAATACAGTTCACTTTTCTTTTTTGTTCTGTTTTCTAATTACTCTGTGTTTCCTGTTAGAGGAACTCGGGCTATAGCTTCATGGCTCTGGACCAGTTCCCCAACTCCCTAAGCTTCAACTTCTTCCTTTATAGATGGATGGAAAGAACCGAGGAAATAAGATACAGCAATAGGGTCACAGTAGGAGTGGCTAGACACAGGTACCCTGAATGTACTCATGAAACAGGAAAGGAGGAAAAAATAAGATGGAGTTAGCATAACATAGATACGGAGACCTAGCAGTCTCCTCGTGAAACTGAAACACTTAGTTATTAAAATATATGGAAAGGCAAAAAATTCAAGTTGTGAAATGAATGCTAAATTTTTGAAAGCCTACAGGTATTTATATGCAGGCCAGGTCCCACTGTGGATGGCAACTGATGTGCTTAAACAGCTTGTTCTCTAGTACTTGTCAATAATTATATCACTTTCTTCAGTCACAAAAAATTTCTCATGGAGTATATCTTTCCTATTCAACATGTAGTGATAAAGACTTACCTCTAGTTTATACTGAACAGACACATAGATCTTTTACAGGACTGACTAAGTTGGCAGTGACTGTTGATAAAGTTTATTTAAAATATTATCTGCAAAACAGGCAGCCATGAAATCTGAAACAATGAATTGGGTTATATTTACTTGACCAAACTGAGATTAAATATATATGATGAAAGTTAAGAAATGGATGTTTAAAGAACAGGTAGTTAAATCTAAGTTGGTTGGGACAGGCTGGCAATGTTTATCCAGGCAAATGTGACTTTGATAACTTTCTGTACACAATTTCTCCTGGTCGGTCCTGGGCTTCAGTCTCTGGGTGATGCCTGTCACCAGTGCATGCCTTCCTCACTTCCAGAAGGGTCGAAAGAACAATTCTGGGTTTGCAATTTGCCAACTTTGTGATCTTGGCCAAATATCTTAACTTCTCTGTACTTCATACCCCTCACTGGTAAAATAATGATAATAATCATTATCACTCTTACTCTGGTGATGATTGAGTGCAATAGATGTGAAAAATAATAAAAAAAAAATAATGTGTCAAAAATGTTAGCTGTCACCTTCACTTCACATAACCAGAAATTCAACTTGAACACCTCCGAATGGGAACAATGGGTGGGGTACATCAGAGGTGTTCGTGATCTGCAGACACCTGGTGAGACCAAGGACCTTTCAGGTCTGTGAAGTGAGGACCTTTCAGGTCTGTGAAGTGAAAACTAGTTTCAAAATAATATGATTAAAAAGATGTTATTCTCCTCTGCATGCTATTAACCTTGTATGAGTGGAATCTGCTCTGAGACAGATTCCATCTTGTCTTTAGGTTGCACAGTTGAGACATTTAGGTGGAAATTAAAAAGGCAGACTTAGCGATTGAGTGTCTGCAAGAAAGAGGATATCCTGGCAGAACCCTACACCCACACTGCAGTCTTCTCTCTGGAGACTTCCTGCCATTGACCATGACAGATAAATAACTAAAGAGCCAGTCCAAAGGTTTCACAAAATAGGACCTACATTCCAACCATCTCCTTGTCGGGTCTTTCAATTCCCCTTAATCCATAACCCTGGTGGACATACGTGAAGACTGCCTTGGCCATGGGCCCAAATCATGACTTCCATCCTCTACTAGACACCTACTTAATCATATCACATTTTGACTATTTCTTGAAAAGTCTTTGTACACGAATGCTACAAAGGCAGTGTTGGGGGACTTCTGGCTTCTGGTTCCATATATAAGGAGCTTGGAAGTCATCACTTTATCCAAACAACAAGCAAGAAGCTGACCAGACTAAAAATATCAACTCTTTTGGGTCTCTAAGAGAAGATGCAGGCTCTGAGATGAGGGAGCAGACATGAGGGAGCAGAAGCCACTGCAGAAATCATTGTCACTGAAGGAAACCTGAGCTGTAGTTGAGGAACTGGTGGAGGCTCAATGTGGACCAGTCTGAAAGTTAAAAACTCCAGAGGGCCCCAGTCATAGGAATGTCTCCATATATTTGTTAAATTTACCTCCAGAGGCTTCACTAGGCTGTCACAGTAAAGGGAGGAGACAAGGAACCATTCTAAAATAGGCCAGAACTGTGTATAATTCTGTTTTTCTTCACAAGGCTCAGAAGAAACTAGTGAACTTGGGCCTGACCTTGTGAGTTATGGTTTATGTTTTAATATATTAGGTTTAATACCTGATACTTTAAGACTCAGTGTTTTCATGCATTAATTCATTACATATAATTATTGGTCAGGGAGAACTGTCTTACGTATTCCTGAGCAAGTTCTAAAATCACAAGTTAAAAATTGAGGTTTATGGCCCTCCCTGGTGGCGCAGTGGGTTAAAGTACAGCACTAAGAAGCTAAAGCCACTTCCGCATGAGTTCGATTCCCGCCTGCCCGGGAGGTGGCCACATGGCGTGGCAGACCTCTCCTGACCCACCCGCTGCTCCCCTCAGCAGTGTACTTCGTCAATCTGCCTGTTTTGCTTCCCGCTCTGTCTCTGGTGAAGCCTCTCACCCTCCGCATCTCTGGCCTGTACCCCAGTTCTGTACAAATAAATAAATAAAGCTTTAAAAAAAAATTGAGGTTTATAAAGAAGCAGAACTTACCTGACCTGGGGGAAGGTCCAGCTCACTCTAGCCATCCTGTCACACCTAAGGGCACAGGAAGAGAACCAAGAAATACTTGAGAGGTTCACAGTCCAGAGGTATAGACTCATCAGAAGCAGTGATGAAGAGAACTGCTATCCCCTTAAAGGTGAATCGATACAGCAGCACAGAAATATACCCATAGCTAGTTATTCTATTCTTCACAGCCACACACCAAGAGTTTAAAAATAAATTAATTTTATTAAATTTCAACCTCTCAATGCATATTAGTTGAATGTTTTTGTTATGAAAAGTGGAAAAAGTCCCTTTGCTGCATACTAAAATGTAATCATTGCTTCAAAGAAAAGAATGGGTGAGAATATCTAGGTATTTCCTTTAATTTGTATTGTGGAGAGTTTGCAATGATAATTTACTAAGTTTAAGTTTTTTCAAGCATGAAGTTCTGTGACTTTTATTTATACAAACACAGACACACTGTCTATCACTAGAAGTCTGTTATTTTCCCCAACTGAAATTCTGCCCCCTTTAAACACTAGCTCCCCTTCCACAGCCCCCAGCAATCATTCTGAGTTTCTCTGTAGCCCATTCAATCTCCAGGTGGCTGTGGCAGACTGTAACCCAGATGACACTACTTGACAAAGTAGCATCAGGATGAGGGGTATGAAGATCTTCCTGTGGCAAGTGCACACTAACACCCTGCAAGGGGAGAGAAGAATTTGGTAAAACCTCTTGTCACATACACCAGGAGGGTAAAGGTGAAGTACCAACTGTGCAACTGTCGGACACACTATGAATTGTATGTTTTGATGTGCTACTTGATTGTATATTTTATGATTCTTTTAGTCAGGAAGAACTGTATCACATATTCCTCAGCAAGTGCTCATATTTATAAGGAACCTCAAAGACTAAATAATTTAATAACCCATCCGATAATTGGATGCAACTATGGAGACCTCATCTTTGAACTTGCCAGACTGTTTAAAAAAAGTTACATTACCTGAAAATTTGACCTCTGTAACCTCAAAACATCAGTCCTAGGCTCATCTCTCAGGAAATAATGAAGACAATTGTGTTTTCTGTGTCTTTCTCTAGGCTGAACACTGCGAGTCCCTGCAGGTGTTCATTGCAGCATATGGCTTCGTCCCTTTAGCATCTCACTCACATTTCTGCAATGAATTCCATTTTGTCGGAGACTCTTCCCCAGGAGATTGTATATCAAGAGGAACCAGTGATTTTTAACATTAAATATGAGAACCTGTTAGTGACTAGCAGGCCAGCTAGATGCAGTCAAGCCAGCCCTTTCTCGCCAGAACACCATCACAGGGACTGCAGCTCACGTCTGCTTCTGCTCAGAAAGCTAATATGGGCCGCAATACCCAGCAGATTCACATTGATGCTACTGTTATAAAAATTCGTGGAAATAACATTCACATATTTCCCAAGCTGTTTCTAATTTTTTAAAATCTAAGATCAGCCGCTTGCATTCTTACTGAAATTAATTTTGTTCACTTTAGTCACTGTCCCAAGATGTGATTATCTGGGATCTGATACTATGACATGGTTTATTTTCTACTCTTCACAGCATATATACCATCTGAAAATTTGATAGGCATGCATTTATATTCTGATCCACAAAAACTGTGACCAGATTAGGGTCACTGAAACAGAGTTCTTTCACAACTTGTAGGAACCTCCTTTCAAGTTAATAAAGATTGCTTGATCTGTATACATTAAGATTCAGTATGCTGAATTCTCTTTCTCCATTTTATCTGTAAGTTATTACACACACTAGTCTGAATGCTTTGATGAAGCTACTTGATATCACTAGGTTTTATTTACCCCTAGAAACTTAACAGAAATTAAAAAATCATCACTTTTGAGGATTAGGGTACTTGTGAGCTAAGGTCAACTGGACTGATCTCAGTACCTTGGAGGAAAAAGAACTACATACCTATCATTTCCAAGAATGCCAAAATTACTTACTTTGCAACGTCCTAATCTTTCTGTAGCCAATTTCATCTGCTGAGTAATGATTATGTGGAACAAGGAGGCCTGGCCGATAAAACTCCAAAACTCACATTGTGACCAGCAGACTTTGAATATGAGGTTTTTCCCTCCCCTAAGATCAAGGGTGTTCCTTTTCTTTGTAAAAGTGAAAATGAAGAATATCACTAACTCTTCATTATGTTTCATTTGTCCTTCACTTATCCTTTCTGCACACTTGGATCAATTACTGCTAATATGGATTCATGAAGGGGGGAAACAGACCTTTTGAGACAAAGACCTGCCTTTCAGGCTCAGGTGCGTCATCCAGTTTAAAGAGTAGGAAAAAAGCCTTACAGCAGAGAGTCCGACAGCCCTCTGACTACTGGAGTGTGCTCTAGAATCGAAGGTCGATGTTCTTATGTATTTTTCCTGGTCCACTTAACTGCATCATCTAAACTTGATAAAATGACCTCAGAATGACAGTCATTTTCTTGAAAATATTAGGAAGTGCTGAAAAGCAACTGAGGATAGTAGGAAGGCAAGTACTTAATGGGCTGGACTACCATAAAGCCTGCATTTCTGGCTGGGGTGGGCTCTGCCTTAGAGAATCTGAATCAATTACAAACAAACTCTCTCCTTGCAGGTTCAGGAGCCCAGAAACCCCTTCACACCAGACTAAGGATGCCAGGAAAAATCAATAAGCTATTGAATTGGGTTCTCTGGGGGAGAACACAGTGTATTTTGTAATTTCAAAATAGCTCTTTTATTAGAGAGTTGAAGAGGGGGGTAGCAGACATTATATTTCTATGAAATATAAGCCAGACAACATTCAGATCTGTTTTAAAATTAATAGAGTTTCAATCTTTTTATTTATTTATTTATTTATTGTTTGGCCCTAGATGGAGTTGTGATACCTGCTGTCTGTCTTCATTCTGATTTAGTAAGCATTTATTAAGAACAGTTTTATATTTCTCTAACTGCGTCACCAAAGCCTCTCTCGGTCCCCTGTACATTAAATTTAGTATAAAATGGATTGCAGCAAAGCTAAATAAATAGAGCCTTAATTTTCCGAAGCAACATGGATCTGTATAATATATATATATGTATATATATACATATATGTATATATATGTATATATATATATATATATATATATATATATATTATGGTGTTGGATGTTGGAAGGAGAAAAAGGATGGTTCGTGTGTAGGTTTGGTTATCAAAATCCACAGCATATAGGCTGACAGCTTTGGAAATACATAAACTGTTTCTCTCTCTCTCCTGTTTCCATAGCAACAGAGTGCACAAAGCTTTAGTTTTTGCACATAGAGGGAAAAAAATGGGGAATGGAGTCTGGAATTGTCTGGAACAAAAGAAAAATGCAGAAAAATGGAAAACTAAGCATCTATAGTTCTTATGAGCTTCATACTTGTTCATGACCCCTTGACGTTATTGTTCTAAATATGTATTTGAATTCATGCTGAGGTAGCTTTGAAGAATTTGGTCAGTATCTGAAAGGTGAGAGCAGCCACATCTCCTGCAAGCCAGCAGAGTCAGTGCAAATTACTCACTGCCTCCTTGTGGGAAGCTTCACTGGGGCTCCCTCCTGCAAGATATTCTGCTGGAGCTCTGTGGACCAGCTTTTGTTGGTTGATTGCTATGATCTTTCCACTCTCTGTTCCTCCCTCTCAGTCCACTAAGTTTAAAGGGTCAATGACCATGTCCTAAATTCAACAAAAACTGGGAATATGTGAACTATTCTCAAGTAAGAATGTCACTGAGGGAGGCCTCGAGATCAGGCCAGTAGCCCTACTCTAAGGAGATCTTAC
Source organism: Condylura cristata (assembly GCF_000260355.1). Lineage (NCBI taxonomy): Eukaryota > Metazoa > Chordata > Mammalia > Eulipotyphla > Talpidae > Condylura > Condylura cristata. The sequence continues at coordinate 54,598,144 of NW_004567114.1, read as the reverse complement.
TTTAGTTCCATGTTGAGCTGGGAATAAAAGAACTACACCAACACTGAAGAGGTACATCTCCCTACAGCCATGTAATCAGCATATACCTGTTTGTCTCCTATGGGTTCATTTCTCTGAGCCTTATGTTCATCTCTCATGGAGTGGCAACCTTGGCTAGATGCTCATACAGAAAAAATCAACATCCAGCCAAAGCAAACTCTGCAAATTCTCCTTTCACAGGGCACAAAAGTTCAATGAGAAATATCAACTTTATTTAAAACAAACCAGAGCACTTTTGTACAAGGACATAAGATATAAAGACTCTCTTAGAAGGAACCTAGCCGATATTAAATGGAAATGAGCACTGACTGACTCCTCACATCTCTCTTGGTCTGTTGGGTCTGAAAGTTGATATTCAGATGTCCTGTACCTGCACGATGGTTACTTTAGCAGAGGCAAATGCGTTCATATTCTCTCCCTCATTTCCCTTAATGACAAAAGCATCGACTGATACCTGTTCAGTTGGGGGCAAATAGTGGATGACACATCAAAGTCATCAAGACCAGGTATTTGAATTGGTTTTGCTTAAGTATTATTGGTTTTGCTTAAGTATTCCTGGAGCAGGAGGTGAATTGCTAATCTTTGCTAGAAAAAAAAATGCATCTAACATTGCAAGAGAAAATTTAACAAACGCTACTGTGGTTGTTGACATTCTGTACAAGATTCTCACAGGGACTTGTCTAAAGGCAGGACATGTCCTAAATATACAATGGCATGAAGAACTGGATGACTTTAGTGAAGTCATTACTGTCTATTTGTAAATAATAGAGCTTTTAAAGGCGCATATGAATGAAACCAGATTTCACCAAGAGTACAGTGGTTCCTAGGGGACTTTTTGATTTGATTGGGAAAATGAAACATTTTCTAAAACTGCCAAAATATATACTGACCTACTAGATCACAAGGAAAATTTCTGGGTTCAGAAAATGTTTATTTAAAAACAAAGGGAAAAAGTAACCCTGAATACAAATCCTCCTTAACCAACAGCTCTTGGAAAAGGACCTTCTGAATTTTCAGCTACTCTAAAACTGAAGACAGCGTTGATTTGCTAAATGGATTTTTACTAGAGATGGGAGTAATCTATAAGGTCTGTCTTCATATAGGCCATGTTTTTTACTGGCACTACTCAGTGTTTATCTCATCAGAAGTAAAGATGAGCTCACACCTGGCCCTCTTTCCGTCCATACCTGGCCCTCTTTCCGTCCATCCACTCAGAGGTGGAGAGACTCAGAAGTCAGTGGACACAGAGCTGTGGGAGTGTCTCAGACAACGATGGTCCTTGGCAGTCTATCACCAGCCTGCTCTTGTGAAGATGGGAAAATAAAATTCTTTTGACTTGCATGTTGTCCACCTGTCATGAGTGACTGAGGTGGTAGCCTTCTCATATCTGTCTGAGTACCATCTCTCTTCCATTCGGTCATCCTAAATACGTATACACCCTTTTTATTTTTACCTCTCAAATCATGCCTTTTAAAGTCTTTCCTGGTTTTCTTTGTAACCTTCAGTGATTTTAAAATTGTTCACCTCCACAGGCCCACATTATTCTTTCTTTGTCATGATATGCTCCTTCCATTCTGTCTGAATGGCTGGAAATTGCTTGTGCTGAGAATCCAGAAGGTGATACTGCTCTGTGGGCTCATCTGCATGCAGGTCAAACAGGAAATCTGAAAACTGTGTTATATGTTTCTCTCTGAATTTCACCACTGGATATATCATTTTTTTTATAGGCTTCGTCAGTATTTTTTTCCTTTCGTTATTCTTATTTCAACAGCTCCTCTCAAAGTAGTCCTTGAACCTCCTGAAAATGTTAGCTTCTTTTATAAGACCCTCACATTTCTTACTTAGAAATGACACTAACATTCACTAATGTGGATTATTTACTCCTGCATCTGTTGATAGAGATTGAAAGCATCTATGTAGGTCTATGTTTAATGGAATGCATGTAACATTTTTGTCCCTCTAGATAAACCACCTTCACTTTAAGACAAATCTTTATGGAAACTAAATTTTGTAACCAATCTTTTTATAGTTGGGCAGGAAACATTTCCGCTGGGTCTCCTCACCTCTCTCACCACAGTGGACACTGGAGACCCACATTGAGCTCTAAGTCTTTCAGAATAGAGTTTGAAAAATGCTGCTATAAACCCTGAAAAGACCATGTATTATTCCACATAGAGTAAAAATCAAAATCCATGATTACCTCAATCAAATTCTATTATCAGTTACTTCCTAAGTCACCCTGCCATCATTCTGCTTTTATCAATGCTGGCCTAGGTACTAACACCACTTGTAATGAAAAATGATTTCTTCTACTATCCCTTTTCTAGGTTATAGACACACAAGGTCCAGCTCACATGCGTGGTTTATGTGCTGCTGGTTTCCTCATTTTAAGTTACTACATTTGCAGAGTGTTCAATAAATGGTATCTTAATGACTTTTGATAATGAATTTAGTTTTCAAGTGCCACTGAACATTCATTGTTTGGGGAAATGCTATCTTACTTTGTTCTAAAAATCACCATGATATCACTCACCTCCATGATGTCATTCAGCAAAGGATCTAGCTTATCCATGTTTTCTTATTAATTGTCTAAAAATATTGCATTACATTTTTTTAATCAATGTAAAGTTGCTTTATCCATTGGATATGGGTCAGAGGTATAGCTTATACTTCTCCAGATACACCCATGCAGTAAGACTGATTTGTGAGATTTTACTGATACCAATTCTTAAAAAGATTTATTTATTTATGCATACAGAACTGGGGCACATCCCTCAGAGCTGCAGGAGGTGGTGAAAGGATTCACCAGAGTCAGAGTGGGGAACAGAACAGGCAGATCAATGAAGTACACTGCTGAGGGGAGCAGCAGGCAAGACAGGAGAGACCTGCCCTGCCATGTGGGTTACCTCCCTGGCCAGGGATTGAACTCATGTTGAAGTAGCTGAGGCTCGTCTCACAGTGCTGCACTTTAACCTGTTGCACCACAGGGAGGTCCCTGATGCCAGTTTTTAACACCTGTATACACTTGTATAAGCAAGATCACAATTACAATAAAAACAGTCCCATGACCACCGCCCCCCAAAATAAATCCTCCATGCTATATCTTTATTTCATCTTATTCCTGATATAAAATTCTGAGTTGGTAAGTTCTTTTCTGTTAACACTTTTAAAATGTGTTGCCAATTCCTTCTCATCTCCAGGTTCCTGATGAAAAATTCACCACCATTTGAACATTGTTCCCCTACAAGTAATCCATCATTTTTTTTCTCTGGTTATATCCAAATCTGTTTTCTTATCTTTACTTTTCAACAGCTTGATTATGATGTTGGTAGGCCTGGATTTCTTTGGGTTGAGACTGATTTATGTTTGCTGAACTCCCAGAAACTATTGATTTCACCTATAACAAAATGGGAAATCTTCAGCCATTATTTATACAAATATTTTTCAGTGCTGCACCCATCTTCCACTTCTACTTGGGCTCGTGGGCACAAATGCTAGTCTTTTTTTATTATACTTTTTTCATTGTGTTGCTTAGATTGGATAGTTTCTATTAATCTATTCATGCCATTCAAATTGAGATTCAAGTTCAATTGTGATCTGCTATTGGGCCTATCTGGTAAGGTTTTTATTTTATTTACTCTATTTTCAGTTTATAATTTCCATTGGAACATTTTATAGAACTACCACTTCTTTAGCAAAACCTTCTAACTTCCCATTCATTTCAAACGTGTCTAGACTGTTCATTAGAATGTTCCTAGAATGTTCCAAAGTGGGTGTCAAATAAGTCCAACATCTTTGACACCTTGGCTTTGGTGTCCTTGGTTTGTCTTTTCCCATAAGAATTGAGGCTTGTTTTGTATATGTGTATTCCTAGATACTTTTCTACACACCTTGACTATTATGAGATTCTAGGTCTATTTCATGTCTGTGGAAAATATTAGCATTTTTTATTCAGTTGACAACTGGCAGAGTTAGATTCAACTGGCAAGCTTCAACCAGCTTTGCTTCTGTCCACAGTGGCACCCGAGGAAGTTCAGTTTTCAAAGAATTTGTATCACTTTCAGATCTGTCCTCCATGTGTGCTGCTGTGGGTAGTTCAGTACTCAAAGTCTTGGGCATGCTGAATAGATCCATCCCTGACAGCTCAAATAAACCCAGACACTCATAAATGACTTGATGGGTCAGCTTTCCTGAGGTTCGCCCTCTCTGTCATCTGTCTGTGACTTTCTGTTCCCTATGGTTTCCCTTTTCAGTCCTCTAGCCGGAAACCTACACTCTCTAGTTGCCTCATTCTGCTATATATTTTCCCTGGCTGCCTTTGGAGCCAAAAGGCAAAAGAACAAAAGAGAGAAACACAACAGGTCCGTCCCAGTCTTTTGGGATCACTGCTCTCCCAGTTAGAGAAAAAGGCTCTCTTTCCTCTTTGGGTTTCGTGCCCTTCCTTTATGCTGTGCCCAGTGCCACTGCCATCCTGTGACCACTTGCAGAATAGAGAAAAAAAGGCAATAGAGAGACTATAAGTAAAAATGAAACCTTCACATTTCCTCTGCACAGCAGGAACTCCCTTTTGGTTCCTTGAGACTGTGTTAGTAAGCTTCTCCTGGAGCTCTCTGTTCATGCTTCTGCCCACTTCAAGGTCTGAGACTGTGTAGCATTCCTTCTGGAAGGTGAAATATACCTTTGGTGGAATTCTTGTCTTTCTCTCCAACCTACCTGCTACTACTTGCTTTTCAGAGATCTCAAGGAGCTGTACATTCCTTCTGTTCAGATTGTATAGTTGCATCCAGTAGTCAGACAAGGATGGAGTTTATCCCTCCATCATTTCAAACATGGGAAGTGGCCAAGCAGGACCATCGTGCATGACTGCACAGAGGTGCAGGGTGCCTCGTCCTGAGGATTTGATCCCATGGGCTATGCTATGAATGGGAGCCCCTGGGAATGAGCAGTCAATCAGTTGCAACAAATACACAAAGGAAACTCTTCTGTTCATGTTCTTCTCTCTTTCTTTACATAACTTCCCTCAGCAATCACATCATCTTTTATAGCTGCATTATGCACCTGGAATCTCAGATGTATTGTGTCTAGCTCCATCCGCACATTGAGTTCTAAACCCACATTTTCAATCACCTGATGAATATTTCTAGCTGAATACCTCACTGTTTCCCTCACACATAACACAGAGAAGATAAATCTTGTCATCATTCCTATAATAACTCTTCCTGACTTCACTATTTCTGTCTGGAGTATAATCATTCTTCTTCTGTTCACCAAACTGAAAATCTGCTTTGACTTATTTCCCCTCACTTTGCAAATATAACCAGTCACCAAGTACCATCTTTTCTTACTTTTAAATTTTATTCACCTGTTAACTTCATTCTCTGGCTATCAGTCTGAAACTGTAATATACCAGGTCAAGGTAATTGTAGTAAACATCATCACTGTTGCTTGCCATCATCCTTCCTTCCTTCCTTCCTTCGTTCAGCATCATCCCAGTTCTCATCCTAGACCCTACATATATGTCCTAACTATAATCTGGAAGGTAGGATTTGATATTCTCAATTCACTGACAAGTAAAATATGACTCACGCCAGGCTAATTGGAGATTGGGGGCTAAAACTAAACCTGGGTTACACCCAATATACACCACAGACCTGGAGGAAGCTTTTACTTAGTACAAATGTATGATATGCTTCATGAATAGTGTGATGTGGTCAAGTGTTCCTGTCCAACAGGATTCCTTCTCCAATTCATGCACAGGTATATTTATGCTGGTGGTAGACTAAACCTCAAACCTCAAAAAGAAAAGGGGGAATTTTCCAGAGCAACATAAATAGTGTAGCTACTGAGATGGGTTTGCCATTCTGGTCTGTCTCCTCTCTGATCTGCCTAGATACAGTTTCCCACAAAACTCTTCAGCATATTGACATCAGAATAATATTTGTAAAGTATGACTATAGTTACATCATTTTGTTGCTCAAAGAACATCAAGGTGTTCCCATTCTTTTTAAGATGAACGTTAAAACCTTTGGTCTAAAACTTAGTGAGCTTGATTTATCTCAGTAAGACTTTCTGGCACTTTTTCCAAACTGTCCAAAGCTGTAATCCAAATAGAAAAATCCATAATTCCTGGGTATGATATAACTTTATTTATCTGTGGCTGTGCTTTGAGAATTTTCTATATCAGAACATTTTTCTGTTCATTCTTGCTCTGTGCAGGTACCCCACTCATTCTCGAGTCTAGTCTCCATTAGAGTTTCTCCAGCCTTGCCCCACCAGAACTGGCCCTCTCTGGTCTTCCATTTTTGTATTTATCTTATGATTACATCATAGCAGTCATCTTGCATAATCACAACTAGCTCTTATTACCTCTTTTTAGGAGAACCAATCGAAGTACTTCCACATTTATATTTGAATCCCTGTCATACTCAGCATACTATTAGATATATAGGTGCAATAAGTATATCTTGAATAAAGGACACTATTTAAAATGTCAAAAAAAGTGGAATGTGGGAAGTACATTGGAAATATCACTTACATTTTAAAGAATGGTAGTAGATCCTCATTTTTATGCAAATTGTCATCAACTAACTAGAACCCTAGACATAGGCTGGGGTTTTAAGATGTAGTTTACTTTAGTGGTGTGAAGGGGCACAGGTAAATGGATTCCTATTATGAACTTGAAAAGTCAAAAACATTAATATGTATGCAAAACAGTGGCATTCCACTGCATACTAAGTCTCTTCTCTATCACCAAATTTGCTTTGGAATACTTTTTAGCAATTGAATTGAAAACTTAAAGGCATAAGTGTTTCTAAATAAAACTTGGCCTCCACTATGGGGTTGACACCTGATATTTTATCTAGCTGTATTCTTATTCTTGGTCATTTAGGATCTTGCAAAACTTTATTATGATACTAATTTCGCAATGGATATTTTGATGCACTTTTTTTTTTTTACTATATCTCTTTTTAATTCCTTCATATAAACTCCTACAAGCTAAGTTTCTCACAGCACTTTTTAACGGTTCTTAACACATACTTCTAAAATGCTTTATAGAAACCAAGTACCAATTTACACTCTCCCAGCAGTGTATCATAGTGCCCATCTCACTTTACCTTTCCCATTACTAAACATTATATGAATAAAAACTTTGCCAATATGACAGGTTTATTAATCTTGAAGTTTGTATTTTTAGTAATTAGAGATTCGGTCTTTTTCAAACACGTATTGCCCCCCCCTTTTTTTTGCTAGAATTTGACCAAGTGATTTTAATAAATGGTAGACAACAGCCCACTTTTTTGTTGTCAATGGATTTCAACTAGTGTTACATCAAATTAAAAGAGGATCTTAAGGTCCTCCCTGGTGGCAGAGTGGGGTAAAGCACAGCACTGAGAGGCTAGAGCCACTTCTGCATGAGTTCGATTCCCGCCTGCTCCGGAGGTGACCACATGGCGTGGCAGACCTCTCCTGACACACCCACTGCTCCCCTCAGCAGTGTACTTCGTCGATCTGCCTGTTCTGCTCCCCACTCTGCCTCTGGCCTATACCCCAGTTCTGTATGCACAAATAAATAAATCTTAAAAAAAAAAGAGCATCTTAAAATAATCCATTAATAAATAACATGAATCAGCCCTCCCTGGTGGTGCAGTAGGTTCAAGCACAGCACTAAAAAGCTAAAGCCACTTCAGCACCAGATAGATCCCTACCCAGAAGGTGATCCATATGGTGCAGCAGACCTCTCCTGAACTGCCCGCTGCTCCCCTCAGCAGGGTAATTCATCAGTCGGCCTGTTCTGTTCTTCACTCTATCTCTGGTGAAGCCTCTCACTGCCCCTGCACCTCTGGCCTATACTCCAGTTCTGTATGCATAAATAAATCTTTAAAAACAAGTAAATAAACAACCTGAATCATAAAATACTTTTTGAAGCTTTTCAATGCATTATATCATTTGATCAGTCAATAATTCTAGAAGTAGCAAAAGTAAGACGCTTCTTATAGGACTCTTGTGTGAGATTGCTGAGCTAGTGAATGGCAATCGCATTAGAATGCTTGTACATACTTAACACTCAACTAGGATGTGGTCTAGGACATAGATTCAAGTCCAATTCTCGTGACTCCTTAACTGCTACCTTTTGACAGATAGAGACAACCTGACTTAGGGGAGCAGCACTGACATCACCTTGAGAATTTAGAGTGATAGCATCTCTGATCTAGGGATTTTTTTTTTTTTTTGTATATTGATGTGTCTGAAGTACTGCTTTAGACATTGTGATAGCACCTATATTGTACATTTAAGTGTGGATAGGCTACACACAGAGTTTATATAGAGTCAATTAGGATTTTGAATAGTCTTCAAAAAATGTAAACTACCAATAGAACTTTAAAGGAATAAGTTTGTAATTTTTTTTAAGAAGTAAATCTTAGATTTTGAAAACTTCCATAGCATAAATCAATTAGTGTTCATCACATGAATAGCTGAGCCTGCTTCAGTCTCCATTTTCATGATCAATAATACAAACTTTTTGGCTTAATTATTTACCTGACACTAATAAAATCGTAGGAAGAAGAGATACCGCAGCATATCAATTAAGAAAGTTGTCTTTTTGAAAATGCTATGAATTTTTTGAAGGATGTTGAGTGACTCAGCTAACATGACAAACAGAACTATGTAGACTAAGTGATAATAAGTGCATTTCCAGAACCAACAGTCTATTATTTGTTCTTATTAAGAAGAGGATCCTGGTCCTCCATGGTGGCGCAGCCAGTTAAAGCACAGCACTTGAAGTGAAAGCCACTAGAAGTGAAAGCCACTTCAGCATGAGTTTGATCCCCACCCCGGAGGTGATCCACATAGCACAGCAGACATCTCCTGACCTGCCGGCTGCTCCCCTCCTCAGCAGTGGACTTTGTCGATCTGCCTGTTCTGCTCCCCACTCTGTCTCTGGTGAATCCTCTCACTGTCCCTATACCTCTGGCCTGTACCCCAATTCTGTATGCATAAATAAATAAATCTTAAAAAAAAGAAGAGGATCCTAATGACATCCTAAATGGCCATCTGGGATGGAAGAGAGAAAGTTGCCGGTGAGGAAACGATACAAAGGCACAGCATAGAGGAAACACAGATAAACTTTCTTCAACTTACAATTTTGTTCACAACCACATCTTAAATATGGCACTAGATTGTAATTTTTTATCTCTCTGGACATTAGATTTAATTATGAAATGTGGTGCTATGTTATATGTAGTCATTTTAGGAGCCTCATTTTAATTTCCACTTGTTATTCCTTTAAATGTAGAAATCAGTGCATACCTTGATTTCACACAGAAATTGTTTGCTTTGTTTGCCCTTGAAGGGTATTACCTGTTAAATCTATCCTCTTTAGTGCTCACACGGAAGTGCTTGATATTTTTCTGTCCTGTGTCTAAGAATCTAACTAACATGTCTCAAGAGGCCCATGAGTGGGGATTTCTAGTCAGCAAAATTATTCCTTGTATGATTCTGGTAGATGTATCCATGAACATTCTCCTGGTCAAATTTGGCTTACTGCTCTCAATCCATTTGTGTAGTAATGACATTGATAGTGCTCTAATATATTACTTTGTAGAAGAATATGCTGAACTCCTTTTTCTAGAAATAAATATATTATTCAGGCCTGGCACCAATGAGCCAAAACAAAAGAAGAGGAAACGGAAAAGATGTCTCTCTAAAATCATGTGGACTGATCAATTATGCAAAGCAAATGGGATGGCTGGATTGTTACATTGTTTTAATTTATTTATTGATGCATACAAAAATGGGGTACAGCCAGAGGTGCAGGGGCAGTGAGAGGATTCACCAGAGACAGAGTGGAGACAGAACAGGCAGATCAACAAAGTACACTGCTGAGGGGAACAGCAGGATAGAGAAGAGAGCTCTGCTGAGCTATTGAAGTTGACTGAAGCCGCCATTGTTGGCTTAGCTTCGCAGTGCGGTGATCCAACCCACTGTGCCACTAGGGAGGGGCCAGGATTATTACACTTTTGTAAAATAAATACCAAATAGCTGCCACCTTTAATTTCTAACTCCTTAATAGTGTATTCAGTGGCTTTTGAGACAACATTTTAGGCAACTGTAATGAACCAGAATAGCAGCAAGAATAGAAGATCAAACATGAGGGATACACCTCTCTGTTTTACAATTTTCTTTTTCAGAGTAAATAAATGTGTGATACATGTCAAAAACTAGAGTCACAGGCTGCAGTGTGCACTTCCACTTCCATCTTTGCCAAAGTTCATCTAAAGAAGAAATGCATGTTAAATATTCTGATATAAGATTTAAGCTTCATCTCTTTTATGTTATGAGTCTGTGAAGCAAGAATGAATGGAACTTGAGTGAGTGTGTGTTTGTTTGTGTGTGCATGTGTGTGTGTGTGTGTGTGAGAGAGAGATAATTGCAGATATTTTAATTTTTAATTATATAATTTGAATAAAACTGCCAATAGGCAAGTGGTTCTACCTCGCTAATTATTCCAGTTTGAAAACTACTGGCTTTGAAAGGTATTAGAACTTAGTTTGTCTTCAGAATGACTAAATATGTAAAATATTGTAAGCTTTTTTAATGCAATTTTACTCTATCAAAATATATATCACCTACTCAAATTCATGAGTACAAATTTTTAATATTGATGGTGCTTTTAAACTTTAAGAAATTAAAGAAAATTTTAAAAATAACCACCAGTTTACATAATATTGTCTGTAATCTGCAAAATTTAGACCTGATTTTATCTCCATTTGAGATGTCTTGAATAACAAGCTAACGAGTTAACAGAAACTGAAATCTTACAAAGAGAAATCAGAGTTGCTTCTATTTTCATGTTTCTTAAGAAAAAGAAATTTTAAGTGTATTGATTATTTTCTCTAGACAGACATTTTGCCAGGAACTAGGAACTATATTATAGGCGTTTATAGGGCATCTTCTACATTCTTCATATTTTTAATGTTTTCACAGGCATTATTTTTTTTTATATTCACCCAGAAGGAGAAATTTAGATTAAGTAGTGACTGTCCAGTGAATACCAGAGGCCTGGGTTTCTTTCCCTCGGTCCTTGGGTATTTTTCGGTGTTCACTGAGAGCAGCTTTCTCCCATCTCTACTGTGTCCTTTCCTCCTTGCCCGGTCATTATTTTCAATTAGCAATTGCCATGGGCAGACATTACCTATCGAACCCATTTAGAAACCTGGCCACAGACTTCATCAACACCAACCTTTCAAGGATACTGAGTCTACTGGCAAGAATCACACATGGACTTTGAATAAACAAGTCAGGCCAGCTCTTGTTTATTTTTTAAAAGATGCATTTATTCATTCATACAGAATTAGGGTACAGGCCAGAGGCACAGGAGAGGCAAGAAGCTTCACCAAAGACAGAGTAGGGGGCTGAACAGGCAACTGAGGGGAGCATCAGGTGAGTCAGGAGAGGTCAGCTCCAGATGGGGGATGGAACCCTCAGTGAAGCAGCTGCGGGGTTAGCCTGCAGTGCTGCATCCTAACCTATTGCCTCACCAGGGAGGGCCCCAGGCCAGCTTTTAAATATCACGTTTTTAGTTTCAACCAATATTCTTTTCTGTGGGAGTTAGCACCTGATTAGAGCTGCTCTTTTTGCTAATTCAGCTCTCTCGGTAATAAATATTTTATCTTATCAATAAACATGAATTTCTGTGATCCGAAGATATTTAGATCCTTAATTAGATAGTACATCTAAATTGGTTAATCAGAGTGTTTTCTGGCAGTTTCTGAGTCAAAGTTACACTTCATCTCTGGTTAGCCTTTGTAATATTCAAGCTGAACAACTTAAAATTCTTAGTTCAAACTACTTATAATCTGTGTTAATCAAAATGCTGTAATTAAATTGGGCATGGACTTATTCTGTAACCTCACTCACTTTGCATTTAAGTTGTCTCTACATGAATGTTTGACACTAGTACAGTCTTTAAATATTAATGCATAGGGGGAAAAAGATAAAATGAACAGTTGGAGCTAACAGAAAGTAAAAGATAGCAAGGGGCCATTGTAATAAAAAAATTAAAAAAAAAAAAACTTAAGAAAGGAGAGTATGCAAAAAAAAAAATAATAAACTTGTCAAAGCAGTTAGTTGCCAGCATAAAGTAGCACGATTTATACACAACCTAAAACTTGAAGTACTGAGTAGCCATAACAAGCTCTTATGCAATAAAGATTAGAATCTCTGTGAAGCTGTTTCTTGTGTTGCTTCTCCCTCTGCTTTTGAATTTTACTTCCAAATGGCTGCAGAGCTACAAAACAGGTTAAAAATGAAACATAGCCAAACAAATAAAAGCATATTTTTTATTCACATATAAGCAAACAGCACACACCTGAACGTCCAAATTTGTACCTCTAATACTCAGCTTCCCTATGATTTTGGCAGAAAATAGTGTAGGACTGAACAACACATGAAACACCAGGGGTTTATGTTCCACACACAATGAAGACTTACTAGCATAAACTATAAAAGTTTCAAGTGGGTATACTGCCAGCTAGTTTGGTGCTTGGCTTTTACTATGAAAAAAGGAAGGAGTGCAGGAAACGAAATGTATGCTCCTGTCTCTTCTTGCACCGGATAGAGAAATTATACTTGTTGAGACACTGCACTGTTGAGATTCGAGGAGAGAGGATGCCCTCAATTTCACTGCACTGCACTAGTGTTCATTCAACTGATGAAGTTCTCAACTCAAAGGGCAACATCCACTTTGTTCTAAGTTCCTGCTGGAATGGAAAAGCTGACAAGGGAAAACTTACACAAAGGATATTGTGCTGTTAAAGTTTGTTCAAAGCCACACTTGTCAGATCTCTTTGAAATGAAATTGAAAAGGAAAAACCAATTTTCTTTGAGGACAAAGTTCATCTCATTTGGTGTACTGCACCTGTCTAATTTTCTTCTCTGAGAAAGAAATCTTGACTAGGAAAATTTGAAAAAATAGTTTATAGCAGTACAGGTATGTATCATAATGTTTAATTCAGACTAGTGTTACATTCTGAGAAAATAAATATAAGTGAATTACCGCCTATTTGAAGCTGTGATAAATACCTAGGTTGGCTGAAATTATTAGACACCATTATTCTGTCTCCATGATGTCTCTGAAGGGCAATGGTCTGCACTAGCCTGAAAGGAGAGCTTGCTAATGTTTTCTTTTGCTGGTGATGTACAGAGGCACAGTAGGATGCTGACTGTGTTATCAAATTGCAAACCAAGACAGATCCCTCAACAATGTTTGAGTAAATATCTTGCATGCTTCCAAATTTGGAGAGAAAAAAAAAGGAGCATCTATTTTTAGGGTAGCACATTTATGAATATTAAAAATCACAATTGATTTTTAAATGTCACTAAATAATGCTTTGAATAAGTTGTACTGACGACAAACAAGAGGACTTTACATGGTAGAAGTTCCAATTTCCTGTAAACAGGAATGTTACTAGATTGCAGATCCACACAAAATAATTAAACAATACGAGTGAATATGTCACTTAAACTGGAAAGCTGTGACCCTAGACAAGGACTTATGTTCAAGATAGAAAAATGTTATTTCTATCAACACAAAAAATAACAAATAACAAACCCAAGGGTAATCCTCTCCCTTAATGCACCTCTCCTTTTTTCTGTCTCTTTCAGTATTTCTCTGTTGTGGTGTCAATCTTTTTTGTTTTATATTACCTATGTAGTTGACTACACATGTTTTTATATAAACCCCATGTATTGCAAATAAATAAATATATGACTAAAAATAAGGAAGCATGTGAAAATGCAGAGGACAAGAAAAATAGCCTCTTATTTGTTAGATCATGGGAAAAAGATAAGCTTGGTTTTTGCCAGATTCACCTAGAAAATTATATTCCCTAGCTCCCTGCTTTGTGACTGTTTTCCATTTGGAACTACAATGCCAATGCCTTTTTATTCGCTCTGTGTCCAAATGAGAATCCCGCTGGATTCCTCTGACTCTGTTTTTATTCCATCTGTATCTCTGTAGAGGATTATTTCACATATCCGCTATTTATGTAAAATGCAAGACCTTTTATCTGCTTAGTTTTTGTTTTTTTTTTTTTTTATTTTTTAAAATTATATGTGTGTGTGTGTGTACATGTACACACACACACACATTTCACATTATTTTCATTTTGTACATTATTTTATCTTAGTTGTAATCCTCGTGGACTTCCCAACACCACTTCACACATGTGCCATCATGGATGGAACTGGAAGGGATCATGCCTAATGAAATAACCCAGAAAGAAAAAGAAAAATGCCGATGGTTTCACTCATAGCTGGAATGTAAAGGATCAGAAAAAAAAAAAAAAAAGCAATTGTAATAAAGTAAAAACGAACATCAACTAGCAACTATAAACCAGAGACATTCTCCAGGGGAAGAGAGAGGAACAGGATCAAAATGCAAGAACTTTTAAATGCAGTGCTCACCATAATCTTGAAAATCAAAGTCCCGCCATTGAAATTTTTGGATTACAGCAGCTTTCCTCTTAGAATCAAAATGGGAACAGCCCATGTCCTGATAATCAAAGGAGATTTTAGAGTGGAAATTATTCAACTCAATGCAACACAAGCTGACTGATTTCCATCCCTCTTTTGTTTAATTTTTATTTCCTTTGTACTCCAGCTGTCAGGGAGTAAATGTGTTTCCATTTAGTGAAAACATCTTCACAAATTAACCATTCCTCTTACAGCTTAAAAGTTGCACATTATTTGTGTTCAACATTTGTCAGGAACATAATCTATTATGTGCTTGTGTGTAAATTAATCCCTTATCGCACTGCCTTCAAAGTCCATGAGTAGAAGGCTGTGTCTCCTGGACCACAGCATCTTTATCTCATACATATGGTGTATGTCCCTGGACACCTATTTATATGATCAATAAATATTTGTTGAATAAATGACTGTATGTGGTTTTCTCTCTTCTCCTTGAACATCACTCCAGTTTCCCCTTTATAATTCCAAGAGCCCTGAAGTCATGGCACAGGAAAGAGTGGTGCTGCCTTCCTTCCTCATGGTTCACACTAATTAGAAACTCCTCTCTCCCTCCATGTTCCCCCAGAGATAGTTAAATGAAGCACCTGTTCTAGGAGGTCCCGTCTTTTCCTGATTCTGGGATACTGTATACAATCTACGTGCTCACTTCACTAATGAGATTTCCCTTTGTAGTTTTCACATCTTTAGAGTAGCATTAAGGGAGCTCTAGCAGAAAGTAGACCAGGGCAGCTGCACACTGCATTTCATGTTTCTATAATAGAGCTGGTCTCTACCACACTGATCCTACCCTCTTCCTTCTATGATGCTTTATAACTTGGGATCAAAGCAAGGGCCTGCATTCACTGCACATCACGTGGTATGAAAGCATTGGTTCAAGAGCCGTGTTTCTGCAAAACTCCTGTGTATAAGCTCTCCTTCAACCAGTATTTCTAGTCTCTACTGGGTTTTAATACACTACTCTGGGAACTGCACAGAGTCATAAACAAAATAGTTCCTACCCTCAGTAACAGAGAGAATTTTGTGTTTTCTAGCATACTTCCACATTAATTATCTCATTTGATTTCCTATAATAGTTGCAAGAGGCTAGAAGAATAATTATTATTATATGCATTTCCAAATGAAATACCTGTAACCTAGAAATCTAAGTTTCCCTACTAGTTATACCAGGACCACAATAAAACACCTAGGGGGTTGATTATACAGTTTAATAACTGTACCTTTGTACATCATAGAGGACCAAGCCTTTTACTGGTGAATTGCCTCTCAGTCTGCACAAGAATATGTATTCCAAATGGCTCTTCCTCATAGACTCTAAGGCACGTCAATAATTAAAAGTACTCTGAATTTAAACGGAAACATTCAGTTCCTAAGGCTTGCACTTTCTCGAATTCTTGAGCTGCTGTGCTTCAAAACACATTCTATTATTTCAGTGTAAGCAATAACCATTCTCAAGGCTGTGGAGTTTGGGAGACAGCAATGGAACACAGTCCCTCCTTCCCCTCCTCACCTCCATTGTCCTAATTCAGACCATTATCCTCTTGTTTCAATAACCTCTTGCAATTATAATCCATCTTACAGTCTCCCCTCCCACGCAACTATCCATTTACATTCTTTTGCCAGGTAAATCTTCCTAGAATACAATTATATTCTGGTAATTATGCTTCTCAGAAAACATAGATGGCTCCCTGTAAACTACTAAAGTGCCAATTGCTTAGTTCCTTTACAAATGGCCACAATTTAACCTACTATGCATAATATATCTCTTTCTTTACACTCATCTCTTTCCTTCTTTGGTGCCTTTCTTGCCTTTTCTCCTCTTAGTAACCTCTTTATTACTGTTATAAATACTAGTCTTTATTATAAGCTTTCCTCTGTGGGTAAATAAGCTTTTCCAAGGGGTAAATATAACTTACTTTGAACGTACACTAAACTTCCCTGGAGTCTCTTCCCCAGAATGAGTGAAATAGTGCAGGTTTGATGGACAGATGGAATTAGGTTTGAATTTCAACCTGGTCAAACTTGAGCAAATCACTTTTATTCTTCAAGTATGTAAGTAAGTATCCATATCCAGAAAACCACTGCATGTTTTTGGTGAAAAATAGCAATTACCTACACAAATTGCTTTTGGGTAAGTCTTAACAAATAGTACAACTCAATAAATGACAGTTGTTATTTTTAGATTCTGTATTTCATTGTAGTTATATCTGTACATATTATGTAAATTCCAGTACACTGTCTGCTTTCTGCAAAGACTGAGACTATGATTGTTATTTTTGGTTTATTTTTCATTTGAATCCATATAGATCTTGATGCAGAAAAAATTGTTAGCAGTGATCATTTCTCCATTGTACCCCCATTTCACCATAGCTCAGTGGTAGATGATATCCATGATACTGAATCACAAATCCCTGCTAGTTTCCTGCAGTAATGCTAGGGAATATGCTGTCCTTTCAGTTTCAAAATAAGAACAGTTGGCTCCGTTTATGAATCTTCTAATTGTGGTCTCTTAGTTAAAATTTGGTCATGTAGGAAATCTAAGAAAGCCTAAAATGCAATTAACATAACCCAGGAAGTCAAAAATGTAGATAGTGCCACAGTCAATAAAAATGGATCAGGGCTGGAAAATTGTGTGCTGTATTTCTCCAGGGCATCACTAGGTCTGCTTTATGTCATGCAGGCTATGCCAACCATAGAGAACATGAAGTGGTAAACCACAAAGGTTGTAAAGTTGACTGCACCCAAGTAAATTGGAACAAGTTCTATCACAAATGTGCCCTTTGTTGGACTGAAAAGAAATGGGATGTCATGAAGACTTATGGAGGAGATTATACAATGTAATCATAATCCTCTCTGTGGAGGAGCTATGAGAACATCCTTAATAACTGTATATATATATTGCAACATATACACACCCATCAATGCACATACATTGAGAGATATTTCTTCTTAGCTTTAGAATTTATATATCTAATAGAAAAGCAAATGGCCCATGGAAATAAAGTGGGTTAAAAAAACAAGAGGGGAGTATCTGGCACTGTTTTTAAAGTGAGGGCAAGTGTTTTTATTTTATAATGTGGTACAGTGTGGAGTTGACATCCTGATATTTAATAGACAAATGTACAACTAGAGTATTTTGGGGCATACAATTAATTGAAAGGTAAATAAGCCTTCCATTTGGAGATGAAATACCATGTTTCAAAACATAAAATATTTACAATCATTCACTTTTTCATTTGAAATTACCACAGAGTAAAGGTAGAATGAGACTGTGCATTTCACTGCAGAAACTCTTGTCGGGAGGCTGCCAGATGATGCAGGTAAGAGGTGATGGTGGTGCTTGGATTTGCTGTAGGGGCAGTGAGAGGAACAAAAGTTCTAGTAGCTGAGTCATGTGGTTTTGCCTCAAATGTAAAAGATTTTCAAATTCTGGCTGCTGCTTTATGTGAGTCTTAATAATTTGTGCAGGAGATAAGTGTCTCATAAAAAATGTATAACTAATTTAGAATTATTTTAATGTTCTGATTCAAATCCTAGAAAGATATGAAAATGATAGAACATATCTAAGAGTGAGGAGACTCAAATTCTCCATATTTCCTGGGTCTAACTAATACTCATAGGCTTAAAAGTAGCAAAGAAACTTAAGACTTATACTGCAGAAAAATCAAAGGGAGTTGATATTGGTCATCATGGGGTAAGGAAGGAAAAAGTAGAGACTAAGAGTCCTTCAGGTTTCTGGCTTGGGCAACCAGGTGGATGATGATACTTTGGTTGAGATGAAAAAAAGAGAAAGGGATAACAAAATTTTAAATTCATGTTGAACACATTAAATTTGAAGTAGGGTGGGGAAACATATTCTGAAGACAATGAGGCTTTTGAGTCTAAAATTCAGGGAATTTTTACTGGATTAGAAGTCATCAGCATATAAATGTTCAATGAGACTACCCATGGGAAACTTATATAACTCAAAAAGAGGGCAGAAGCCTCAGTAAAACAAACATTTGATCTTCAGGCAGAGAAAGTGATGCTTGTAAAAGGCACAACCAGGGAAGTGGGGAATATGGTGTCACTGAGGTTAAGAGAAGAAAGCATTACATAAAGGGAGAGGTCATGGTAGTGTCAAAGGTAGTTGAGATTTCAACTAAATTGACTTCTGTGAAATTTCCATTGTTTTACTTTAAAAAGAAGTATAGATGACTTTAGCAGAACTAGTTTCAGAAGTGTATTAAGTCTGGGGATGAGCTTTCTGTATAATGAGAAATGTGTTATTCAATGTAATCTTCCATAATTAAGAAATTTGTGAATGGAAGAAGAAAGATAGGAAAGGGAAAGGGATTTTTCCATTCTATGTTATATCATGATAATAGAAATAGATACACAGGTACAGAAATGGGTTAGCTTTCACTGGCAAATGAAATCTCTCTCTTCCCCCATTACTGACACATTACTTTGACAGCTCATTAGACACCAGTGACCTAGAGATGTTTTTACATTTTTAACTGCTATGCTAACTTCTTTTTATTTTATATGTTTTTTACATCATTCTTCATTTTTGTATAATGTATGCTTTTTCATCTAAGTTGTGGTTAAGATTAAAAATATCAAAACCTATTTATTTTCTTTCCCTTTGTTATACTGTGCCCAGCAAATCTAATCCTCTGAATTGGCCTCCACACACCTTTTTTCCTCTCCCTTCTTCCTCTTCCCTTACCAACTCCTCCACACACCTTTAACATGTTTCTACATTAAAGGTCCTATATGTTTCATTACCTTCTGATAAACAAAACAGA
Source organism: Condylura cristata (assembly GCF_000260355.1). Classification (NCBI taxonomy): domain Eukaryota; kingdom Metazoa; phylum Chordata; class Mammalia; order Eulipotyphla; family Talpidae; genus Condylura; species Condylura cristata. The sequence continues at coordinate 54,578,786 of NW_004567114.1, read as the reverse complement.
TTAAAATATTAACAATGAAAAATGTTTTTATTTAAAAACATTTAGGCCCTCCCTGGTGGCGCAGCGGGTTAAAACACAGCACTGAGAATCTAAAGCTGCTTCCGCATGAGTTCAATTCACGCCTGCCCCGGAGGTGACCACATGGTGTGGCAGACCTCTCCTGACCCACCCGCTGCTCCCCTCAGCAGTGTACTTCGTCAATCTGCCTGTTCTGTTCCCCACTCTGTCTCTGGTTAAGCCTCTCACCGCCCCTGAGCCTCTGGCCTGTACCCCAGTTCTGTATGCACAAATAAATAAATCTTTAAAAAAATTAATTTAATTTTGTAGAAGAACTGGGGTATAGGCCAGAGGTGTGGGCAGTGAGAGGATTCACTAGAGATAGAGCAGGGAGCAGAACAGGCAGATTAACAAAGTACATTGCTGAGGGGAGCAGCAGGCAACAGGAGAGGTCTGCTGAATCCTATGTGGGTCATCTCCCTGGCTGGGGATCCAACTCAGGCCTTAGTGGAAAAAACACTTAGATTGACCCCCTGTACCCTGAAGGCCCCTATTATGGTTTCAATTAGAATTCTTCAGTTCTTCCAAGTAGGTATTACAGATTACTAGTATTCCATCTCTCACCTTTACAGAGACTTCCACAATTCTAGATACGAAACTATGAGAGATATGTTGCTTGGTTCCAGCTCATGAATTAAATTAAAAATTTAATTCTCACAATCTATAAGTTACAAACAGAGTTGCATGAATTACTTTAGAAGTTGCTTATCTTGTTATATCATGAACAAAATATTGTTTCAGAGAATCAAATGTTTGGCTATCAACCCCTCACTATGATATCTCTAATATAAAAGAAAGACTACTTTTGAGTGGCAATAATAATGCTTAATATCTATACAGGGTTTTACAACTTATCAAGAATTTAGAGATCTGAAATCTCAGGTAAGCCTCAGAATAATCCTGTGGATTAGTCAAAGCATGTGTAATTATTGTCACTTGATAGAAAAAGAAAGTAAAGTTGAATGTAGTTTGTCTAATTCCACTGGGCTTAGTAAGTGATAGAGGTGGACTAGGATGAAATATGCCTGATACAACAAAAACTGAATTTTTTGTGTTAAAGTCTGGTAAGGTGCTATAATTAATGATTCCATGACAATTCATTTCATGTGTCAACCTGGCCAGGCTGTTGGATACTGGGAGAACTGGTAAACCCTTTTTATGTGTGTTTGTGTATCTCCAGAAGAGATCGACATCTAAATTAGGTATGATGCATAAAGCACATGGTCTTTACCTGTGTGGGTGGGTTTCCTCCAATTCTCTGAGGGCTTAAATTAAATAAAAAGACAGAGAAGGTTATTATCCTTCTTCTGCTAGAGTCAAAACATCCCTTCCCCTAGCTCTCAGTTAATGTCTCATCTGTTTCTCAGGACTTGGGACTTTGAGTGATTTCTAAAAACAGGTTTCTGGTTCTGCAGCTTTCAGACAGTAGAAGACAGCAGATCCTGTGATGTCTCAACTTCATACTCATGTAAGCTAATTTCTATAATAAATCTCTTCTTTTTGTCTATCTACTCATCAGGTGTCCATCCGTCCAAATATCTGTCCATCCAACCACCCATGTATCTGCCCTATTGGTTCTGTTGTTCTGGAAAACCCTGATTAATATAGTAGCCAATGCTTTGTAATAGCAAGAATTTCTTCATACATACACATACATGTCAAAAGGAGCAATCCAGTCATCATAATCTGATTTTTTTGAGTCTCATGTATCTGGAAATATATATCCAACACAAGAAGAAACCGAAATACAGATCTAGGATATAAAATTTAATTCTCATTGAGTCAGAGGCAATATGTGTGTGCTTTCCTAAATCCTGAGTATTTGAAAGGTCTAAAAATGTTTTAAATAAGCCTCATCCAATTGTCTGTGTTTTTGAAAACCTATTAGTCTATCATGTCCAAGGCACTTCTTTGTCCATTTTAGAAACAGCATATTTATAAAACTTATACTGATTGATGTTTTAATTCAAATAGGATCATATTATAAATTTATTTATGGTACCCATGATTTATTAAGGCCTACTTCTTAATTAGACAAGAAATTTATAGACTATGGTAACATGCTTAGAAATTTGTAAGAAATGAGAGACATACAAGTCATTGTTCCTGCTATCAAGGGGTGAATAAATCACGATTCGACCAGAGATGGAGAGATGATGACTCTAATGGGAGTCTAAGAAAAGAATAAGTACAAAGATCGGTCACTGTGTGCCGAAGCAGCTAGAAACACCTTGTGGATGAAAGCAGAATGTAATTTTCAATCTGAAGTCATGAGTGGGACAGTGTACAAAAGAAACTCCAGTTACACAGAAATGAAAGAATAAGCCCTGAGGTGTGGAATATACCACTGCGTAGGAGGTCATCTGGAAGAACATTCTTAAGTAGAGGAAAAAATCCAGTGATTTTATTTTACTATTATTCTATTTAAACACCTGAGGCATGACAGAATCTTTATATACATCACTATAAACCCTCCCCAAAAACATGCAAATAAGGATAAATAGCACATTCTATGTGTGTGTGTACATTTCCTAAAAAAATATGTATGAGAATTTTGTATCAGAGAATATGTATCAGAGAATTTTGATAAACTAATCAATATTCAGTAGTAAAAGATACAAAAAAGGATTTATGTACAGGTGAAGCTGTTTCCTACTCTACTCCAGTTCTTCCTGCTGGTATGCTACCTTCTTCTATCCTAAACACAAAAGCAGTGCAATGAGCCATCACAGAAGTTCAGCAATTTTAACTCCTACAATTCAGAACCAGTAGAAGAGTAACACAATAGTAGAATAGGCTGAAGACAAATATTTTTTTTAAATATTTATTTATTTATGTATACAGAATTGGGGAATAAGCCAGAGGTGCAGGGATGGTGAGAGGCTTCACCAGAGACAGAGAAGGGAACAGAATAGGCTGACTGACTAAGTACACTGCTGAGGGGAGTAGCGGGCAGGTCAGGAGAGGTCTGCTGCACCATGTGGGTCACCTCTGGGACTAGGGCTCAAACTCAGACTGGAGCAACTGTGGCCAGCTTGCAGTGCTGTGTGCTAGCCCACTGTGCTACCAGGGAGGGCCCAAATTCCTTTTTTACTTTTATTATATGGGGCTTCAGTGGAAAGAGAAAGTTTAGGAAGGTAGGTGCCTTACAGTTTTAGAGTGGGCCCAACTAAATGTAATTCCTAGTGCACTCAGTTATAAGAAAGCAAATTTAATAGAGTTGAGAATACCCTGATTTTATCAGGGTGCAAACCCTACTTGTTTATCCTGAATCACCTCACAGACTTCTGCAAGCTCTTGATCTGGTCACACAATTAAATGTCAAAGACCAGTTGCTCTGAACCTCATTAACCTTCACTATTTCCTATCTTTTACACACAGAAGATGTCTACATTAGCCATTTTTCAGATTTTCTGTTTCCAGACTTCATAAAAGAAGAATTTGCAAATAAGTTTTTATCATCATTAACAATACTATCGCTAAAGGGCATATGTGAAGTTTTATGATGGTTTAGCACATTAATATTTTACAATCAGGTTTTAACATGCTTTTATCTTTTTTACACAAGATTAATATCCTGCCTGAATTAGTTTTATTACATGCATTTTCAATTTTCACTAAGCTGATTTTCCCACACTAGAATTTAAGTTTTTTTTTTTCTTACAACTTTTTCCCTTCTCATTTGTAGGATTTAATATATTTTATCCATCTTTATTTTTTTTCTTCAGCAATGCAAGGGTTTTCTTGTTGGACTGCCATTTTCAATGCAATTCCATTAGCTAATCATACCATTTGGTGTTAAGTCTTTTATTCTATACCACATTTACATATTCATTTCTCTGAGATCTGTACAACCAATGCCATGTTTATCAAGTAGAGGCAAGAATGCAGATTCGGTAAATGATAGACTCACTTGAGAAACACAGATAACCTGATCAGGTAAATCAAGATCATATTTTTTTATTGTATTCGGACAAATTAGGTTTTTTTTGTTGGGTGAATATCAAAACTAATACACTGTATCATACTGAACACTACTCTAGTACTATGGAAAATTTTAAAGATTTAAAAAAAATTTAAACTACAAAATTAGTATTTCATATTCACGAAAGTCTTGTTTGGGCAACTTGGCATCTCCTCACTATTCATTTTACTTAATAGCAGGATACAGAAATAAGAATATATAGCCTCTTAGTCTGGTCTATATTTCAGTACAACAGTATGTGGAATTTAAAGTCTTGGTCTCAAATGCAATTGGAAATCTACTCTTTGTTGTGGGTCTCCCTGGTGGCACAGGCATTAAAGTCTCAGCACTGTCAAACTAGCAACAGCCACTGGGCCTGGAACCTGACCCACACAGGACAGCAGACCTCTCCTATCTCTCCTACTGCTCCCCCCAGCAGTGTATTCAGTAGATCTGTCTGTTCTATTCTCTACCCTGTTACTGGTAAATCCTCTATCTCCCAGTACCTCTGACCTACACCCCAGTGCTTGTATGCCTAAATAAAAAATAATATTCCTTAAAAAAGAAAATCTGGGCCCTCCCTGGTGGCACAGTGGGTTAAAGTACAGCACTGTAAGCAAGCTGCAGTTGCTTCAAGGTGAGTTCGATCCCTGCTCCAGATGTGACCCACAGCAGTGTACTTTGTCCATCGGTCTGTTCTGCTCCCCACTCTGATGCTGGTGAGTCCTCTTACTGTTCCTACACCTCTGGTCCATACCCCAGTTCTGTATTTACAAATAAATAAATCTTAAAAAAATAAATTAAAAAAGGGAGAATCTGGCCCTCCCTGGTGATGCAGCGGGTTAAAGCACAGCAGTAAGAAGCTTAAGCCACTTCCACATGAGTTCAATCCCCACCTGCCTCGGAGGTGACCACATGGCGTGGCAGACCTCTCCTGGCCCGCCCGCTGCTCCCCTCATCTATCTGCTTGTTCTGCTCCCCACTCTGTCTCTAGTGAATCCTCTCACCCTCCGCATTTCTGGCCTGTACCCCAGTTCTGTATGAATAAATAAATATTTTTTTTTAAAGGGGAGAATCTATTCTTGGCTGAATCGTAGCTTTGGGTACACAAAAATCAAGAGAGGTAGATAAGATAGAAAGATTTATGAAATAAATAACAATGGCACAGAATCAGAAAGACATCTGTATTAAGGAGCGAGAGTGATCTGGATATGACACAGAGTAATTCTTTAAAACAAAGAACCAATATGTTCATGTCTGCCCCTGTGAAATTAAATAAACAAGCATAATGATATAATACCATATGAGGAATAATTTTAGAACAGAAATTCACCTTAAGGTGGGATATCAGCAAGTATCTGTATGAACCACATGCAAAAGGTGGAATCCATGGAGCTACCCATAAAAGAAACATCTTCCTTGTAGAAAGCTATATAGTTCTGGAGACAGAGTTGGAAAGAATCAAGCTTCAAGATTTTTCTCCCAACTAAAGAAAGTAGGACCATCCATCTCAAGTATATAAAACAGAAACCTTTGTTCTTTTCATGAAGCAAGAAGGAAAGTCCCCCATGGCAGATGGGATATGCATTAGCTGCTTCTTGTACACTAGAGAATGGATGCTATTTTCAGGAAGGGTGCAATAACGACTTACCCAACCCCATCAGGATACCGGGTCACTGTTCCATGCATACTAACGACTTTGCTCACAAACAAGATGGTAGATGAGAGGCATAATTAATATGATGTGGACTGAGAGAAAACACTGTGGGGAGTTTTGAATTGTGGCAATGCAGATAAGGAAATTCCTAAGTGCCAATTCAATTACTATTAGAATTCATCTGCCACTCTCCACTCCACTTCATATTTAATTATTTCAATAAAGAGTGTGAGTGATTTTTATCATTTCCATTCAATTCCCCAATGCACTTACTTCTTCCCTGGATACATTTATTTCACTGTATTCTCAGCTGTGTTAGTGTATAGGTTTGGAAATGAACTCAAAAGACCAGAAAGCTGAGGATAGTTGGTATCAGATGTCTTTCTCATATAGAGTAATAAAAGAAAATGTTTTATCAATTGTGGTTGCTTCTTTCAAATGTAACTATTTAACTGGGCAAAGCAATTCAGACCTTTGTTTTTCAGCTTGCTTTGGAACCCTGTGTGTATTTAATTTTAGAAAATCAGTCTTTGCTTTTTAAAGATTTCTCTAAGCTTCTGTTTTGAACAGTGTATTAATTTTAAACACCCCTTTTATTATGCTCTGTGAAAAAGAAAAGTAAGAAATCAAACATTCAGCATTAGCTTACCTCTGAAAGTCTAAAAATCTCTACAGATTATCTCTACCGCTTATGCTCAGGCTTCTCATGAAATAACCCAGTGAAGATGAAATGAATTTCTTGTTGAAGAACATATTTTGACAGCTAGGGATGAGCCTTTGATATGGAGGAGCAAACTGTCTAGATCTACTCTCCCTGCAGGGCAAGAAGCAGGTACCACAGTTTTATTCCAAGGTTTTTGTTTTTTCTATTTTTTTTCACTATTCTACAATCATCACAGAATTTTTGGTTTTCAAAATGACTTCCTCTCTGAATTCTTGGTTGATAAAATTTGCAATTAGACAGTTTTAACTTTGTAATCCATTCTGCATTCAAAACACTAAGAAATGTTGTTTTCTAGATCTTAAGACTCTAGAACCAGTAGTAACACAACCAGTTGTTACCAACAGACCTCCTCTTAATTATCAAATTATAGAACAGATTTCAAACCTTCAGAGAAAGAGTTTTAAAAGTAAACCCTCACCTAAGTTGAGCTGCCACTAACAAGTTACAAATCAGGGCAAGTGTTCTGGACCCTCTGTGTTCCCAAAGAGTAGAAAGAGGTTGGAGGTCAAATTACTCAGGCCTAAATCTTGACTCTTCCACTTACTGAGGGTGAAAATGTGAATTAAAACTATGAGTACTGTTGTTACAAGGCAGTGAGCCCCCAAACCTGCCCACTTTAACCACCCTGTTACATTGTGATGCACTAAAGTATACAGAACAGACCTGTGTATTACTGTACAGTATCTAGTAAGTGTAAAATGAATACTGACTGCCATATTGTATGGGGGTTATCTCTGCTGACTTTGCCTTCTTCCATGGGCTGCTCTCTATGCTTGTTTTACACTATAAATCCACTAAAGACAGGGCAGGTGAGAACAGAGTGGATATTCTCGGCATGTGATTTTCTGCCTCCTATGTTTTATCCAGTCCAGTCTTGGTGACTGACTATGAAATAAAAAAAAAAAAATTAAAATACAGGAGGAATTTCTTTGAAGAGGAAGGAAGGAGGGAGACAGAGTAATTTGCATATAAATATATATAATACTTAGTATGTTTATGGAGGTGACTCTGGAGGTACAGAAGAAAATTACAGGATACTAAAAATTACCTAATTTTACCAACAGTGGGAATGAAGATGAACCCAAAAAAGCACTTAGAGGAGATCACACAACCTCATTTCAGTGAGTCAATATTGCTAATTTGCTGAGAAATAGTAAAATATGATAAACTCTTCTAAAACACAAAGAACTTAATCCTTTCCTATCTTTTCCCTGCATTTCTGTGGTTCCTTTTTTTTTTTTCTTCTCCATTCCTCATGTTGACTTCTTAAAAATGGAAAATTACAGTGGTTCAGTCCTGATTTTGCATTTTTTTAAAGATTTATTTATTCATACAGAACTAGAGTACAGGTCAGAGATGCGGAGGGTGAGAGGATTCACCAGGAATAGAGTGGGGAGCAGAACAGGCAGATAGATGAAGTACACTGCTGAGGGGGGCAGTGGGAGGGCCAGGAGAGGTCTGCCGTGCCATGTGGATCTCCTCTGGGGCAGTCAGGGATTGAACTCATGCGGAATTGGCTTAAGCTTCTTAGTGCAGTTCTTTAACCCGCTGCACCACCAGGGAGGGCCTGATTTTGCAATATTTAACCTTCCCAAATAAGATGGAATTTGGCAAATGATACCATTGGAAAACAGAATTTTGATCTTATAATTAGGGTAGTTCACCAGTGTCCCTTTTTATGTATATATGACATAGTATAAAAATGACAAAAATGGTTTTCTAAAAATGGCTTAACTATTAATCTTTAAAAAAAGGTATAGGGTCCCTCCCTGGTGGCACAACATTATGAAACTATTATAGCCACTGCAGCATAAGTTCAATCTCCCAACAGGGAGCTGATCTACAGGGTACAGCAAACCTCTCCTATCTTGCCTCCTGCTCCCCTTAGTAGTGTATTTCAGTAGATTCACCTGATCTATTCCCCACTACTTTTGGTGAATCCTCTCTACCTCCCACCCATGCCTCTGGCCTACACCCCAGTTCTTGTATATATAAATAAATCTTTTAAAAACTTTATAGAAGACATACAGAGAAACATTTTTTAAAGTCATATAGTATATCTCTAAATCAATCTCCATATTCTTCAGTCAGGAAATGATAATAGCCATCACACAACATTATTGCGAATAAGCAATAATAGCACAAACTGAACCTTCTTTTCTGTAATATACACTATTCTTTCTTCCTATACTAAAAAGTCTGGTCTGCATTTGTAGCTTTTTGGTTTAGCATCATCAGTACTAAGCATGACCTTTGCTAAGAGCATTTACTAAAAATAAGAGTTTGAAGGTTAAATCATCATCAGTCACTTTCTATGAGTACTTCATCCCCCCACCCTTTAATGTCAGAAATGCTGTGTTA
>NW_004567114.1:54554155-54569923 GCF_000260355.1 Condylura cristata | reverse complement strand
CTGGTGGCACAACATTATGAAACTATTATAGCCACTGCAGCATAAGTTCAATCTCCCAACAGGGAGCTGATCTACAGGGTACAGCAAACCTCTCCTATCTTGCCTCCTGCTCCCCTTAGTAGTGTATTTCAGTAGATTCACCTGATCTATTCCCCACTACTTTTGGTGAATCCTCTCTACCTCCCACCCATGCCTCTGGCCTACACCCCAGTTCTTGTATATATAAATAAATCTTTTAAAAACTTTATAGAAGACATACAGAGAAACATTTTTTAAAGTCATATAGTATATCTCTAAATCAATCTCCATATTCTTCAGTCAGGAAATGATAATAGCCATCACACAACATTATTGCGAATAAGCAATAATAGCACAAACTGAACCTTCTTTTCTGTAATATACACTATTCTTTCTTCCTATACTAAAAAGTCTGGTCTGCATTTGTAGCTTTTTGGTTTAGCATCATCAGTACTAAGCATGACCTTTGCTAAGAGCATTTACTAAAAATAAGAGTTTGAAGGTTAAATCATCATCAGTCACTTTCTATGAGTACTTCATCCCCCCACCCTTTAATGTCAGAAATGCTGTGTTAAACTTGCTGCCCTATGCTAAAGGCACATTTTTCCATACATTCATCTACCTTTCACCACAACTAAACAAATAATGAAAATAGTGAATATGTTTTCTATCATTAATTAATACTTTAAATGGATTTTTTTTTCTTACATCCTTGTTCATTTTGGACAGTAGGGCTTCTCCCCTCAGGTGTGGTTACCATAGGAACATAGACTCACCATGGACTTTGAATCCTCGTTTCTACAGTTTCTACCGTCCCACAGGCGCAGACAGAATTTGTTCACTGAATGTGTGCACAAAAGCAACTGCAAACGGCCTGCTTTCAATGTCTTTCTTGCTGGTGGTTTGCTGTAAGTGCATATACAAGAGTCTTCTGCAATTTTAATCTGACTTCATTCTCAGGTTTTTAAAACTAAGTTGGCCGAGGGTTCTCTAGTTACTCCTGATTTCTCTCTATTACCTATCAAAAGGTACCTGACAATGTTCCAAAGAAGAAAACATTACATCCTCATTCTGGAAGAAAGAAACTTTATCAAAATCAAAGGTTTCGTTTCTCCCCAGAGAAGCTATACAATACTGGCACAGTGATCAAAGAGGCGAAGATTTCCTAAAATACTTTCCGGTAACGAGCCATTAAAACTGTCTCAAATGACTGATAAAAGAATGAAAGTTTTAAAATCCTTACCCATGCATCAATCCTGCATTTTAGAGTGTCCCATTTTATTGTACTGATTAATCATACGCTCTGAGGAAGTTGGCAAAAGCTATCAAAAGCCAACCACTATAAGTTGAATGCCAACTTCACAAAATAATCAGGGTCTGGTGGGATGTGTCATAAAATATGCCAAGATGGGTCATTCTAATGCACTCTTGAAAGAATTATACATATTCATCCTCCTCATTTAGCACCTGAATGACAACAAGCAGGTGAAAACATCAGAACCAATGTATCAAGCCAGACAGTTGCCATTATGAACAAAACATAAAAAGAGAAGCGGGTGCTGAAAAATCGTAAGAGTCTTCTACCCAAATCTTGCTAGCGCTGTTCTCTTTTGATAGGGAAATGAAGCTTTCTGGGAGAGAAAAAGCTATGTCTGGTTGTTATTGCTGCTTATAGTTTATAGCAAATTTACATGAAATGTACATTTCTTAATATAATTCACCCAACTTTTTTAGTTTGTTTGTTTTAGAGGCATTTTCAGGATGGAAAACCATCAATCTGAACTAAATGCTTTCCTTAAATATCTAAGATCATTTCTGAGCAATGGAGGGCTCTATTAATCACTAATGAACTCCTAAATGCCACCTTCAGTTGAAATAATGATAGGTAAAATTATACCATGACACACTGAGTGACAAAAACCAGCCCTCTTACCTAGTTTCATAGTGTATTACTGGATTGCAAGGCACTATTTTAAAGGAATAAAACAAATATATAATGGGCTCAACTAGAAACACTTGAATTTTATTTTGTGGGTAGACATGTTGCAACTGTGTGTGTGTGTGTATATGTGTTCTTTCACTTAATTTTAACAAAGATTTGTCTATAATCTTTCAAGTCATTGTCATTAACACCTACCCGCTACCTTAGCCTGTCTCAATAAAGAGAATCTTCTTTTCTGTAATTAAAACAATCGCACTTGTAACTAGAGTTATGTAAAAAATCACAGATAAGCTCAGCAAAAGTAATTACTCAAACTCTGGAAAGCATTAATATTTTCACAGGCCTCCAAGTGTTCTTTTAATTGCTCTCTATAGCTGTTGGGAATTGGGAAGATTGAAGAGAATCCAACTTTTGTATTACAACATACACAGTGAAAGAACAGTTGGCCCCTTTGAACAGAGTTGAGAGGCCACTCCTTGGCCTTAGTTTACAGAGGCCTGTAACAAAGAGCATCAGGTTCTATAAATTCGACCGAAAACTCTAGGCTGCTCTGTATCACCTGTGCTTCTGTACCTGGCTGGTATTTGTTCTATAATGGTTAGCCTTCACTCTCTGATTGCTGGGGTCCTGACAGGTTTTCTGGGCTCTTCTAGGAATTACTTCCTTGCCATGACCTTAGTTTCTCTCCTTCCATTGGACCTGAATGTGTTTTCAACTAAGTCCTTTCAGATTCCTCTGCTCTGACCTAGCTGAAGCTCAGAGTAAATGGATTGCCCTTACCTCACAGAGATAATATTAACATCCCACTGATCATCAAAGCAAAGAAACCAAGCAGCAAGCTAACTTCCTGTGCCCAGAAAGAACCATCACTGAACTGCCATGGAGAAAGTTCTCAGGAAAAAAAAAAAAAAAAAATTCTAAGTCACAGAGACTAGGAAAAGCTCTTCAGCTCTATTTAACTTGTCTTCCCTTTTTTTGCTTCTGGTATTTCCTTATATTTTAACTATTTTGTAACTAGTGTTAATTTTTTCATTACTTTTAATTTAGTGCTATTGAGAAAAGCTACAAAGGAAGGCTCTGAAGTTAGAACTGTGGCCTATAAAATACCGGGACCACTTGGTTCCTTCCACTGAACCTCTCCCTTTATTACCCCAGTTATTATGACTCCTTTTAAATACTACCTGATCTTGAAAACACAAGTTTTACAAAACTACACTGCCTGCTGCCTAAGTGGAAACCTCTTCTCTCTTCGGGAAGGAAAGCCCCTCTGTCTGGCCTCCGCAAAGCTACAAGGATTGGAAACCAGGATTTTCCTGTAACCTTTCCCCTAGAGATTCAGAGAAAAGCACTAACTGAGTAAGAAAAGCCTTTTCAGGACACATACTGGTTCTATCAGTTTCCTAGTGAGGTTTGAAGCAAGTCAGTAACTGGTTTTCTTCTTCTAGGCAGCTCCTAATTGTGTCACATGTAGGTGTGTAACCATAGGTGGCCTTCAAGCAGGTCCCTTATATCCAACCAGTGCTCTCATTATCTGGGGAGTGGCCAAGGAAAATGGAAGGCGACAAATAAGAGAACAGATTGAGTGATGCCTTATCTATGAAAGTGCAGCTCTTTTCTCTCTTCATTTTTTTGCTGCCCTTCAGTTACCACATATTTCCACACAGGTCTTTTCTTTTTTATCTCTTTATTTATAACTCTGGCCTTCAAAGGGTAAGCAAATGTATTTGCCTCTTGGCAGACTATCTCTTATGCATTCACTTAACAAATATTTGTTGAGTAGTTATTATTTATCAGGTATTATTTTAAATATTACAGATGAACAAAAAACTAAGTCTCCTTTCTCCCAAATAACATATTCTACTGGTTAGAGACAGAAAAATAGACAAAGATAAGAGTTGGTGGACTTCTGTTATATGTATATATTGAGTTCTTAATTATGGTATGTCTTTTAATTATTTAAATGGTATTTAATTCTTCTTATTAGAGCCCCCATTTTGTTATCTACATTCTTAAATGTATTTGCCATAGGTATTTAAAAGCCTGCATTAGTAACTGAAAAATCTGAATCTTACTATTAGCACTTATATTCTTGTAATGTTTTGTCATATGGCAACGTTTCTTGGTATGGATAGTAGCTGTTGACTAAAAGAAAATTGCTGGTTGGAAAGAAAGTGAGTATTCTGAAAGTCTGAAGGATTGTTTCCTAGTCTCTGAAGGTTTTATTTACTTGTTTTGTTTTTATGTTTAACATGGTTTTAGGCTAGGATTAAGACAGATTAACCTAATCAGTGATTGAGCTGATTAAAGCTAGGTTTCCGTTTTATGACAACTGATCAATTTTCTGATTTGCCCTTTCTCATAAGATGTTCCACAGCTCTTTTATTTCTGTTCTTATAAGACATATTGTCAGAAATCCCAACTAAAAGCCAGGGAACCCCATTTCCATAGTTCCTAACTCCACTTTTGTCTCCTAAGCTTTAGGAGATTAAGTAAGGCTATGCTCAGCCTTCTGGCTGCCAAGTCACCATTTAGGAATGAGTAAAACTTTGGAAGGAGAAAGCAGAATCATAGTCAGCCCATTTCTCTACTTGCCTTTTTTCCAGAGTTTCTCCAATACCTTGTCCTCTTTAGTCCTATGGCTTTGTATTTGTTCCCAATGCATTAACAATAATTACTCTTTATTTTATCCAGACTTTCTTGTGGTTATGGTGGATCAATTTCCGAACACTATACTTATAGGAGGAATGCAGAGTGTTTACAAATTGATTCACCATAACTAAATATGCCACTATGAGAAATTTTAAATGTAACCAAGGGTCATTTTGTTGCCAAAAGAGCCTGCTATCTTTATCCTAGTTTCTGGTTGTTGGTTATAGCTATCTTCAAAACCATCCATCTTATCAATTAAGGTCACCCACTAAGAAACAACTAGTTAGATAAGGATAGATCATCTACTTTCAACCCAGAAACAAAAATGCAAAGTACCTGCACTATCAAGTAGGCATAATACCAACTTTATATAGAGACAACTGTTTATTTTAGGCTTTAGGTACCTACAAATATTCCCAGACTACCAAGCTGGAGTTTGTGTTTTCAGTGTGTCAGCTGATTTTATGGCTTTTGAAAAATGGCTATAGATAAGCAATTTAGTCACCAGAGGAATTTCAAATGCTAAAATATGCTCTTCACTGCCTTCCCTGACAGTAATGTACAAATAGGACTTGGAACAGCTTAAGAGACCTTTTATAGTGTTCCAGTATCTATGTAACTTAGCTGAGTTCATCTTAAAATTGAAATTCACTTATCGGGCTCTCCCTGGTGGTGCAAAGGGTTAAAGCACTGCACTCTGAAGCTCTCTGAAGCACTGCTGTAAGAGCTGGATCCCCAGCCAGGGAGATGACCCACATGCTGTGGCAGATCTCTCCTTCCTGCCTGCTGCTCCCCTCAGCAGTGTGTTTCAGTGGATCTGCCTGTTCTCTTCCCCACTCTGTTTCTGGTTAATTCTCTCACCCACCACACATCTGGCCTGTACTCCAGTTCTGTAAGCATACATAAATACATCTTAAAAAAAAAAAAAAAGAAATTTACTTATCTTCTCAGTCACAGACACAATTCATCACTTCAAAACACACATTTTGATTTTCTGTCTCTGTTTCCATATTTCAAATAGTTGTTTTATTTAGTGATCTTCTTTGATCTCTTTCAAAACCCAAACAGGAAATATTTTGAGCAGCAGGGATCCTCACTGAACTATCAGCTAGGAGTACACTGAACTATCTGCTAGGAGTAGGTTTTCATCATGATCATATTAAAAAGTAAAATCACTATTTCAAGATCTAGACTACTCCATTTGGGGTCACTGAATTTTCAGGAACTACAGTAGCAGGATAAAGGAATATGATTTGCTTAACTAAAAAGTTATTCTGCATATCAAGGACAAGGAGGTCACAAAATAAGTGACAATACTAAGAGACTCAGGTTTTTCAGTGATTAAGTGAAGACTATTAAATAATATCAGACTTACAAGAACCTTCTCACCAATGAAAGAACTAGCCAGTTACATTTCTCCAATTAAAGTAAAATGTAATATGAAAAGTGACATCTTACAGGAAAACTAGGGCATGACAGTTCAAAACACTTAAATTAAAGCTCTCTGAACTCAACAGAAGTTCCAACATCATGCAGATATGGTGAAGAGCAGTGGACCAAAGCCACACATCTGTCCACTATCAATAAGTATCAGCCTCCTTCAGTGGTGGGTAAGGTATCAATACTACATGCTAAGATGGGGGAAGATGGAAAGTGTGACCCCTCTGTGCTATGAGTTAGACCAGGTCAAAAGAGTTGAAAAGTAAATAAATTTTCAAGAAGGCAGTACAATCATCGATGATCTGCAGGGCATGAAAGAGTCAAAGAACAAAACAAAATGAAAGAAGTACTATGGAAACTAAAGGAAGAGGTTAGAAGATGAAAAAGCCTTCTAAAAGGTCAGGAACTACTTCACTAACAAAAGGGAACTTTAAGCAATTTAAAAGATAGAAGGTTAGATATTTTTATAAGTAGGTTTCAAATGTTGTTTTCCATTAGGGCTTCCTTAAAAAAGGAACCTTAGATGCAGTAGAGAAATTCAATGGACTATAGGGTGGGCACCTAGACCTTCCATTCTGTGCTTCAATTGTTTGCTTTTTATGTTTGTATTATGATGGGGTGGTAGAAGAGGGTCCATGGCTTTCTCACCTTTATATTCTTGCTTTATCTGTGTGTGGCTGTGTGTGTGTGTGTGTATCTATCTGCATATAGGTACATATAGGTATGTAGGTATACAGGCATGTTGATATGCATATACTTATACCTAACATCAGAATATGAACTTTTCAATCCTCAAGCTATGTGTTTCATCGAGTTCTCTTCTCCTTGCAGTTATCTTGAGTAACAATCACTGTTGATCACCCTTTCTGAGACATCTGTTATAAGGGAAGTTCTACCTATCTCTCTGCGTAAAAGTGAGCATATCTTGGAACATACATACACACTGAAATGCCTTGAAATGTACATATCTTTACATTACATTTATATTAGATTTAATTTATATGGAAAGTTACCTATCTATTTCTTTTTCTATAATTAAAGAAACCAAAGCACAGAAAAAGGAATTGAAACACCTTTCCAAGGTTATCTAACTGCAATCCAAATGTGAGCTGCCACTTTTCTGGCAGTCACTTTGAGTAACATCCACACCTGATCAACTTTATTTTTGCGTGTGTTTGTCTCTTAAGTGCAAGACAATGCTAACTCTACTCTGGTTTCTAACTCTAGATGCTAGAGACTCTTTGTTCTCACAATGCCCCCAGCTTTTATTTATTAACCATTTTCAGAAGTTTCTTAAAAGTGGTATGTATGTTCCCCAAAACTGCAAGCATGTTGTTGGGTAGGGAATACGCAAACACATTGTTGGAAAGAAGAGGAGCTTCCCCCTTCTACTCTTTTTCTCTTGGGCTAGCTGAATAATCAAATTTACATCAAATAGATGAGTAAGAAAAAAATGCTGCAGTAATTATGAACATATTTAGACTACACAGAGACATGCCGATTCCAAAGGCAATGAAGCAAAATGGGGTAGTTTATCCTGAGTTTAGGAGTGGCACAGGGGCCTAGGCAGCCCCAGGAGGGAGTCAGGGAGCCTATTTGATGAAGAGCAGCTGCTCTGTAAGCATATGTATGCCATGTCTAAAAACAGGTTTTTCAGATAAAAAGGTTACTTCTGGTAGTAATCCTAATTATTGGTAAGACCCCAATTTTCACTCTTCTTGGTATTAAAGGGAGTGGTGAAAATTTTTTGAGAACCTCAACTGACCTCAGATGGAAATCATCTTCACATCAAAGTGGTGATCTTAGGGAGACCTGCACTGAAAATACAGGAGAGACCTGTTTCAAGCATAGCTTTGTTTCAGTAACACTTTACTTACTATATTGACTATAGGCCAGATTTGTTCTTCAGTTTCCCAGCCGCTGTTTTAGTTCTAACTAATTTCTTTTGACTCCATCTTTTTTCTTTCTTTCATTTTTTAAATGAGATCCATCAACTTCTCTTTTTCTTTCTTTCTTTCTTTTTTTTTTTAAAGATTTATTTATTTGTGCATACAGAACTGGGGTACAGGCCAGAGGTGCAGGGGAGGTGAGAATATTCACCAGAGACAGAGTGGGGAGCAGAACAGGCAGATCGACAAGTACACTGCTGAGGGGAGCACCAGGCAGGTCAGTAGAGGTCTGTTGCACCATATGGATCACCTCTGGGACCAGTTTTGAACTTGCACTGAAGTGGCTGTGGCTAGCGTTTAACCTGCTTTACCACCAGGGAGGGCCTTGACTCCATCTTTAAATGATCCCCTCACACTTACTTTATAGCTTGAATGAAATATTTATGCAAAAACATTCTAAAACTTATAATGGTCTATACATTTTAGAAATCCAATTTCCTTCCTTTTCTTTAGTTTTATATTTAAATTCTATTGCAGAATTACCTGTATCAACTTTCATATTTGTTTTGAAAGACTTTAAATTCAAAAAAATTATTCATTCAAGTTTTTCATAATGCAACCACATAGGGGCAGATCTATCTAAATTTATAATCTATGCAAATGTGTGTCCCTTTGCATAATTTCAATGAGTCATTGAACTTGATTTTAAGATGTCAATATCAGAGCTTTCTGATTTTGCTTACACACCTAAATAAGGGTATTTATGGTAGAAAATATAAGAAATAGCAAGCAGAATACTAAAGATCTATGATCCTGTTCAAACTATAGAAATGTTGCTAGGAAGCAGCTTCCTGGACAGCAAGTACATTTTCCAGGTTCCTTGCAACCTGATGGGGCAATGTGACTAGTTCTCACTGCTCTGTCAAGTCCAGGTAAGAACATTTAAGAAGTAGGTATGCTTCCGGCATCCTCTCTCTTCAAATCAGCAGATTGCCTGAACTGATCTTAGCAAATACTTATACTGTCAAATGGATTTTATTTTATTAAGAAATAAAATTCCCTTGGAGGCAGCCACTGAAACTCAAACTTGATTTGCGCATTGGCTAGTGTTACATAAACTTATAAATTATTGAACAACAAAAATTTCCTGATATTTTTGATGATATAATACTGACATTTTAGTATTTAAAAATCGTACATTATGTTTGCGTAACAAAAATCTTGGAAATGAATGTTATAATCACTAGACTTTGCAATGAATGTTGTTTTCCAATATAATTTACCTCATCAATAATTGATGTAGAGTGTGAAGCCCAGATTTGTGTATAAATAAAAATATAAGGGGAATTTTCTAAAAATTAAACTCTGAGCAAATGTGCAGAAACTAAAAAGACTAAACATATGAATATATTTAAACATATGTAAATGAAACTAAATTCATATAATACAAGTTGCCATTGTTTAATGAATGAGAAATGGTTAGGTTTCATAGTTGGCTACATATCTAGAAATGCCCAGTAAAATATCGCTACTTCAGAATAGAAAATAATTGATAGTGTTTCCAGATCTAGTGAGTTTGTTAATCTTAATGGAGGTAGATAGTTACACATGGATCAATTTAGCACTTATGCATCCCTTTCCTTGTGCTGATTATTCTTAAGACCTAGTTTGAATACTTAGCCCATATACGGGAACACATACAAAGTTGCCATTTGTGCTCTAACTGCTGAGAATGGTACATTCTAATTGAAAATTGAACTTATAATGAAGAAAAGACTGGTTACAACTTTATACAACTTTATAAAAAGATCCAAGGAGAGGACCCAGCAAAAGATGAGACATATTTTCCCCTAGTTACATATTTTTGCCCAGGACTACCTGGGATGGCAAGTGATGCTGCAAAGGACATTAGCAATTTTCTCATGACTGAGGAATAGTAAGTAGCTGATTCTATCACCCTCTCCTTGCTTGTAAGCAAGTTTATGAGTAATGGTATCTCTCAGTCATATGGCTGAATTGACCACTGGTTAAATTTCTATGACTTATTTTGTAAGAAAGGCTCCTATTTTTGCCCAAAAACTTATGTAAAGCTGAATAAAGAAATGGATAGACATTACTTTTGATTTAGGTGGGGGTGGGGGGTGGGGGGCATTACAAGGTAAGTAAATCCATGTGGATTAAATACTAAGAGCTAACTTAATGGAGACTTTTTAAGACGATGAATGGAGATACACATTTGCTCAAATTACTCCTTAAAGTGATATTAACATTGCTTACTATGCTGTTGTAAAGTCATTATTCCAATAGATATGAACCATACTCCTCATAATACTACTTTTTCTTATTTCAATTTCAAGAATTCTACATGTAGAACGGTGAAATTCAGTTGGTCTTTTCTAAAACGATGAAGTCTAACCTAAGTGTTACTAATCTGAGTATTAAAAAATATTTCCAACTCTAGCATTGCTACTATTATAGTCATGCAAACCATGGAGAGTCATTGGAGGTTTTCTAGTCCAGAGGTATACTTAGAGTAGAATTTTAGGAAAGTTACTAGAGAATTGATTTGAGTAAGAAAGACTAAAGTTAGAAAAAAATGTTTAAAATGCCATTCAGTTAATAAAAAGTGACAGTGCAAATAAAGAGGAGATAATGAGTTTGTACGAATATTTTTTAAATTATATAGCCATAAGATTTTATTTTAAACATGAAAAGTTAGATTTGAGAACTGTAGATATGAGAACTAGAGATGTTCAATGGGTAATTAGAAATGTAGGACTGTTAGGATATAATGGCTGAATATATAAATGTGGAAGGCAACCTGATAATGCATGTAATAAAGATCAGTTTAAAATTTTCCTCAACCTGACTAAAGTTTAGATAGATATCTCCTAAATACCCTGAATTCCCTTTTTAAGGGAATTTACCTTAGAAAATCTGCAATTGTAAATTCATTCTCTGCTCCCTTGTGATGTAAATGTTCTCCCAATGAGTCTCCTTCTAGTGATACAATCCAAGAATTTCTTTCTCAAGGCTCTGGGAAACATCCTTTGAAAGGTAATCATCAATAAGAAGATAGCACCTCTATTTTCCAATGTTATGAGTGAATATGAGCATAATGTCAGTAAATCCATTTAGCAGAGGCAGAAGGCATATTGATCAATCATCCCCCACTACTCTTGCTCTAGAAAGTTTCCATAAGCTCACCCCTGTGCTTAAAACTCTCTTGCCTTTTTAGGCCCTCCCTGGTAGTGCAGTGGGTTAAAACACAACAATAAGAAGCTAAAGTCACAGTGTTCAATCCCCACCCTGGAAGTGATCCATATGGCACAGCAGACCTCTCCTGACCCGCCCGTTGTTCCCTTCAGCAGTGTACTTCATAAATCTACCTGTGCCTCTGGTGAATCCTCTCACCACCCCTGCACCTCTGGCCTGTACCCCAGTTGCGTATGCATAAATAAATCTTTATAAAAAATAAGAAAAGAGAAAAGAAACTCTCTTGCCTTTTGTTTCAGCAGAGCTGTTTAATATTCCTCACCTTCTGCATGGTTTCAAATAAAATATCACTGATCTGTTTAACCTACCCAGGTCAATTTTTCTTTGACTATCTATTGGAGCCGTAGGGGTATTTTAAATATCCAAGAAAGGTAATGAGAAAGAGAGGAAGGACAATTATATAATTTGGGGAACACTACCTCTCAATTAGAGGACTGGAGATTGAATTAGACAAATAGAAAGAAAACCTAGGATAGGTAACAGACTTTAGACCAATAAAATAAATATCAAGGAGATGTCAATAGCATCAGCTATGTGTTAAGATATGGAAAAGTAAATATTGAAAACATCGAATAAAAACTAACTGGACAAAATGAATAGGAACCAAGTGCCAAATATTTATTCTAGTATCTTTACTGAGTGTACACTGTACACTGTGTGCTTTGTAATTTTACAACTTGGCTTTCAGATGTAAGACAAGCAAGGTCCCTGCACTTACTTAACTTCATTGAGTTAGAGGACTTAAAGAAGCACCAGAAATGAGTTAAGAAAGCATAAAGGTTACTTTATCAAAGAATTTGAAGAGAGTGTTCGAATAGAAAGTGCCTGAGTAGGTATTTTTGATTGAATTCACTTCTCTGAGGAAGGGAAAATTTGACTGTGATTTGACTGACCAGAAGGAGCCAGTCATAAAAAAAAAAAGCAGATAAGCTAGGGCAAGTTCTTCACTTACAGGAACATGTAGGTAGAATTCAAAGATACAGAGGCTGGCTACAGTGCAATGAACAAGGCAGAGAATTGTAGGAGATAAGACCAGCAGACACCATAACATTGTAGCCCAGTGTAAGGTGTTTGAATTTTATTTTCAGTGTGATGTGGAAGAGTTCAAGCATGAGGGTGACATCATCAGATTTATGTTTTAAAATGATAACTCTGGGCCCTCCCTAGTGGCACAGCAGGTTAAAGCACAGCACTACAAAGCTAAAGCCACTTCAGCATGAGTTCAATCCCCACCCCAGAGGTGACCCACATGGCACGGCAGACTTCTCCTGACCCGCCCGCTGCTCCCCTCAGCAGTGTACTTCATCAGTCGGCCTGTTCTGCTCCCCGCTCTGTCTCTGGTGAATCCTCTCACTGCCCCTGCTCCTCTGGACTGTACCCCAGTTCTGTATGCATAAATAGATAAATCTTACAAAAAAATAACTCTGACAGCTTTATGAAGAATGAATGTTAGAGAAGTATGGTTGGAAGTAAAGAGACTCTGTGGGACTCGGCAACTCTCCTAGAGTCTGTAGTGGCCTGGATCAGGGTTCATGGAGGGTTCTTCAATAAAAAGGGTTCTTCAATAAAAGAAGAGGCCAGGAGTCTGATTTGTATGGGAAGAAGTCCAGGTAGGTGAGGGGGAAGCAGGGGCAGCAGCTATTACCTTTCCTTATACTCTCTGAATGTGAGATTTGGAGGCCAGAAATGAATATTAAAAATCTTCATGTAAAGGAATATTGTGATTTTCAGAAGAGAAGAATACCTACAGAGGAGAAGGTGAGTTCACTTGCAGAAGGAAAACCTTCAAAACAGAAAAGAACAAGAGTGAAGAAAGCATTTCGTTGAGTGGAGATGGTGCTTGGAATATTGCAAACCTTTACACAGTTTAATCAATGAACAAGCAATCCTTTCATTTCTTTCCTTTCTCCTCTGGAAGAACATATGATAGTTAAAATAAATGATGATAGAACATAAATGAGAGCAAACATTAATTCACACACTGGAGCCTCATTCAGGAACTTGTAGATCAATGTCAAGTATATCAGCTGCCACTGGACCCTCTCTGGGTCTCAGAGGAACTGAGCAGAAAAGTCACAATGTGAGAGAACTAAAGTAAAACAAAACTAACAATAACACCACTAATAATAAAGCTAGTATTTGTAATAATAGCAGAAGACAATAATAGTATTTTCCCATATCCCTTCTGTTTTATAGAAAAAGACCTAATGGACTGTATGGTTAACTGGAAGCCAGTGAAGCTCTTCTGAATGTGAAATTCATGCTGAGGAGTACTCTGGAGCATGGAACTCAATTCCTTGCCCTTATGCCCTCAAAGCTCATGAATACAGCAGTCAGAGGGGGAACAGTTTTTTTCATAATCTAGTTTTTTAGAACTTTCCAAAGTGAAAGAATGGTTGGCAGCAGCGACAATAGCCAAAGCACACAGAGTGGAAACATTTTGCCTCGACACACCCAAAACAGACAAGGAAAGTTGAGCCTTGATGGTTTTTCCTAGCTGTTCCTTCTAAAGGAAGTTGATCTCTCAATGCTTTTTTAAATTAATTAATTAATTAGTTAGTTTTTGCCACACTAGTGGTTACTTTCTGGGAAGCTAAACTAAGTGGTGAAATATTTTGGTGGCATTAAATAAAAATAATTATTTCTGAAATCATGTCATTATTAGAGACACCTCTTCTTTCAAGATCACTAAGGAAAGCCAGATTTCTAGTGGCAGGAATTATCATCCCTTACTGCCAAAAAGTAGGGTAATGTTTAAAGTAGCATGGAGGTGATGTCATTTTCCAATATCACCACCGGTACCCCTTTCAGTTCTAAGACTAGGGGATTGTGAGTATGTCATCCAGAGCTAAAGCCACCAATACAACAGATGCCTCAAAAGGTAATATAAGCAGGGTTTGGAAAAAATGTTTACAAATTCACCAAGTGCAGTCTACTACTTGTTTCTTGAAGCTCCCGAGACTTCTAGATGATTATTTTTTTCCCCATAATAAGCATAGGAAAAGTGAATTTTCATGGTCTGGGGATTGGTGTGAGTTTCATTCATGGCCTGCTTTACTGTACTAGCTTGAAGAGTTGAAAGTGTATATGTCATCTTTAATTGGAAGTCCCAGGCAGAAATGACGCCATCAGGGAACTTAAAATATGTGACCACATGAATCACCCTGCAGACCAGCCATATAGCTATAAAGCAAATAATTTACATTTAAATAACTTATCTACATTCACCTAATTTAAAAGTAATCTTTATTCTTCCTCAACTAATCCCCAAACTTATGGACTAGTTTGATCATATTTGTGCAATAAAATTGAAATTTTCAGATATGGTAGGTAATCAATTTTAGTCACCTCATCTGCGTTTCCAATCTCATTACAGATTGCAATTTTCAGTGCAGATTACATGATGACCCATCAGTGGCTTTGTTGTTTCTGAATTACCGATTCCTTGCCTACTGCCAGATAAGAACAAAGCCTATGCATCAGCCTGACAGCTTGCAAACAGAAAATGGGCTTGTAGGATTGGATTTAAATCCCAGGTGTAGGGGATAATTACCACATCACTCATGCAGTAACTGAAAAATGGTATTTCAACAAGAAAAATTACATTCCTTTTATAGTGCCAACAGAAATCATTATTTGAGGCTTCACACTGATTCACTGTATCATTACATGTGCACTGTACTCATTAAATGTAATGTTTGTTGCAACATAAAAAAGTTATTGTTTTAGGTACTTTGGTGGAGCAGGTAGCTTAAATTTAAGGTTTGTGGAACCTTGATGGTGTAGAGGTCGTTTGGACTCTAATATATACCAGGGAAGAGAAATGACAACCCGATGCAGAGCTTTCCAACCAGCTCCTATTACGGGAGGCGGGGATGGATAGTACAAAGAAAATGGAGTATAAATCTTTTGTTTCAAAAACCCCAGCCATTTAACCCTGCAGTCTGTCCAGAAGAAGAGGACAAATAATGATTCAAACCTCCTCGACAGAGCGGTGCTGCTTAGTGCGTATTTTCGCGTTAGCTTTTAGATCACTGAAGCCCAACCGACACTCACATTCTAAAGGACGGAAGGACAGAGACCATATTCATTTGAAAAATCATTAAAGGAAACAGCGGCAGACATACTGGAAATGCGCTCCTCACCCCTGGCGTTTGGTCCATCACCCGCAAGGCACAGGCTGCGCTGTTTCCCAGGGAGCATGCATGCCGCACAGTAATGAAAGCAACATCGGCAGAGTTATCGGTAGGTGCAGAAGGCTACGTGCTGACTGCTGAGTGCAACAACCCACACTGTATTAATCGGAGCCCTACTTTTGTTTATGGCCAACTGGCTTTCTCATTAAGATGATGAGAATAGTGCAAGAGAGGACAGTGTTCTCAGATTTGCTGCACTTTTGCATGGGCTCGGAAGGGACAAGCTGACAATAGATTAGATAAAGTGAGACAGACAGAAGATAGATAGATGATAGATAGATAGATAGATAGATAGATAGATAGATAGATAGATAGATAGATAGATAGATAGATAGATAGATAGATAGATAGATAGATA